>NW_016107839.1:923407-944662 GCF_001604975.1 Cebus imitator
GCCCATAATCTCAGCACTTTGGGAGGCCCAGGTAGGCAGGTCGCCTGAGGTCAGAAGTTTGAGACCAGCCTGACCACCGTGGTGAAACCCCGTTTCTATTAAAAAAATATATATATACAAAAATTAGCCAGGTGTGGTGGTGCATGCCTGTAATCCTAGCTACCTGGGAGGCTGAGGCAGGAGGATTGCTTGAAACCAAGAGGTTTCCGTGAGCCGAGATTGCACCACTGCACTCCAGCTTGGGAAACAGAGGGAGACTTTTGTCTCAAAAACAAACAAACAAACAAACAAACAAAACACCATAAAATTAGCTAGGTGTGGTGCTGCGTGTCTGTAATCCAAGCTACTTGGGAGGCAGAGGTTGTAGTGAGCCGAGATCATGCCACTGCACTCAAGCCTGGGTGACAAAGCAAGGCTCCATCTCAAAACAAAAACAAACAAAAGCAATAATTGTCCCTTATGCTAACTCTCCTGTTTGATTTGTATTTCCAACGTGAACAGAAAGGCTTTTGGAAGGCGTAGGCTGGGGCTGGCCTGGGAACCCCTTACTCCCCATCCCCCACCCTGACCAACAGCCTGGAGTCCAGCTTGGCTGGGCAGCGGAAGATCACGGGCACTGAGGGGTGAGTGGGTGAGTGTTTGTGGCTGGAGGCCCTGGGGGTGTTCCTGCTCCCGCCCAGGCGTGTGTTGGGTGGCGGGGGAGGCTGCTGCCCTCTGTATCTGGTGGCAGCTGTGGGGCGTGCTATGACTCTCCAGGCTGGGGTTTTGTTAGGGGAGGCCTTGGCCGTGGCTGAGCCAGGCGGTGCTGTTTGCTTTAGGGTCACACGGTGGATTGAGGTTGGGGGCAGGTTTATGGGGTGTGTCGGGGGCGGGGAGAGTTTCACGTATCTGGGAGCCTGGCACACCAGCCGTCCCCATAAATTCGTGGCCTGTGGAGGGCTGTCCCGGGAGTGCTGGTGGGGGCGTGGGATGGCTGTGCAGCCCCCGAGTGGGACAGCACCCGTTGGTTCTGCCTGCTTTCCCAGAGGGCTGAGTGTGGGTAGCGTCCGGGGTGTGGGGTGTGTGCCCTCCGAGGCAGCCAGCTGTCTCCCTCACCTTGCTCCGCCCACATTCCAGAGGGGTTGGGGGTGCCCTCCCCGGCTCCCGCCCACTCCCCGACCTCCGACCTCCGCCCGAGCCCACTCCCTCTGCTCCGGCACCCGAGGAGGCAGCTGGCTCCAGGGAGGGGCTGCAAGGCGGGGGAGGAGGCTGGAATGTGCCCTGGGGAGTGAGGGGGCCCCCAGAGAGGGGGCGGAAGCAAGGGAGGGAGGGGGGCGGAGGAGAGGGTGGTGCTGGGTTGGAGAGACCGCCGGGGACCGCCAGAGATCGACAGAAATAGACAAAGGCAAAAGAAAGAGCAACGGAGGGAGTGAGAACCAGGCAGAGGGAGGAGGCCAGGGCAGGAGGGCCCTCAGAGGCAGGGCCCAGGTGAGAGCCTCCCCTCCCCCACCCTGCGGGCTGGGCAGCTCACCTGTTCCAAGTGACCCCAAAGGCAGCCAGTTCTCTGCCCTCCGAGGGCTAGGCGGCCCGTGGGTGGGGCAGCACCCGGCTCCTGGGTTGGGCCCCAACGCCCTTGGCCACGGGGTGGTGGCGTCCCCAGCCTCCAGCCGGGTAACTCCCATTCCCATGGTGCTGGGAGAGGAGGGTGGGTGGGGCCCGGCCCTGTGGGGGCGGCTGTGCCCGGGCGCCGGCTCAATCCCTCCAACCCAGTGGCTCCAGGCCAGGGGGTGCTGGCTGCCTGGCTTCCACTGCTGCCCACCCTAGCCACCTGCCAGGCCAGCTCCAAGGGTCCATTTGGCCACCCGCAGAGGACTCCAGCCTCAAGCCAAAGCCATGACCTCCAGTGACCTTCTCCTGCCCGCCCACAGCTGCCGCGTCTCCCCAAGCACTGCCCACCTGTGAGGTCACCGTCTGGCAGGGGCGCCAGCACGGGCTCCCAGCCACGGGGCAGCCCCCACCCTGCGAACTCCAGAGGCCAGGCTGCACCAAAGGCCTTGGCTACAGCCTCCACACCTGGCACAGGCGCTGTGCAGCCAACCACTGCCCACAACCAAGCAGCGGGCGGCCACGGGGGACTCCTGCCTCCTGGGTCCTCAGCTCTCTTGGTCTAGCGCTCACACACGCATCTCAGATTTCCGCCCCAAAACTTCCATCCCCCCTGCTACCCCCTAAAACCACCACCTTCCGGGCACGGCCGCGACAGACTCCAGGACTGCACACCGTAGTTCCTTTTCCGTCTCTACCTCGCCAGGGTGAGGCCACCAGGGTCCCCACCGATCGATCCCCACTCGACACCCCTCCAAAGTCCAGGCCACGGGTCTAGCCACCTCCCAGACGTCCTGGCCGCGCTCCCCCTCACCTGCTCCTCCTCCCTGGTCCCCCAAGTCATCCCTCCAGTGGCCGACTTGGAGAATCACCCTTTATGATCCCTGCCAGCCTCGCCTTTCCTGCCGTCTCTGAATTTTCTCCGGCTGCCCCCCAAACGCACTCGGTTTCACGTGTCCGGGCCTTTGCACACGCCCTGCCCCGTACCTGGCGCACCCTTCCCGCTTCCTACAACACTTGGCAAACTCCTGCTCCTCTGGCAAAGCCTCAGCCCCAAAGTCCCCCTCCTCCTGGCTCCTGTCTGAGATGCCCCAGCCTAGGGACCGCGGGGAGGCTGGGCCGGGGTCTGGGACGTGAAGTGGTGCAGGGGTGGAGGCAGCAGGAAACGCGTTGGCGTGAAAGGACGGGTGCACGTGAGCGTGCCGGGGGTCCACGTGCGGCGCCCCGGGGCTCGCCCCCTCTTCCGTCCAGGCCCCGCCGCCGCCGTCAGACCCTCGGCTGCACCTCCCGCCCCCAAGCTTGCAGACTTGCCGGGAGAGGGGCGGGGCCGCAGCGCCTCCGCGCTTGCGCCTGCGCACTCGGCCCAGCCGGGCTGAAGTCCCGCCTCCTGGAGGCTGCCTCCGCTGCTACTGGGGCACGCAGATGAGCGAGCGGTGAGGTCACCAATGAGGCGTCCCCGTGGGTGGGCGGGGCCTGAGCCGCCCGACGCGCGGACGGGGGCGGGCGGGGCGCCCTACCCGGGGTGACGTCAGGCTCCTTTCGCGGCGCGTTGCCCTGGAAACCGCGTTTCCATCCCGGCGGGTTTCCGGGGGCCGCCCCCTCCCATTCAGCTTTTTCCTCAATGGTGGGGGGGAAGGGAGCGATCCAGAGCGGACCCCGCCTCCCGCGATCACAGCGGGCCCCGCCCTCTTTGTGCCTCAGTTTACCTCTCCGTGCCTTCCTACGCACACGTGGCCTCCGCCTGCCGCCGGTCTGTCCGCTGCACCCCTGGATGGGCTTAGCCCACCAGACCAGGGCTCTGAACCTGGAGCTCCACACCCCACCCCACGCCCCCAGGGCACAGCCTTGACCCCCGGGATCCCCAGGCTGGGGTGGAGGGGTCCTGGAGTGCAGGGGACGCGCCCCCCGCCCTGCAGGCCGTAGACACAGCCCCTGTGATTCAGCAGGTGCTGCAGACAACATCCTTCTTCCTCCTCTCCACCCGCCTAGTGAGGGGGCGGCGGCGCCCTGGGGCCCTCGCCCTGACCTCAGGCCGGGCGCCGGTGACCCGCACCCCCATCCTGAGCCCCTAGGGGACGTCCGCGCCAGAGACGGGGGCCGCCTGACTGGGCATCCGCCTTCCTGACGTGGGCGTGGGATGATTTGGGGTTGACTGGGCGTTGGGAGGGGCAGAGGGTTCTCAGAAAGATGCTCCCAGGGCCACTCCCGGGACCTGTGCCCTCTGCCAGTGCTGGGGCCCCTAGAGATGGGATAAGGGGTGGAGGTCACATCACTGAACAAACACCGCAAATCCTCTGAACCAAGTGATGTTTCTTTTTGGGCCTCTGTTATCCCATCTATAAAATGGGAACTCAATTACTTCTAACGCAAAGCAACTCTTGTTACCTGAGGAAATACAGGTTTATTTTTTGTTTTTTGTTTCTGTTTTTTAAAGACATGAGGCCGGCGAGGTGGCTCACACTTGCAATCCCAGCACTTTGGGAGGCCGAGGTGAGCGGATCATATTATTGCCCATCTTTACCCAGGCCAGACATGGATGGATTGGGACTCCAGAGAGGGCTCAGTCCTGGACGGGGCCTTTGGGGAGCTCCAGGCTGGGAGCAGAGAGAGGAGAGGGTGGGGTCTGTGGGACTGGGTGGGCTGGGGTGGGAGGTGCAGGCTGGGGAAGTTCCCAGACAGGGCAAGGGACAGCCAGGCCAGGGGTGTTTCTACACAGGGGCAGAGGCCGGGAGGTCTGGAGCCGAGCCTTGGAAGGGCTGGAATGTCAGGAGGTGTGGCCAGAGAGAACCCATCCTCTCCCCGCCCAGAGCTGAGTTAAGCCAGGCCTCTATCACCAGCCAGCCCAAGGTACCCTAAAGATTCTCAGGTCCTCCCAGTCAGCCTGGTGATCTCCCTGCAGCAGGCCACACAGAGATGAGGCTCCAGGAAGAACAGCGGGTGGGGCTGTCACAGTGGGTGGGGCTGGCACACCCCCACTTCTGTGTCTGGAGAGAACTGGGCAGATCTCCCCCCTTACTGGCAGGTCCTGAGAGGGGGCCAGGGTCCTCCCCAGGCCACGCAACAGGCAGGCAGGCCCTTGCCCCACACCCTAAGGGACTTCCGGCCCTGGGTACCAGGAAGTGGCTGGGCTCCTCCCTCCCACACCCCGGCGGCTTCCTGCCCACCCCGCAGCTGGGGAGGGAGCGTGGGAACTTCTCAGGGTGCTGACCCCTGACCCACCCCCTCCGCTGGCCCCTGGGATCCAGGTCAGTCTCTGACTGGGACATCCCACCCCAGGAACCCCCCCCCAACCACGGCCAAATCCCACCAGGTTAGCAGGCCTGACGCTGACTTGTGTTTCATTTTCTGTTTATTACTTGAAATCACGGTGCTTGTGTAGGTTTTTCTTCTTTTTCAATTTTGTTTTCATACATGAAACTCACGCCAGGTGCCGGGACCCCCACAGCCCGACCCCCCAAGGGTGGGTAATGCTTTCTTGGGCAGCCCTTACCGGGCAGAGGGTGGCAAGCCGGTTACTGCCTGGAGGCTCCACCCTCAACCCACGGAGGCACAGACGTTATTTAAAAATCGTTAAAAAACAAAACAGAACACACATTTAAATAGGTATCCAAGACAGTTCTTCAAAAAACAAACCCGCCCCTTTTTCTCCTTTTTTTTTTTTCTATTTTTTTCTTCTTTTTTTTTGGAAAAACGAAAACAAAACAAAACCCAAAATCCTTGAGCTTCACCCTCTGGGACCCCTCCCTGCCCACCCTCCCACAAAAAATTTACAGAGCTACAGTTATAACACGTGATGTTCACATCTGAAACCATTAACTTTCAACACATAAAGAGGGGGGAGTGGAGGACCCGGGGTTCACCTACGAGAACAAAGGGGGGGACAGGCAGGGCCAGGACAAGACCGACAGGCAGGGTGGGGAGGGCCCAGACATCTCCTTTATCATTAAAAAAAAATGAGTGGGGGAAAAATCCAAAAACTACCCCATTGAAATGGCCCCAGTAGGAGATTTGTCCCTCCCCTCTGGGGCCAGACACCCCTAGGGCACGGGCACTGAGGGGTGGGGGGGTCCAAATTAGACCAGCAGCGGACCCCGCCACAGGGGTTAATGCTACACGGAGTTGGCGCCCTCTACCCAGGGGATTCACAGCTCAGCACCCCCCTCCCATCCTGGCTGCAGGAGAGGCCCCCAGACAGTCCCAAATCCCACGTCCCTCAGGTTGGGCTGGGAAGGAGGGCTGGGGGGGGTGGGCATCTCCCCACACCCAGCCATGCTCTCCCCATTTTTCAAGAGTTCCCCAACCACTATTGGCTCAGTCAGAAAATTAATAGTCTATAAATACCCCAAGCTCAGGCAGGAGGTCCGAAAACACTGGGGTGGGGGTGGAGGAAACAGCACAGTCCTGGCTGGGGGTGGGGGGTGGGCAGTTCCCCTCTCCCTTCCTGGCAGGAAAGGCTGCCACACCCCTAGGTAGACCCCAGCCCCAGGCCCTCTGCTAAAACGGCTTTGCTCTCCTTTTTAAAGAAATGAACGAAAATGCAAAAAGACACCAAGAAAAGAGAACAGGAGTGGAAGAGAAAACAGTCCCCTCGTAGGCTGCTGTGACCTGTTGGCTTGCTGTAACCCAGTGGGTCCTGCTGGCCTGGGGTGGAGGCCCTGAAGTCTGCACTGGGGGCGAGATGGGTTCTGCACACTGCGGCCCCTCCCCTCATCTGTAAAGTGCATAATGACACGTCGACTTTTTGACTTAAAACCTGAATAGGGTTCGGGGGGAAGGAGGCGGCGGAAGGGATGGGGTGGGTTTCTGAGTCTCCTCCGCTCTCCGCCATCCAAAAAGACTGCTACATATTGGAGCTGGGGGAGGTTGGCAGGGAGGACCGACCGGCGCAGAGGTGAAAGAGACAGAGGAGGAGGAGGAGGAGGAGGAGGAGGGGGAGGAGCAAGGGTGGAGGGTGAAGGAGGTAGGAAGCAAAACCCATCAAGAGTCCAGGAAACCACGGTCAGAACTTTTTAAAAAAAGAAAAAGGATGAAAAGAAAGAAAAGCTTCTGGCTAGGGGGGAGTGGCCGCCTGCCCTCCAGAGCTGGGCCGCGCTCTCTGTGGGGCTCTCGGAGTGCCCGCCGCCCTGGGCTGGGGTGCGAGGGGCGAGGGTGGCCGATCCTAAGCCACCACGAACTCTGACTTGATGTCAGGGTTGACTTCCGGCTTCCACACGGAGTCCTCGAAGTCGAGGCCCAAGCCGGAGGCCTCGCTGGGGCTGCCGCTGCCCCCGCTGCTGCTGCTGTCGCTGCGGCCGGCCTTCCGGCTGGGTGACCAGTGGTACGGGCCCCGCGCGTCTCGCCGGGCCTTTCTGCGGAGCCGTTTCTGCTGCAGAAGCAGCTGCAGCCGCTCCACCTTGCAGCGCGTGGCGCGGTTTTCTGTCTGCCGAAGCCGGTCCCCTGCGAAGGAGACAGTGGCCTGTGACTCCCAGAGCTTCCACCTCCTGTCCCTGAACACAGAGGACCACCCCAGACCCCAGCAAAGGAAATGGTCAAGGGCGTCCACCATGCTGGGGGTGGTGGTGCCTCATGTCTGTAACGCCAGCACTTTGGGAGGCTGAGGCAGGAGGATCGCTTAAGCCCAGGAGTTTGAGACAGGCCTAGGCAACACACCAAGCCCCTCCTCTGCAAAAATCACAAATTAGCCAGGCATGGTGGTGTTGGCCTGTAATCCCAGCTGTGCAGCTGGCATCTAACTCTCCAGCTGAACCATGAGCGGAAGGTCAGGACTGCCCTGCCTCATCCTTCCTGAGACCTTCTGCCACTTCTGTGATCCCAGGGGAGACACTTGGGGGTTGTTCCTTGGTTTCCCACTTTTAAACTGAGCTTGGGAGGAGCCCCTGCCATGGCTGGGGAGCCTGAGGGGCTGACAGTAGCCATGTTCCCATGAGACTCTGCAGCAGGAATAACCCAGCAGTTCGGGAGTGCGTGGCGGGGGCAGGGGGTGGCGGTGGTTTTTTTGTTTTTTCAAGTCACTGAAATGCCTAGGGGTGGGCTTTGGCCCTGCCTTGGCCTGCCAGACCTGACTTGGCCATTCAGAGAGGCTCCAAATGCCATCTGGAGATGGCGCCCCGGGGGGGCCAGGAGGAAGTGGGGCTGGGGCCCCCCGGGAGCACACAAGGACACTTTGTGCCCCAACACACACACTGCCTTCTCTCCCAGCTAAAGCAGAGCAGTGGCCACAGCAGCTGCTGTCCCCCCCGGCCCCTGGGCAGGTCAGCTG
The DNA here is from genome assembly GCF_001604975.1 of Cebus imitator. Taxonomy (NCBI): domain Eukaryota; kingdom Metazoa; phylum Chordata; class Mammalia; order Primates; family Cebidae; genus Cebus; species Cebus imitator. The sequence continues at coordinate 931,251 of NW_016107839.1, forward strand.
CTCCTGTGCCCACCGGCTCACACAGAGGGGCCTTCAGAAGCCCCTGTGGGTGGGGAAGGCGCGACCCCCGAGGGTGGAGGGTGGCCACTCACCCGGGGGCTTGCACATGCGGATTTGGCTCTGGCCTTGCAGGAGGGAGGCTGGGGGAGTGGCCGAGAGCTTCTCGCAGGAGGTAGTTCTGGGGGCCAGGTCGGGGGCTGTTGAGGCGGGGGAGCACTGGGCGTGGCAGCGGAGCTGGGCCAGCGACGGGGGCATCCCCTGGTAGTGCCGGGTGGCGCTCAGGAGGTCGTTCAGGATCTGCAGGATGGTGCCGATGTCACGCCGCGGCCGTCCGCTGCTGTCTTGGCAGTTGGGGTGTAGCGTGCCTGTGGGCAAAGACGGCCATGAGCAACGGGGACATCCACGGTCACGCATGTCCAGGACAGGCGTCCACAGGTCTGAGCTCATGAGCTCGGACAGCGGAGTGGGCAGGTGGGCTGACATGCACGAGGGACCATGGGGCGGGAATGGGACACATCCCCGGGACGTGGACGCCTGGTGACCCTTGGCCTCCCGTGCAGGGCCATGCATGTGTGGGGGGATGCCGGGAGGACGCGTGAAGCAAACACAGATGGCCGTGTCTGCCCAGGATGCGTGGAGTCGTCTGTGGAGGGATGTGAGCCCTGAGACGCAGTGTCGCGGGACTCACGGGAGGTCACACGTGTGCTGTGACACCTACCAGAGAAGGTCCCTGAGAAGACCCCCGGGGCGTGATTCACAAAGCTCTCGATGACGGCGCCGGGCTTTCGGGAGCGGGGGGTAGGGCTGGCCCCTGGGGAAGACGTGGTGCTGGCACCAGGACTGGGGCTGCCGGTGGCCATAGTAGAACAGTCCATCTGCTAACAGGAGGGAGGGGCGGGTGAGCATGGCCTACAGGCTCAGGATCACCACCCACCCAGGGTCCAGAGACAGCCCTCCAGCCCAGGTCAGGAGATGACACATCAGTGCAGGGTCTACAGATAAGCTTGTCCAGGGTCAGGACACAACCAACCCAGAGGACAGAATCAACCCATGAGTCAAAGGTCAGGAGATGCCCCACCGGCCCGGGTCAGGTCAGCAGATGACCCACCAACTCAGGGTCTAGAGACGGATCACCCACCAGCCTGAAGTCACAGGCTAGTCCTTCCTACAAGGGACTCACCTGGAGCTAAGAGCCCTTGTTCTCCCCGAGCCTTTCCCAGGATGGCCCACCCTTTGGATTCCAACCAAGGGTCACCCTTCCTTTCCCCAGGCTCACCTCCGGGCAGGTGGTAGAGGCTGCGTGGGACCGGAAGGAGCCGGCTGTGATGGGCGAGGGAGACGCTGGGGAAGGGCTGGTGGGCACTGGGGGCACTCGTGTGGCACTGGACACCGGCCGGCAGGGCGAGGACACCGGGGAGGCTATGCTGGGGTCCCCCCGCGCAGCGGCGGCAGCGGCGGCGGCGGCCGCCAGCACGTGGCGGTGTTGCAGTGGCGCGTGCTGGGCCGCAAGTTGCAGCTGCACGAACATCATGTGGTCGCCCACACGCAAGGCCAGTGTCAGCGGTGAGCGCCCCGACAGGAAGTCGCTGACCTGCAAGGAGAGCAGCCCGTCAGCCCAGAGCCCCAGCCTGCGGCGCCCCCAGCCCGGCCCGGCCCCGTCCCCCCGAGCTATGACCTGGGGCCTCTCGCCGCCCCTCTCTGGGCTCTGGGGTCCCTGTCGGTGCCACGGACGCTTAAATAAAATGAATCTGTATTTCCGGAAGCCTCCTCCGCCAGCCCGGCCCGGCCCGGGCGCCGCTGGGGGCTGTGGGGACAGAGGCGGGTCAGACGGGGGCCTGCCCCTCCCTGGCCAACTCTGTAGGTTCTTGCGAGGGGAAACTGAGGCCAGAGGGGGCGGGGCCCAGCTGGCAGTCACTGACCTGAAAGAACTTTCACTTTGCCTTTCCGTCACCCTCACGGGTCCCTAGGTCCTCTCTGCCTGTGATTGGGAGGGGGCTCCATCTCAGGCCCCCTCCCAGCTAGTCATCAGGGCCAGCAAGTGGGTGGAATTCCTGGACAGAATTCTTCCGTCCTAACCTTTGCTTTCTCAAGATAAATATTTATCTGTCCTGGGCGGGGTGGAGGCCGAGGGGGCAGCAGCAAGGCTGCAGGAAGGGGCCCTGACCGCCCTGGGGCTGGAGTCTGGGAGGGCTCAACCTGCCCCAAGCACAGAAACCCTCAATCTGCCCCCATTCAGGGTGGGTGTGGGTTAGTGAGATCTGACCCTGTCCTCGCTAAGCCCCCTGCTCTGGGTCCTGGCCAGGGCCCTGCTCTCCCCAGGGGCCGGGATGGGGGGGCGGAGGTTTCTGAGAAGTGACATAGGCCGGGATGACTCAGAACCGACCGCCTCCCAGCTCTCCCTCCCGGCTCTCCGCTGGCAGTGGCTGGCGTAACCTTCTTTGCTTGGGGCCCGTGGGGAGGAGGGGCAGGGAGGTGGGCAGGGTGAAGCCCCCACCCTGAGGCCCAGCCTGCCCGGCCCCCCTGCCCCAAGACAGCCTTTGCAGGAAGGGCCCGGCGTGGCTTCCCGAGAGCAGCTGGAGTCACCACCACCACCCGCCCTGCAACTTCCTCCCTGGGGAGGGCGAATGGGCGGGCATGACTCGGTGCCAGGCAGGGAAGCAACCCTGGGGAGCCCAGTGTCTCCGCCCAGCCTCCCCAACCCCAGCTTCTTCCTGACGCAGGCGCCCGGGGAGGAGGGTGTGAAGCAAACACGCCCTGGGCCCCCTGCCAACCGCAGCCCTCCAGTGTTGGGGAGATGGGCTCACACTCGCCCCAGGAAATCACCTGCGGCCCCCACCCTGGCTCAGGACCCCTGGCTCTGCCCTCATGCCACCGAGGCTGCCGTGGCCACCCCCACGGCAGACCACCCAGCTCCTGGGCCCCCATCCTGCCCCCTCGCCGCGGGGAGAGAGCAGGACTCTACAAGTCACTGGGAAGGGGGCGCAGGCCTCAGGGCTGGGGAGGCCTGGGAAGCTGGCCACCCCCTTGCCCGGGCGGGTGGCAGCCTTCGTCCCCCACCCTGGCAGCCAGCGTATTGCTGAGGCCTGTGTCACCCTCCTGGGAGGTGGCCAGGGCCCTTGTTTGAGGAAGGCTTGGCTAACGCCAAGAAAATGAGGAAAGGAGGAGGAAAAAAAAAAAGGCCGCAGCAAAACCGGGAACCAGGCGAGGGCCAGCCCCAGCCTCCCTCCTGGCCGCTTACTAAATATTTTCCTAACATCCTGCCTAGGCTACGCTGGCCTTAGGGCTGGGCGCCCCCACCCCCTCCCCTTTCGGGGTAGAGAACAAAGGCCAGAGAGAGGAGGAGGAGGGGGTGACAAGGTCCCCACCCTCTCACAATGGGGTCACAGAAGGCGGAAGGAGTGTCACCCAGGCTGCCGCCTCCGGCCCCCACAAGAAAAGTAAAAAAGGAGAAACTCTCTGGGGAAGCCGCGGTGGCTGGCAGGGGGCGCGGGGGCAGGGGGGGGCTCCTCAGCGGTGGCGGAAGGGGCTAAGGATGAAGGCCCGGGTGTGAGTGCCCCATGGGCCAAGGTCACCTCACAGGCAGTCTTGTGAAAGCCAGGTCCCCTTCCCCCAGGGCAGCCACCGTGGGAAACAAAACCCTCTAGGTCAAGTGGTGAGTCTGGGGGGGAGGAAGCAGGGAGGCCAGGCCAGGCTGGCACCCAGGCAGGGTGGCGAGTCCCTTCCCGTCCCCCAGGGCCCCATCGGTGGCCAAGGCACCCTGCCCCCAGGGCGGCCCTGTTAGGAAGGGGCTGGCAAGGTCTTACCTGGGTCTCCGTGAGACTCTCCAGGGCTTGCATCACGGACTGCTCTGGCCTTGAGGCCTGAGACTACAAAGACAGAAGCAGGAAAGGGGCCTCAGTGTGGGGCTGGAATTGGGGGCTGAAGCGTGGGGTGGGGAGGCCCTGCTGGCTGGCGGGGAGGGGCCCCAAGTGGAATGTGTGGGGACAGGTGCCGAGGGAGGGGCTACTGCCTGTGTGCGGGCCTCGGGGGACACGCCGCCCCACGGACATTTACCATGAGGCCCGCTTCCACGGTGGGTACCAAGGTCAGCTTGCTGCCATCACCCACGCCGAACTCCTGCAGCTTCCCCGAACTGAGCCGGCTGGGGGAGGGGAAAGAAGGAAGAGCATGAGACTCCTCGGAGACGACACAGGGACGCGGAAGCAGAGGCCGCGGGGGAGGGCTGTGCTTGTGGGGGGAGAGACGGAGAAGTTCCCACCCCCACCCCTTCCCGGCTTCCAGATCCTGGGCTCTGAGCGCGTGCAGAGAGGGCTCCGTCTGGTGCCGGGAGCCCCCATCCTACAGATTCCGACCTCCTCCCTCCAACGGAATCCCCGCCCTGGACGCTGGCACCCCCTCTGCACCCCAACAAGGCACTTTCTCCTCGTCTGGGCCCCAGTGTGCTCTGCTCTGTGCCACCTTACCCAGCGCCCCAGGGCAACCCCTGTCTCCAGTTCCCTGACTCTAGCCCTGGCTCGTCTTTGTGGGCGCCACGGGTTTCAGCCCGAGGAGAGGCCCTGGGGGCTGCGCCGGGCCGGGCTCCCCCTCCTCCTCCTCCCTCCCTGGTGCAGGCCGCCGCCGCCGCGCAGACAAAGGAGACCCTCCCCCTCCGCCCCTCCCCCGCCGGGCCCCTCCGCTGGGATGGACACTGCGTGTCCCCGGAGGCCCTAGGGAGGGGAGGGCTCCCGGCCTGCAGGAGATTTAAATACCAGGGGGGAGGGGAGGCTGCGGGGAGCACTCGGAGGCGAGAACAAAGGGGGGAGAGAGACGCAAGTGGGGGGAGACAGCCAGACGCAGAGGAGGCCGCCGAGCAGATGCGGAAGCCGGCGCGGACGCAGGCGGGAGGGGGCGGCGGCGGCCCCCACGCCCGCAGCCGGGACCCCTGCGCCGCCCCGGGATTCCTGCCCGCCCCCGAGGGGGCCGCCGAAGCCCGGCCCGGGACACTCTCTCTGCCGCCTTTGTGCCGCGACCCCGGGCGGGGGAGGGGGCCGAGGCAGTCGAGGCCGAGCAGAGGGCGCCCGAGAGCGCGCGGCGCGCCCCCGCCCCCCGTCTGGCCGCCCCCTGCCTTCCCCGCGCGGCGCGCTCTTTGTTCCCGCCCGGGGGCCGGGGCCCGAGGGGGCGGCGGGCCGGGGGCGCGCGGTACCTACGTGTCTTTGTGGAGAAGCGCCAGGCGCTCCTTGGGCACTTTGAGGCGCTGGGACAGCCGCTTGCGCAGCCCCTCCACCGTCTCGTCGGGCGGCACGGCCAGGTCGTAGCGGGTGCCCGTGGTGCTGTGGATGGCGAGGCTCATGGGCGCCGCCTCGGCCGCTGGGCCCAGCTCGCAGGCGCCGCCGGGGGCCCCGCGCCGGCAGCTCCGGGCGCCGCCGGGCTGCGGCTCCATCCCCGGCGCGCGCTGGGGGCGCTGGGGCCGGTGGGAGCCGCCAATCCTCGCTGCGCCTCCGGGACAGGGGCGAGGGGCTCCCCGGATGCCGGGTCCTCCGGGCACTCGGGGACGCGGAACGGCGCGCGTCCTCCTCGAGAACGTCCCGGCCGCGGAACGCGGGACCGAAATCCACGATGCGAGTGGCGCTCCGGGGTCGCTCCGGCTCTTGGGGCGCCTTCCGGGGGTGGGGACGGCACTCGCTGCTCCTTTAAAGGGCGGCGGGCGCGACCGGGGCGCGACGCGGAGGAGGGTCCTGGGGAGGGGGCGCCGCTCGGCCGGTGGCGCTGGGTGCCGTCTGCCGCCCGGGTCGCGCTTCCCCTCGCGTCCCCTCCCTTAGCAACAGCCGCCGCCGCCGCCGCTCGGAGGATCTGGGGGTGAAAGTAACAAGAAAAAAAAAGTTATAATGTATCAACGTTCCAGGGGGCGGGGCCGCCGCCCCCTCCCATTCACTACTTACTCCGCCGGCCCCGCGCCGGCCAATCGCCGCGCGCCGAGCGCCCAGTCGGCCGCGAGCCCGAGCCAATGGGAGCCGCCGCGGCACCGCCCCACGTGGCAGCCGGGCCCGCCCCTCGCCCCGCCCCCGGCGCCCGGACGACCAAGGGGAGCGCGGCGGGGGCGGGGCTGGCGCCTCTCTGAGCCCGCCCCCGCCCCGCCCCGCCCGCGCCCGCAGCCATTCATAAGCGCCGGGAGCCCGGAACAAAGGGCGGGCGGGCCCCGGGGGGCGCGGGACCCCGGCCCCGAGACGGGCCTCGTCCCCTTGGCGACCCCCGGTGAGCGGCCTGGGAGCGGGAGGGGGCGCGGGCCATTGTTCCCGGCGCCAGGAGGGGCAGGAAGTCGTGGGGCCGCCCCGCCGCGTCCGTCCGGGAAGAGCCGCGAGCGGAAGCGGGAGCGCGAAGTCCGCGCCTCGTGGCCGGGGTCCCGGCGGGGACGCTCCGGCTGCGGCCCCCGGGGCGGGCATGGGGGAGTGGGGACGGGGTTGGGGCGGGGTGCCCGCACCGCGGTGACGTGGCTGGGTGGCTGCTGCCGGGGGCCCCGCGCACCCAGCCGCCGGCCCGGGCAGAGCCCGTTTCCCGAGGCGCGCCCGCCCGAGCCGTGACGTGACGCGGCGTCCCCGGCTGCGCCCGCGCGCGCTCGGGATGCGGTGAGTCAGCAGCTCGGGTGCGCCCTCTGCCGTGCCCGCCCGGGAGCGCCGCCCGGAGTCCCGGGGAGGGGGCGCTGCGCTGCCCCGGGCACGGGAGGAGGACGGCGGGGCTGCGCGCGGGGGAGGAACCCCGATCGGGAACGAAAGACTAAGTCGGGAGACCGGGACCGCGTGGCTGGGAAACGGAGGCGGAACGGCAGCCAGTTCAAGGTCACTCGCGGGGAAGGGGGAGTGCCCCGGGGGGCGGGGCGGGGGCTGAGGTCCGGCCAGGGCGGCGCTGGCTGTGCGGGGCCCCTCCCACCCCGCACCCCGGGGGGCTTCCCAGGACCAAGGGTACCCCGAACCCCGCCTGTCCCAAGAACAAAGAAAAGTGCGGACATCCCGAGCCGTCTAGAGTGGAGACCCTTCCTCGCCCCGCAGGTCCCGCCCCCAACTCACCGGGCACGGCCGGTCCTGGACCCCAAGTCCTGCGAATACACTCGTCTGGAGTCGAAAGCGCGCTGGCCCGGCCGGTCTGGGCCGAGCGGGCGGCCCCCAGCCTTTATCCGCGCCGCCTTCCCTCGGGGTGGAGTTTGGGCGGGCAGGGGGCGGGGGGCAGGGGGCGGGGGACCGGGCGGGCGGTGACGCAGACTGGCCCCCGCCCCTGCCTGCCGGCCGGGGCCCTGGGGCACCTTGGCAGCCGAGCCACCCTGTACCCAGGCTTCGTGCAGTTCATGGGTGGACGCCCCTTGAATGCTTGGAGACAAGGGTCTCAGCCTGCCTTCTGCAGGCCCGGATGCACCCTGAATCGTCACCTGGACAGAGTTTGGGGTGTACGGTGCGGCTCTCTGCCCCGCCCCCTTCCTGCCACCCCAGGCCCGGTGCTTCCGCCTGGAGGCCCCAGCGTGGGGGGGACGGGAAGAGGGGCCTGAGTCAGCGGCCGTCGTCCAGGAAAACAGGCTGGAGTCACCTGCCGTGGAGTGGGGGTGCCCGGGCCAGCCCTGGCCTCCTGCATCTGTCAATGGTGACCTCAGAGGGCATTTATGGAGCGATTAGCCAGTGCCAGGCCTGCCTTGTGCCCAGCCAGTCACCATCCGGCTATGCTGTGACCTCGGGAGGTAACTGGCCTCTCCCAGCCTCAGTTTCTCCACGGTGCGTGGGCATGTAGTGAGAGGATGCAGCAGGCTCACTCTGGGACCATCACTCCCTGTTAATGCAGGACATGGACTCATACCCAGCCTTTGGGATGGGCATTACCCCCACTTTACAGATGAAGAAACTGAGGCACAGCCAATGAGACAAAAATGTGAGGTGTATCTTACCTTTTCGGTAGTGGCTTTTTCAGGGTGTCCCCGTTGGGCTGGCCCCTGTCCTGCCCCTCTGTCCAGAGAAGGGGACCCCATCCCTACTGAAGCACCTCCTGTCCACTTATCTGGCTCCTCCCTTTATCTGGCCTGACCACCTCCACCCCCACCCTGGCCATGGGCACCCCTCCCAGGACGGCACTCCTCCCCACCCTGACAGGCACACCCAGCCCCGCAGGGTCAGGGTTAGGCCAGAGAGGGAGAGGCTGGGAGAACCCTTGGAAGGGGGTCACAGGGACTGAGATTTGAATGAGTAGGAGCTTGTCACATACAAAAGATGATGCCAAGGGTCATGGTGGCTCACGCCTGTAATCCCAGCACTCTGGGAGGCCAACGTGGGCGGATCACGAGGTGAGGAGATCAAGACCCTACTGGCTAACATAGTGAAAACCCATTTCTACTAAAAGTACAAGTACTGGCTGGGCATGGTGGCGCGCACCTGTAGTCCCAGCTACTTGGGAGGCTGAGTCAGGCAAATTGCTTGAACCCGGGAGGCGGAGGTTGCAGTGAGCTGAGATGGAGCCACTGCACCCCAGCCTGGGACAGAAAAAGACTGTCTCAAAACAAACAAAAATCACCCAAATAAAAAAGATGATACTCCCAAAGTGGATTAATGGGGCCTGGATGAGGGGCTGGGCCCCGTGTGGGACCTGCAGGGCGAGGCTCATTTTGCTTCCAATGGCAGCAGAGGTGGTGGAAGGGGCTTCAGGCTGGCACTGGATGGGCAATCCTGGCAGGGCATTGGGGTCCTCTGAGTGGCCAGCAGCCACTTCCCTCCCTGCCTCTCATGTGTGGGGGTGGCAGTGGCCTGGGGGTGACCCTGGGGTTAGCAGAGCTCTGCCACCTGGATACTGTCACCTCAGTCTGGTCAGGACTGGAATGGGATGGGTTGTGGGGACATACCGGGCTCCAGGGGGGCCGTTATGTGGCCCTTTGGGGACCAGATGCCCAGAGTCAGTCTAAACTAATAAACATGCTAAAACGCTTCCCCGCCAGTTCCCACACTTGGCATCCCCGTGGTTGAGTGGGTGGTTTCTGGGTGTGATGGGGACAAACCCTGTACTCCGTCCTGCCCACTGAGCCTGGGGCTGCCCTCGCGGAAGGGCCTTGACCGCCTGGGTCCTGGCCCCACCCTGGCTGCCTCCTGCCCGGGGACACATCCAGCCAGCACGGGCTGTTCCCTCAGGGTCAGGTGTTCCGGGTGACCTGAGGCCTGGCTCCAAGGCTCACACCTCCCTGGTGGTGGGGGCAGGGGGTCCCCGGTGTGGGTGCTGCTGGCCCAAGCCAGGAGCAGGCGGCTTAGTGAGCAGCTCCTGCTGGGTCCCTGCCAAGCCCCAGCTGTGCCCTTGGTCTTATTTATAGGGTCCTGGTGGCCTGGCAGGAACTCCAAGACCTGGGCCAGGAGCCGAGGGACGGGCCTGGTCAGAGGCTGCTCCTGTGACCTGGTGGCTGGCACAGCCTTCCCTGGGCTGGGGGTTCTGGGAGAAGTGGGGGGCTTGTCACTCATGCCCTGAAGCCCGGGTACTGCGGGAGCCAGGCAGAGGACTCTGGACCGTCTCCGAATACCTGACCGGCAGCCCCAGCACACCTGGAGGCCCCCCAATGGCACCTAGCCTCAAGTGCAGCCATGGTGAGTCACCAACGTGGGACGGTGACATGGGAGTGAGCTGCCTGTCTGTGCTGACTGGCCCTAGGCTGGCCTCTCTGTCACTATCCCAGCTCCAGTGACACAGGCAGGCCCATCCCACTCCGCAGGGCCCAGTCCCAAGGAAGGAGGTCAGGAGACCCCAGCCCAGGCCGCCCGAACACCCCCTGGAGCTGTCGCCCACCCCCTGGGCTTGCGGCAGGGAGGAGTGGCAGGCCCAGGAGGGATAGTGCCAGGGAGCCACCCCCTCCTAGGCCCGCCCCACTCCATCTGGGGCCAACCCAGAAGCCTAGATGCCCACAGAGGTGCCAAAAACATTGCAGATTCAGCACCCTGCCAGGCAGGGCCACCCACATGATGGGCAGGCACAGGGCGGGGCCAGCGTGGGAGCGGGTGGGGCCCGCCTCTTCCCAGGGGCTGGTAGGTGGAGCCAAGGGCCTGTAGGGCTTAGGGTCAAGGCTCCAAGCCTGGAGACCAGGCACTTGGCAGAGGTGACAGCAGTGGGGACACTCCTCCCGCCTGAGGCCCTCATCACCCTCCCCACCATCATGGGTTGAAGGTCAGCACCCTGCCTGCCCAGCAGGACCCACCCACTCAAGCCTGTTTCCCAAGGACCTCTAGGTGCCCCAAGAGGCAGAGTCCAGGGGAGCTCAAAGGCCTTATTTCCAGGGGACATGCAGGATGTGGGCAGAGGCCTGGGATGGTCCTGGCCTCACCAGGCAGGTGTAGTGACAAGAGCCGTGCACACAGTCAGGCTTCCTGCACTTTAATCGGGCAGGGGCTGGGGCAGCTCATCCTCGGAGGGAGCTCCGAAGCGCAGGTCTTGGCGGCTGGCTCTGGAGGGCAGAGGGGTGGTATGCGGACGTCAGGCTGCGGGCATCTTGAGAGGCGTAAGGAGAGCCCCACGGGTGACAGGCGCAGCCCAAAGCTCAGGAGGAGCATTTCCGTCCCAGTCTCCAGAGCTTTAAACACAGGCAGGGCCTGGGGCCCAGGCAGAAGCCTGCACTGCCCTCTGGTGGCCTCCTTGGCAGTTGTGGCTTTCCAGGGCGGCCAGGACCCCAGGAGCTGGCCAGGCCCACCCGGCACCCCTGCCCAGCCCCCAGCCAGGCCTCCGGGCACCAGACACACACCGTCTACTCCAAGGCCTTCACCAGGGCCTCATTGGCCTCAATTCGGATCTGGATTTCGGCCCGCGTGGCCTCGTCAGCTGCCCCCGACAGCTCCGCCTGGGCCTTCTCCAAGTTCGCCTTGGCTGCCTGCAGGGGGTTGAGGGATGGTGAGGGCCAAGCAGGGACCCCAGCCTGGCTCTTGGTCCCCCAGCACTCCCTCCCCCAAAGCCTGGACAGCTCCCGCCTGCTCACCATCAGGTACCCCCTGACACTCACCCCCAGGTCCAGCATGTCCAGAGTCACTGCCTCTTCGGCCAATAACTGCACGGAAGAGTCGGCGTTCACCGTGACGGAGCCGCTGCTCACTGTGGGAGTGGGAGACGGAAGGCGTGAGACCCCACGTGGCTGGACAGCTGCAGGGACTCCCGTGGTCAAGCCCAGAGCTCCCTGTGAACCAGGTGCTCCACAAACACCCAAGTCTGTGTCCTGAGTGTGCCAAAAGGCAGTTCCACAGGACATGCCCAACACGGCAGACAACTTCTAGAGAAGAACAAAAAAAGGGGTCCTAAGAAAGGACTAGAAGCTGGAGGGAGCCCAAGGACTGATGTGGGACCAGGGACTCCCAAAAGCACTGCCTGGGGCCAGAGGCCCTCCGTCTGACCCACCACCCATCGGCTATGCTGAGTTCAAACCTGGCTCTGCCACTGGCCAGTGATGCTGAGAACTGCTTTTTTCCTACACAAATGACCTTCCTCCCCTCATCTGACTGGCCCTCCCACCACAGCTTTTGGAGGGCTTTTTTTGACACAGGGTTTCACTCTCGTTGCCCAGGCTGAGGTGCAGTGGCATGATCTTGGTTCACTGCAGCCTTGACTTCCCCGGCTGAAGCCGTATTCTTGCCACAGCCTCCCAAGCAGCTGGGACTACAGGTGTGCAGCACCACAGCCCGCTACATTTGTAGACGCGGGATTTCACTATGCTGTCCAGGCTAACCTCACACTCTCCCACCTCGGCCTTCCAAAGTGCTAGGATTACAGGTGTGAGCCACTGCACCCAGCCCAACATGCTTTCTTTTCTTTTGAGATGGAGTCTCACTTTGTCACCCAAGGCTGGAATGCAATGGTGCAATCTCAGCTCACTGCAACCTCCGCCTCCAGGTTCAAGTGATTCTCTTCCCTCGGCCTCCTGAGTAGCTGGAATTCCAGGCGCGCACCACCACACCAGACTAGGTTTCCATATTTTTAGTAGAGATGCGATTACATGTTGGCCAGGCTGGTCTCGGAGCTCCTGACCTCAGGTGATCTACCCGCCTTGGTGTCCCAGAGTGCTGGGATTACAGGCGTGAGCCACCGCGCCCGGCCTCAACTGAGTTGGAGACTGACCTGGCCCTGCAGCCCTCCACCGGACTCACCAAAGTACTTGGAGGTGGTGCCGTCCTCCGCATGCACCACGACCAGCCCAGGCCGCAGGACCTGCAGCGTGGGCACGTGGGCCGCCAGGATGCCGAAGGCCCCGGTCAGCGTGGGCACGTCCACCTGCCGGACGTTGGCACCGTTGAAGAACACCTACAGGGAACAGCGTGGTGAATGACGGCTGGGCAGGCCGGCCCCGCGGCCACCCGGGACTCCGCCTGTCCCGCTGAGAAATGGGTCAAGGCAGGACCCGGCGCCGAGGTGGGCACTCAGCCCAGCGCGGCAATCCGAGGTTGCGGCTTTGGTCCTCAAGCGTTGCGCCTCACTTTACTGATCCGCGAAATGGGAATGCAACGAGCCGGCGACACCCAGGCCGTAGCCAGGGAGGTCGAGGAGGGCACCCAGGAGGCGCTTATCTCGGGGAGGTGCCCGCGACGAGGGCAGCGCGGGGCTCCGGCCGCACTGGCAGGGCCGAGGGTGCAGGGCTGAGCGGCCTCCGCTTCAGGGACGCGCGGGTCCGGGGACCCAGAAGCAGAGACTGCGCCCTGGGGGTGGGGCCCCTGGACTCCGGGGGCGGCGGACACGGAGAGTCCCGACCCGCAGCGCCCGAACCTGCGTGGGGGACGCAAAGGTGAAGGACATCTGGCCGGGGCCGGCGGCGGCGGCCGGGGCGGCGGCGGCCTCGGCGTAAGCACGGGCCTGGCGGATGAGGCGGACAAGTCCCGGGCGGCGGAGCAGCGCGGCGGGCAGCATGGCAGCGGCGGACGGCTGACTCCGGCACGGCACCGGCGGCCCGGAGGGTGACGAGGACGACGCGCAGGGACTGCTGGGAGGAGGCGTCCCGGCGAGAGCGCACGCGCGAAATACGACTCCCGGCAGCGCGCGCGCGACGCCGTAGACGTTGACGGCGCACCGCCGGGTCGCGGCGCATTCTGGGGGTTGTAGTTCTGTTCCGGCCCCAGCTCTGGGAGAAACTGAGGGGTCAGCTGAGGGCGGTGAGACGATTCTCGGAGGTGGAGCGAAGGAAAACGAGCTTCAGTGAAATTCAAAATTCGGCGGCGTGGTGGCTCACGCCTGTAATCCCGGAGCTTTGGGAGGCTGGGGCCAGAGGATCACTTGAAGCCAGGAGTTGGAAACCAGCCTGGGCAACATAGTGCAGACCCCCGCCCCCGCGCCGCCTGTGCAAAAAATAAAAATAAAAAAAGGCCGGGCGCGGTGGCTCACGCCTGTAATCCCAGCACTTTGGGAGGCCGAGGCGGGTGGATCACGAGGTCAAGAGATCGAGACCATCCTGGTCAACA
>NW_016107839.1:946557-970032 GCF_001604975.1 Cebus imitator
AAAAAAAAAAAAGGTCGCAGGGGCAGGTGGTGACAAGTAAAAGCCGAGTAAGCGCAGGACGGCTGAGGCTGGGAGGCGGCAGGTGCAGCTGTTCTAGGGAACGGCGGCCGCGAGTTGGGGCGCAGCGCGGGCAGGCGCGAGGGCGGCGCGGGAGGCCTCCCGGGGGACCCCGGCCCCCGGCGCGCTGCTCCCCGGCGCCCGCAGAGGGCGCTCCGCGTTCGGAGATGCGCCCGCCGCCCCCCCCCACCTCGCGCCCGGCCCTCGCCCCCACGGGCCGCTGACGCAGGAGCGCGTGCGCGGGCGGCTCGGGGCTTCGCTGCCGTCAGCCAGCGGCCTGCGCAGCCTCGCTCGTGGCCATGACGTCACCGCCCCGCCCCCGCGCTCACGCAGGTTCGCGGCACCCGGCCGGCCCCCAGCCCCCCGCCCGAGGATCCGGGAAAACGCGGAGTCGGGGATGGCGGGGACTGGGGGCTCGGGCTCCCTGGTTAGGGCCTTGAGCCTGGCGCAGTGGGCTGGACCCCAGGGGTGCAGGGAACAGGGGCGGGACTGGGGCTGTGACTTTACAGGGCTGCAGCCAGGGAGACCCAGTACCTCCTGCTGTGGGGAATCTGACACCATCCGTGGCTCCCCACACCCGGAGGCTGCACCCTCGCCCCCTTCCCGGGTTCAGGCCAGCGCCGGTGCCCCTGTACGCTGGAATCCGGGCACCTGAAGGAGGCCCTGCTGGTCCGACTCTGGATGAAGGCTTGGGTCTGCTCCCCGAGCCAGCGCTGTGAGGGTCACTTGGGGCCTGGGCATTCTGGCCCTGGCTCGGGGGTGCAGAGGGAAGCCCTCCTCACTTTTCTAGGCGTGACCTGCAAACACCACATCCGCTCCTGGCACTCAGGACCCCATATCCAGCTGCTGCTGCAGGAAACTGGGAGGCCTGATAGACTCATTCTCACTCGTGGGACCTCTTCGCTCCAATCCCTACTTCCAGGGTAGCCCACAGCCGAGCGCACCACCATTAACTCCAGCCCCAAACCTGGGGTTCCTCTGGAACTCTGGCCTGTCCACTCAGCATGGCCCCTGCACCCACCATCTCTGGCCTAGCTGGCCCCAGCCTCACCCCCACACCCCCGTTTAGTACCGGTACCTTTTCTTCACACAGCCACAGGGAGTCTTCATTAAAAATCTGAAACCCGGTGGGGTTTGGGTGCTTACGCCTGTAGTCCCAACAATGGGAGACTGAGGCAGGAGAATCTCCTGAGCCTCGGAGTTTGAGGCGAGCCGGGAGAACATAGCAAGACTGCGTCTCTACAAAAAATACAAAAGTTAGCTGGGCATGTTGGCCCACGCCTGTAGTCCCAACTGTTTTCCGGGCTGCGGCGGGAAAATCGCTTAAATCCCAGAGCAGGGAACAAGATAGCTTCCCTGCTTCCTGCACAGGCGGTGACCTGCAAACTTTTCTGCCTGGAGACCTTTGCACATGCAATTCCCATTTGCATGACGGCCAGTTTCCCTGGGGCTGCCCCTCTGCCTGGAGGGCCAGCCGCCCCCCCAAGCTTACAGCAGAGTGAGTGGGGGCCCCACAGTACACAGGAACAGGCAAGGCGCAAGGCGTGGGGCCTCGGAGAGACACAGCAGAGGAGGGGGGCGGGGCGCGGGCTGGGGGCCAAGATCAGGAACGCCGAGACTGTGACGCTGCGGAAGGAGGTGAAGGAAACCGGGGTGAATCTTTGACTGCATGGACAAGGCCTGGGTACCGGGTACCTGGAAGGGCAGAGGCGTGGAGGCTGAGCTGGGCCTGCCGCGTCCCGGAGCGGTGTCAGCCTTTTTGGGGATGAGAAAGAGGAGGCGCTGTGGGGTGTTAGGCGAGGGCCCAGCGGGGCTGGGGTGGCGTTCAGAGCAGGCTGCTGGCAGGTGTGCGGCCTGAGTATCTGAAGGGTGAGGCTCGATGGTCTGAGAGGGAGAAGCTGGGGCAGGCTTGGGACTTGGGTTTCTGCTGGTGTCGTTCTGATGTCACCCCAGAGAACCAGGCCTCTGTGGGTGCACGTTTGGGCCCCTGGGCTCTGTTCAGCTTTGAGCCGGTCTGTGATCGTTGTCACCCAGGGGATGGGTCAGAGGAGCATGGCGAGCCCTCCACATTGCCAGAGGGGAGAAGCAGGCGGGGGCGCCTGTGCCCTGGGACCCTGGGCTGTAAGCCGAACGGAGCAGTTGTGCTCCAGGGGCCCTGGCTGTGCCGCCCCGGAACCCCCACGGACCAAGCGACGTGACCGGGGAGTCCATGCATCCCCGGACCCCACCCCCTCCCGCGCACGCGGCGCACCTCGGGCTTTAGGGAGTCGTGCATTCCAGGACACCCCAAGCTGCGTCCCTGGGACCGTCCCCGACCTCAGGACCGGGTGAGGTGAGTCGTGCGGGGGGGCCGGGGGCGGGGCTCGGCCGCCGCGGCGGGTGCGGGGGGCGGCTCCGCGTGCGGAGTGGGCGCGCAGGAGCGCAGGCTCCGCCCCCCGCCCCCGCCGGAAGGGAAGGGGAGGCGGGGGCCGGCGCGGAGCCAGCCAGACCCAGCGGCGAGCGCAGCGGGGGCGGCCGGCCGGGGACCGGGCAGCACCGGGCGCGCGGAGCGGGCGCGCCGCCAACGCGGTCACGTGCGCGGCCCCTCCTCTCGCGCCGGCCTCCCCCGCGCCGAGCTCTCCATTCATAAATTCTCCGTCTGCTCGGCGGCCACCGGGCGCCGGAGCCAGCCGGGAGCGCCGCGCAGCCGCCCGCCTGCCCGCCGCCCATGGGCCGCGCGTCCCGGCGCTGAGGTAGGCGCGGCGGGCTCGGGGCTGCGGGGGACGGACAGGGGCGGGCCGGGGATCGCGGCCGGCTTGGGGCTCGCCCGGGGTCTGGACCACCAGCCGTTCCCCGCGCGGCTGCGCGACCGGAGGGAGGGCGCGGAGGAGTCCCGCGGGCGTGGGGACCAGGCTGCGGGCCTTGCGGCCGCCACCCGACTATCTGGAGACGGACCCCCGCCCAGGCCCCACCCCGACCTCAGTTTCCCCCGGTGAGTCGGAGCAGGGCGATGGCGTCTCGACCTCGCGGCGGAGCCCTGGCGTCGGGTCCCTGCCTCCCTCGTTCGCCATCCCCGCCCCTCGGCCGGCTCGGGGGCGCGGTGCTGCCCAGTGGGGAACCTCCGTCCTCGGCTCCCGCAGCCGCCTCCGCCAGGAGCCCCGCTCTTCCCCTCGGCCCCCTGCCATCTTCGCTGGTCTCGGGTCCCCATCCTGCGCCTGTGCCCCACCCCCTCCAGCCTGAACTCATTTCCCGACCTACATATGCTGCCCCTTCCCCCAATACCAAGGCTCCGGCAGCCCGTGACCCGGAGCGCTGAGGACAGTGGCGCCCGCTGGGAGCCTTCCCGGCTTTGGGCCTCAGTTTCCCCGCTGTCGGGCGTGGGCGGAAGCCTGGGAGGGGATCGGGCGGCCGCCGCCTGTGCTCTCTGGCTCCAGGAGAGGCCTCGTGCATGCGGTGCCGACCTAGGGCCGCCAGGGATCCCGGCGCCAGCCCCGGCCCCCTGCGATTCCCGGACCTTCCCGCCCGGCTGCGCGGCGCAATGTCCAGGCAGCTCCTTTTCCTGGTGCCGCGCCCCGCCTCAGTTTCCCCCAAGCGTAAGGCGTACTGGAGGCGGCTGGAGAGGCCCAGGGATGCTGGGCACGGCGGGGTGGCGGCCGCGGCCATCTTGCGGCTCCGCGCCCGCCCCCCACCAGGCCGCCGCCCCCGCGCCCCCCCCCCGCCGCTCCTTGGCAACCCGCCCCCCCCCCAGCCGCGGCCTGCTCCGCGGTCGCCATGGGAACCAGCTTCTCCGGGGCTGGAAACAGATGCGCCTCCTTTGTCCCTTGCACTCCCACCAGTGCTCAGCACCGGGGGACCTCCGCCTCCCGGAGTCGTGACCTGTGCCCAGACGCTGTGCCCTCCCCCGCGCGGGACGGCGGGAGGGCTCCCACTACAAACCATGACCCAGTGGGACAAGGCAGGGTGTAGCTGCACTTCTTGGGGCCGGGGTGGCCGCCTGCCCCCGTGAATGGGGCCTGACAGGGCGCCTGGGGTCCCTCCCGAGCCCGAGGCACGGCCTCGGTGTCTCCATTCTTCGGAGAAGTGCTTGCCCTTCTCGGTGCGGAGCTCCGGAGCCTGGCGCTGCCTTGCAGGACAGGCCGCACCGGCTATGTGCAGTTGCGATGGGCACAGGCACACCCTCAGAGGCCGGGGCCGCCTCCCCTGCGGGGTATGGCACATAGAGGTCCAGAGAGAGCCCCTCGGACTCGCCGGGCGGAGCCAAGCCGGGTGGAGGCGGCCTCTCCATGAGTCACTGCCCCCTGTGTGGGTTCCTGCTCCCGCAGGGAAGACCCGGCTCGTTTGCAGTGGCTCCTGCAGGAGAAGTAGGCCTAGCTGGAGCTGACCAGGCCTCCTCCCCACAGGGCCGTCCTTCCCAGCTCAGAATGCAGCCCACAGCCACCATGGCCACAGCCGCTGCCACCACCACCTCTGCCACGGTAGCCCTCACAACGTCGTGGGACAACAGCACTGGACGCCCCACGGTGGGTGCAGGGGACGGATGGGCAGGAGGGGTGGGAGGTCGTTCAGGCCAGCAGCACCTGACTCCCCTGCACACTCACAGGCAGAGCCAGACCCTATCCTGGACAACTACGTGCTGCTGGTGGTGGTGATGTCGCTGTTTGTGGGGGGCACGCTGGTGGTGCTGTCCGGCGTCCTGCTTCTCTGCAAGCGCTGCTGGGACGTCCACCAGCGCCTCAACAGGTGCGAGGCCCCCACCTCGGCTGGGCTGGTGCATGGTGGGTGTGGGTGCCACCCGGGTGGGGAGGGGGCCTACCTCACTGGCTTCTGAGCCGCAGAGTGGTCTATGCCTCTGGAGACGGGATCATGCACAGGGCCTTGGCATGGGGCAGAGAGCCCAGACCCACTGCGGCTGTCTGGACCCTCGGTGCCACTGGGCTCTCCTGATGTCCCTCCCAGGGCCATTGAGGAAGCAGAGAAGACCACCACCACCTACCTGGACAATGGGACCCACCCCGCCCAAGGTGAGGCACTGGCCAGCCCGGCCTTGCACCCATTTGTCCATCCGCCCCTCGGCCACCCGCCGCCCCCTCGGGCTGCCTGACCGTCTGTGTCTGTCTGTCTCCCCCACCAGACTGGGCGCAGCTCGATTCCGACTCATCTCTGTTTCCTTAACACCCAGGCGTAGGTGGGCCCAGGCGCGTGCTGAGCGAGTGAGTGTGTGAGCGGATGAACGAGTGCCCCTCGCCCCGCCCCCCGGCCGCCGGCGCGCGGCCCCAGCCCTCCCCGCCCCACCCTGCCGAGCATCCCTCCCGGGACCAGGCGCCTGGCACGGCCCACCTGGGGCCCACCCTCTCTTGCCTTTCCATGCAGACCCCTACTTCCGGGGGGAAGACCCCGAGGGCCAGGATGCGGAGACGGAGCGCTTCCTGTCCACCAGCTCCACGGGCCGCCGGGTCTCCTTCAATGAGGCAGCACTGTTTGAGCAGAGCCGCAAGGCACAGGACAAGGGCCGCCGGTAAGGGGGGCAGGAGCCCAGGGCGTGTCTGAGGTCACCGGTGCTTGGGAGTGGGGAGGAGCTAGGCACAGACGCTTCAGGGACCAAGGCAGAGGCCCCTGGCCAGGTGCTCCCACTTTCCCTGCCCCTGCCCAGGCTGGTAGGGTGGATGGCAGAGCTTGGCAGGTGGGGCATCAGGCATGGGAGGTGGGCAGGTACTGATGACCAGGTGCTGTCGCAGGTACACGCTGACGGAAGGGGACTTCCACCACCTGAAGAATGCCCGACTCACCCACCTGCATCTGCCGCCCCTCAAGATTGTCACCATCCATGAGTGTGACTCTGGAGAGGCCAGCTCGGCCGCCCTGCCCCACCCAGCCACCTCTCCCAAGGCCACCCTGGCCATTTTCCAGGTGAGTCTATGGCAGCAGCCAGCAAAGTTCCTGGGGTAGGGGGGCAGCCCCAGGGACTCCCAGAGCCCCATGCTCTTCCCCACTCTCTTTCTGGGTGGCCCTCATCTTGGGATGGTCGGGGGTGCCCAGTGGGGTGGCACAGGGAAGTGGTGGAGCCCAGCATGCCCCTCACCCACCATGCTCTTTGATCTGTCACTGCTTCCTCCCCCACCTGGCTCTGTCCCACAGCCCCCGGGGAAGGCCCTCACGGGCCACTCCGTGGGCCCCAGCTCCGCCCTGCCAGGTGACCCCTACAACTCAGCCGCGGGCGCCACTGACTTCGCAGAGATCAGCCCCTTGGCATCTAGCGACTCTGGGGAAGGCACCTCGGTGAGGGCCCCTGCGTGTCCCCCACGGTGTCCACAGCCTGGGAGGCTGCTTCCCCTCCCTTGCCCTGATCCCAGACAAAGATCAGCTCATCACCTCCCACCCACCAGGGCCCTCCTTGGCCTGCTGGGTAACCACACAAAGGAGAAAAAGCCGGCCACACACTGGACACAGGCGTGTACTCACACATGCAGGGGGCACCCCCTGCTCCCACCTCATTTCAGACTCCCCAGGCACTGGAGATGGTGCACCCCACCCCTGCCCTCCCTCACCTGCAGCCCAGGGCAGGGGTGAGAGGGCTCCTAGACACACACCTC
Source organism: Cebus imitator (assembly GCF_001604975.1). NCBI lineage: Eukaryota > Metazoa > Chordata > Mammalia > Primates > Cebidae > Cebus > Cebus imitator. The sequence continues at coordinate 953,184 of NW_016107839.1, forward strand.
CCCCCCTCTGCAAACCACACGTCCAGGGACCTTCCCCAGAGGGGAGAGCCCTAGAGTAGCCCACCCAGCCGCTAAGACCCCCTCCTCCCGCCTCTGCCCCTCTCTGAGCAGGTCCCCATCTCCATCCCAGTGATGGGGGGCCGTTGGGACTGTCTCCCAGGCCTAGGACCATTTGGGGCCGGCACGCGGGGCCAGAGAGAGGTCTTCTAGCCTGATTGCCATCTCTGTTTCCTGCCAGTTGGATGCGGATACCAGGAGCACAAAGGCTGGAGGGCCCGGGGCTGCAGCAGGGCCTGGGGAGGCAGGCCCAGGCTCTGGGGCGGGCACTGTGCTGCAGTTCTTCACCCGCCTGCGCCGCCATGCCAGCCTGGACGGGGCCAGCCCCTACTTCAAGGTCAAGAAGTGGAAGCTAGAGCCCAGCCATCGGGCGGCCAGTCTGGACACAAGAGGTAAGCTGCAGCACCTGGTGGAGAGTGGCCCTGTCACGCTTGGTGGTGGCTGCCCTGGACAGCCAGGAGCAGGAGGTTGTGGCCCAGGGCTGCCTTATCTGGAGTCTGGGTGTGGAGCTGGGCCCTGCCCAGTCTGCCAGCCGACATCCTGCTTGAGGTTCTTTGGGTGGCGGGAGGGCTGTGTGTGCAGGCGGCCTGGGCCAGACCACCCCCCGGCTCTGCCCTGTGCCCGTGAGTTTTCCATGCCCCCGCTGCTCTGGAGTCATTGTGGCATCCATAACAAGGTGGTAAAGTAGGGTTTTAGGGGGCCACCTGCTCACTGTGGAGCCCAGAGGGTGGGGCCTGCAGCCTGCATCTTCTCCCGGCCATGCTGGGCTCTCATCCTGATGCCTGGGGGTGAGAGTGGAAGGCGGGTTCTCCAGGGGTCCCTTCCTCACCTGCTGGCCACAGCATCCCTCCAGCAGCTGTGTGACCTTGGCCACGGCCCTCTGCCCGTCTGGGCTCTGGCTTTCTCAGACATACAGCAACAGATTTGGACTGGGCCAGGGGTCAGCAAACATTTCCCGTCAGCCCTGGGATGGTAGTATTCACGGTGCGGTGGTCAGACAGGCTGTTTCGACGACTCAGTGCTGCCGTGGTGGCGAGGACGCAGTCAGACGCACTGTGGCACATGGCTCGCAGAAGCAGGTGGCGGGCGGATTCGCCCTCTGGCTGTATCGCACAGACCCCTGGACTAGTTGACAGGAGCCCTTCAATTCTGCAAGCTCAGGGTCACACGGGGTTCTGGAAACAGGGCTGCCTTATCTGGAGTTAAGGCAGGAGCGTGCGCGGGGAGCAGAAGGGTCCGGTCTGTGGCGCTGGCAGCAGGCACCATCCCTGCTCAGCAGGTTTAGCAGAGCTAGGGCAGCCTGGAGGGGCCGGGACCCTGCTCTGCCCTGTGGAGGGGGTGGCACTTCCTGTCGGGTGAGACAGGGACAGGGGACAAGTACTGTTCTCAGAAAGTGGGAGACCCCGTGATGGGGCCTGGCTCCAGCCAGCAGGAGGGGGTGACTCTCCCGGCCCCAGCCAGCAGGAGGGGGTGACTCTCCCGGCCCCCATCCCAAAGGTAGCTAGCAGCCAGGGAAGGGACAGCTACCTCTGGCTGCACAGTTCCCGCTGAGAGAATGCAGATCCTGAGATGACTGGGGCCATGCTTGTGATTAGGGTCCAGTGTCTGCAGCACAGCCCAGAAGCCGTTTGCTGAGTGACTGCCTCCCTGCCCTTGGGGCCTGCCGGCTCCAGCTTCGCTGGGGAGGCTGTGGGGAGAAGGGCACAGAGGTGGGGCAGTCCCCCAGCACTCCCCAGGCCTGGGTGGAGCTGCCACGAAAGGGCACCTCTCTCCGTCTCCTCATTGGCTCTCACCACCCTGTATGCGACTCTCCCACCTTCTGTGCCTTGAGCCAGGCAGTGCTGGCCACCAGGTGTCTAGGACGTGTCCTTATGAGTAGTCACAGGCCCACGAGGGCTGCCGGGAGGCACTACCACTGCCTGAGGCCCTCCCACTCACTTCCTGGCCCTGCCCTCACCCCAGGCTCTCTGGTTCAGCACCTCTGCCCGCCGTGTGTGTCGGTTTCACCTGTACTCCAGAGTGTACCCACAGCCACTGTCCACACCCACCGGGCCTGGGGAGATGCCAGCCAGGATCTGGCCCCAGTCAGGGCCCACTTCTCTGTGTGTGTGATAAGAGGCAGGCGTGTGGAGGGGGAACAGGCAGGCTGTCGAGGGGTGGGGGCCACACACAGGCTGACGGCACATCCCCCACACAGGTTCCCCCAAACGGCATCACTTCCAGCGGCAGCGGGCAGCCAGTGAGAGCATGGAGCAGGAGGCGGCGGGCACCCCCCACGTGGACTTCATCCAGTACATCGCCAGGGCTGGTGACACTGTGGCCTTCCCGTCCCCCCGCCCCTTTCTGGCCAGCCCCACCAGCCCGCCCCCTGCTCTCGGCAGGTATTTTTCAGTAGATAGAGGTGCTAGGGGTGGACCCGTGGGCCCTTGCCCCGATTTGCCCCTCCCAGGCGGCCCAGGGAGCGCGCTCCAGACCCCGTGGACCCGGGCTCGCCCGCCTCCAGCGGCAAGGCCCCTCCCAGAGGCCGACTCACTGGGGCCACCTCTCCAGCATGGACCAGAGGAGGGAAGCGGGGAGAGACTGGGTAAGGGTAGGGGGGTACGTGGGGCCCCGCCGCCGATGGCCACAGGCAGTAACACTTCGGGGTACCTGCCTGGGCTAGTACTGCCACTTCCTGGTGGAGCCCCAGGCCCTCTCCCACCCCTCACGCTCCCGAGGGCTGGGCAATCCCTTTCCAGAAGCTGCTATGACCACTGTGGCCAGCAGCGCCCCTCCCCCAACCCAAGGTAATCTTCCTGAAGCCCAGGGCCTAGTCACTGGGATTGGAATGGGGCAGGGGGCATGGGGCTGGGGCAGAGCAGCGTTCCTGGGGCAGCCCTGGTCTGGGGGGTGACCCTCACGTCTGTGCATCCTCCTCCTGCTAGTTACTGAGGATGGGTGGGCAGAGCGCGCTAGCTAGCCTGGAACAGGGGCTGAGCTGGACTCAACCGGTCCACGGGGAGGGTGGCAAAAGGTGACTCTGGGGAGGAGCGTGTTGGCCCGTCCCGGGGGCTTCCAGGGGAGGGGCCCCGCGGTCTGCAGTACAGCAGGGAGGCACCCGGGTTGAAACGCAAGCGCCAGAGCTCAGCGTTAATGCAAGACCCGTCCCCTTCAAAAAACAGCGACCCATTTTAAAGCTCTCACCTTCCGGGGTCTCCCCGAGTCCCAGGTCCCCCCCGCGCCCACCCTCCCTGATCCAGAGGCAGGGTGGCCGGCCACGGAGGGGCTCTGACGGCGCGGCCTGGCTTGCAGGCTAGAGGCGGCCGAGGCAGCGGCGGGAGGAGCGAGCCCCGAGTCCCCCCTGGAGCGCGGCGCGGGCGGCGCGGGGCCTGAGCAGCCGCCGCCCCCGGAGCTGGACGCCGAGCGCGATGGCGGCCCCGAGCAAGCCCAGACCAGCTACCGCGACCTGTGGAGCCTGCGCGCCTCGCTCGAGCTGCACGCGGCCGCCTCGGACCACAGCAGCAGCGGCAACGACCGCGACTCGGTGCGCAGCGGCGACAGCTCGGGCTCGGGCTCCGGGGGCGCGGCGCCCGCCTTCCCGCCGCCCTCCCCGCCCGCGCCCCGACCCAAGGACGGCGAGGCGCGCCGGCTGCTGCAGATGGACAGCGGCTACGCCAGCATCGAGGGCCGCGGCGCCGGCGACGACACCGAGCCGCCCGCCGCGCCCGCCCTGCCCCGCAGCCCGCGCGCCTGGCCCCGCCGCCCGCGCCGCGACTACAGCATCGACGAGAAGACGGACGCGCTGTTCCACGAGTTCCTGCGCCACGACCCGCACTTCGACGACGCGCCGGCCGCCGCGCGCCACCGCGCACGCGCGCACCCGCACGCCCGGAAGCAGTGGCAGCGCGGCCGGCAGCACAGCGACCCCGGCGCCCGCGCGGCCCCGCCCCCCGCCCCGCCCGCCGGCGCGGCCCGGCCCGCGCGCGCGCCCCTGCGCCGCGGCGACAGCGTGGACGGCCCGCCCGACGGCCGCAGCCTGGGCGGCGCCGGCGACGACCCCGCCATCCCCGTCATCGAGGAGGAGCCGGGCGGCGGGGGCTGCCCCGGGTCGGGCCTGTGCGTCGCGCCCCCTGGGGCGCTGCTGGACAAGCTGGCGGCCGGCCTCGACGAGAGACTCTTTCCGCCGCGCCTCGCCGAGCCCGTCGTGGCGGCTCCCGCCTTGGTCGCCGCCGCCGCCCCCACGTCCCCCGACCACAGCCCGGCCTAAGTCTCGCGTCCCGGGCCCATCTCTCTGGCAGCTTCTCCGGCGCCGCGCGGGGCCTCGGCGGCGGGAGAGATGTGGGGGCGCGACGCCCCGACACGCATGCGCTGGGACCGCCGGCCCTTCGCGCAGGCGCGGGGCGACGGAGTCGCGCTCGCCGCTTCAGGGCGCACGCGCAGGGCCCCGGCCGCTGTCGCGCCGTCGAAGTGCGCACGCGCACTGTTCTCACTGGCGCTTGCGGGGCGGCGCGAAGCGCGGGGCGCGGAGACCCCGGCTGGGCGGGAAGGAAGGGGCGTGAGCGGCTCTCAGCTTCGGGCTCCTGAGGATCACGCGCAGCCACCCTCAGTCCCGGACGGGGCGGCCACCCCAGGGACGCGCAGCCCACCGGGCCCGATGGAGCCGCCGCGTGCCGAGCGCGTGTGCGAGCTCGCCCTGGCTGGGGGCGCGGGGCGCGGAGGGCCGCAGCCAGGACGCTGCCCGGGGCCGGGGGGCGCCCCAACGCCGCGACTGCCGCCCCGAGACCGTTTACCTCACAGAGCAATAACCGCGCTGCCGGCCCCCCGCGCCCCCGCTGCCCTCCGCATGTGAACGGCGTCCGCCCCGCCGCCCCCCCGAGTAGAGACGCGGACAAACCCCCCGGCCAGGCCCCCGCCCCCCGAGCTTTATTTATTGCCGAATGCGGGCGGCGGCGCCCCGTGCCCACGGCGCCGCCCGCGTCTGTTTCCGGTTGACGATAAACGCTGACCGCGTGCTCCCGCGTGCTCGCTTTTCTCCGGTCCCGAGCGCGCGGCGCGGTGGGGGAGGCGGGGTCCTGCCGAGGCCGGAGCGGGGCGACCGAGCGCGACCCACGCCCCCGCCACCCCGCGGCACCCACACAGCCCTCACAGCCACGGCTCAAATCCACCTTTTATTTTTTCTTAAAAAAAAAAAAAAGAAAAATGGAACCAACCAAACAACAAAACCGAGGCGGCGTCCGCGGCTCCCGGGCGGCGCTGCATGCATGGCGGGGCAGGCTGGGCTCCGGGGCGCCGGTCTGCGGAGCTCGGGCGGGCGGGGCCGGCAGGCGCTCCAGTAAAGTGCATCGGGGCCGCCTCCCGCCTCCCTCACCCGCCCGGGGCCAAGGCGAGCAGCTGCGGGCCCTGCCGGGCGGCGGACTCGCTGCGCCCGGGCCCTGCGGTCCTCCCGCCGGCCCTGCAGGGGCTCCTGAGGTCCTGGGGCGCGGTCAGCACGGGGGTGCGGCGGCCGCCTCTCCGGGAGGAGGGCCTGTTGCGGGCACCTGGACACGGACTGCAGGGAGGAAGGACAGAGGTCAGCCTGGGCACCGGGTCTCCGCTTCACGTGGGCCCCTCGCCGGCGGAGAACGGGTGCAGTCGTGGTGGCTGCCGGACTCCTGGGGGGACAGCGGGGGAGGCCAGAGAAGACCACCCCTTGAGTCGCTCCTGGGGTACACTAAGTGCGGCCTCTTGCAGTGGGGCCTGGGCCTTCCCGGAAAGAATTTCCCACCAGGCCTGGCGGGCTCCGATGCTGGCGGATGGGCTGTGGGCACCCATTTGGGAGACAGACATGGGACTCAGGCAGTGGCCCCTAAACCTGCCGGACGGACTGTGGCAGGGCGGAGAGGCTTCAGTCTGAGGTCCCCATCTGCCCCCTATCCTCAGCAGGCGACAGGGTCTCCCACCCTGGGCTGGGGCCAAGAGAGGAGCAGGCACACAGGGAGAGGGAAGGCAGCGTCTGGCCGGGGCAGCCTGGCAGGACCATGGGAGCTGCAGCGCCTCCCCACCACCTGGTCATGCCTCAGAAGCCTCCGGGCTGAGCCCAGTGTAAGCCTTTCCTGGGAGCAGCCTGGGCATGGGTAGGAGGCACGAGGCCCAGGGCAGAGTCCTCTGAATGCACCCACTCTGAGAGGGGGCTGTGACGATGGCATGACCCCCTCGGAGCCCAGCCACACATAGGCCTCCGTGACCAACACACAGGCCACAGACCAGGCCCTGAGACGCCACTCTCAATGGGGACTCCTATCTGGACAAGCCACCCAAAGGCAACATGGCAACCAGGTGCAGCCTGGAGCGTGACAGTCGCCATGACTCCCACGGGCTATGCACCCATCCAGTGTCCCCACACGACCACCCAGGCCCCGCCGCGCCCCACCTGCAGGCGGCCACCCTCACTGCTGCTTGCAGGCCGACAGCCGGCGGATCTTGCTGCTGGCCGAGCAGGCCTTGCGGGCGGGGTTGGGGGCCCTGCCCTCCGCCTTGGATTTGGTGCTCAGCTGCGCCGTCTCCGTGCCATTCATGCACACGGCTTTGGGCAGGCCCCGGCTCTGTCCGTTCTGACTGGCCTCCTCTTCTGGGATCTGTCCTGGGAGGGAGACGGCAAGTGTGGCCTGAGCCAGGGGCTGACCCCCCAGAGCCGCAGGGGCCTGGCTGGTCCCAACACAGGGTTGCCCTTGCAGCGGCAGCCCAGGCCATGCCCAACCCTGGTCAGGCCCAGGTGTCCCCAGCCTGAAATGCTGCCCCATCAGCTCTGGGAGGCCCCCCGCACCTGGGACGGGACCTCCCACAGATGGCCCACGAAGGAGTGGTCCAACACCCCATCTGCTGCACCTGCCATGGCCCCAGGTCAGACCCCACCCAGGTACTATCTGCAGGGACCTCCTGAGGAGGAGGTAAGCTGAGGAGGCAGGACTCTCCTGTGCCTCTCTGGCCCATGAACCTGGCTCTAGAGGCACAGGAGCAGCCACAAGCTCACCTGTGAGACACAAGAGGGCCAGGCTCAGGCCGGCATTCAAGATGCCAGCACAGCCATGCGAGGAGCAGAGCTCAGCCTGCCAGGACCCCCAGCTGCCCCCAGTCCCTGCCAGCCATCAACCGTCACCAGCACTCTGGTGGAACCCACGGGCCTGGTGCTGCCACCCTGCCCAGGTGGACACTGTCCTCACAACGGGGGTGGGGCAAGTGCAGGAGCAGCCCACGTACCATCCCGCCAGGAGCCATGGTGGTCGGCAACGACTCCACCAACACACTGGCTGCCAAGCCAACCCCATACCCTCCCGGGCAGTCTGTAGAAGGCTGCCCTGGGCTGCCCCAGAGCTCATGAGCCCAGTGCAGAGCCCAGCTCCGAGAAGGGGCCAGTGGCTGACTCAGCAGCCTGCAGAACTTGCTGCATACTCGCCCTGTGTGCACAGGAAGCTGCTGGATCTCAAAAGGCACCTTGGTGAGGAGGCCCAACTGCACGCCCAAGTCTGAGCTTGCGCCCAGCCCATCCCTGCTGGGGCAGACCCTGCGCCCACTCCCATGGGCATGCCATGGTAGACAAGGTGCCCCAGCCCTGCATCAGTGGGCAGAGCTGCCACCAGGCCTCTGCCCCCACAAGGCACTGGGGCCATCAGTCCCTCGTTCCACCCTATACCCGTCTGTACTGGGTCCAGGACCCAGCCCAAGGCCCCTCACTGGGCTCTGGTTGTTGGCAGCAGGACGTCCATAGTGAGTAAGGACGGACGAGGCCAAAGGGGAGCCTTGCAGGGGCTGATGCAGCAGCCCAGGCTGAGTGCGCAGGACGGCATGACCCTAGGGCAGCTCGACTGTCCTGCCCTGATGCGAGGGGCCCTGCAGGTCGGGGATGTGGCTCCCGCTGAAGTCTCAGGCTGAGCCTGCCCTGAGCATCTCAGCAGTGGCAGGAGTATCCTCCTGAGTAGCCAGTATTGAGTGCTGAGGCCTCAGCTATGCTGAGGGATCTCTGAAGCCCCTGCTGCTGGGTGCTCCTTCCTACCACCCACAGTGAGCTCAGTAGGGTCACAAAAAAGGTGGCCCAGCCCCTGCCTTTCTCCCTGGCGCCTTGCCCCAGGGCAGCCCAGATCTCCCACAGGTCTAAGGCTCCCCAGGGGGGACGCCAGTGCTAGGTCCTGGCCTGCAGGAGCGGCCACAGGGTCAGCATGTGGTCCACGTCCCAGCAGGGGCTCTGGCAGCCTGGCCCTGCCCTAATTGGCCCTCCTGACTGGCATCTGCCTGTCAGTCTGTCTCGGGGCCCCAGTGCTCTGACAGGCAGACGGCCCTGGGCCTGGGGTCAAATTGCAGCCAGGCCCATGGATGGGTATTATGAGGGGACCCCACCTCCCAGGACATCCGGTGACCAGGATGCCCAGAAGCACCTCCCATCCCAACAGACACAACAGCCGTGGTGCTGCAGCTACAAGGGCTCAGGAGGAGAAACCCTGTGCCCCCAGGGGCCTCCCCGCACACTGCACCCTCCCAGGACTAGCTACTGAGCTGAGCCCAGGGTTTGCTGAGGGGCCCTGGGATGCTGCGGGAGCTAATGGAGGGCTCTCTGCAGGGTGAGGATCTCCACGTGGCAAGGCAGACACAGGGCTAACTGAGGGGCCCCCTCACTGGGAGATGGATCCTGTGCACTGGGTCCTCACATCCTAAGCTCCCTGGCACACTCGCCTTCTCAGGCCGGACCCTGCCCACCACTTCCTGCTGCAATAGTAAAAGATGAAGCCCCCCACACTCAGCGCCCCCCCACACTCAGCCCAGGCACAGCAACATCCACCTGCAGATACATGCAAAACGCTTTATGACACGGCCCAGCCCCGGACAGCACAGAGCCGAGCCAGGAGCGTGGCAGGGAGGGGCCGGCTGCCAGTGCAGCTGCCCTGTGCTAAGGCCCTGAGCTCCTCCTCGGGCACGACTGCAGCGCCGGCCGAGAGGCTTCCTCTCCTGAAAGGTCTGAGCCCTCGCTCTTCTGCAAGCCGCGCTCCGCTCTAAGCCCTGCCTCAGACGCCTCCTCGCCACCTGGGGAAGAAGGGCGGCCAGCGTCAGGCCCAGCAGGCGGGCCTTGGGGACGGCGGGAGGGAGGGCCACTGGACCCTCTCTCGTGCCAGCTGAGGAGCCACCCTGACCCTGACCTCTGACCCACCCGCCCGTGACCACAGGCCTCCCCCGCCTGCTCCTACTGGAACTTAGGCCGAGGGCGGTGGGCGGTGCCTGGCTGGGCAGCACCAGGGAAGGAGCCTGAGGAACCCTCCTGGCCAAGCGATGCCCCTGCCACCCCCACACTTTCAGCCATGTGGCAGCAGCCCCCAGGGCAGAGGCGGCCGGCAGGTGGGCTGGAGGCTTCGGGGACATGGATTGGCCACCAGAGGGCAGAACCTGCCCTCACCGCAGACAGGCAGGTGCCCTGCTCCAGTGGGACTCACCGGGCACCGTGAAGTCCTGAGTGTAGATGATGTCGTCCTCGATATCAAAGAGGTCCTCGTCCTCGTCGGCACCGTGCAGGTCTTCCAGATACGGCACCACGGTCATGCTGCGCCACCGGTCCTTGGTGTCCGGGCTCGGCGGGATGGGCACTGGCGCCTCAGCTGGTGGGTGTTTCTTCCGGAACCAGCTGCAAATGCCCAGAAGCAGTGGCACCTGTTAGGCCGGCACAGGGCAGTCCAGCTGCCCAACCCTGCACCTCAGAGCTGGGACCAGGCAATGCAAGGGGTGGCCTTGACCACAGCGGCTCAGCTATGCCCTCCTGCAGCAGCCAGGCTCCCAGGGTCTCAGGCCACAGCTCTGGCCTCACTCTAAACCTGACAGATGTCCCTTCACCCACAAGGCCTGACCCCCCTGCCCCGTTTCAGCCTCAGACCTGTCTCCCAGGTGGCATTCAAAAGCCAGGGCACCCACCAGATGCATGTCAGCAAAGGTCAGAAGGGAGTCCAGGGGCCACCGAGGGCAGCCCCAGCCCCCACCAGGCTCCCAGCTGCCCTGAGCTGCCCAGAGATGCCCCAGGAACAATCGGCAGCATCGCCTCAGGGGTCCAAACACCCCCACTCCAGGAGCGGGCCTTGTGGGGCGGCTGAGCTCTGAGGGGCTGTAGCAGAAGGTTCAAGGACCGCCAGAGGCTGGTGCAGAGGAGCGGAGACCAGGAGGTGAGGGAGGTGGCACTCCTCACCCTGCAAGGCCTGCTGACCCCACCACTGCCTTGTCCTCCCTGTGGTGGAGCTGGGGGCCCCGGGCTGGATCCCAGCCAGACCCTTCCACTGGGAGCCCAGCGAGGAAGGAAAAGGGAGACCCTCCAAGTGCCCGGGCCGGCCATGCCTTTCCTGGCCCAACTCCAGGCCTGGGGCAGAGATGAACACATGATCTCACTCAGACCCCAGTGCAGACAAGGCCTGTCTGGCCAGCAAGGGGGCACTGCCCAGAGACCCCATTGGGGCCTTGAGAGGTACGAACACTGTACGTGGTCCTGCCCTAGGCCCAGCCCGGCACTCCCACCACACCCCCCACCATAGCCCTGCTCCAGTGCCCACTCGAGCAGCTGCCCACATGGCCTTGGCCCCACTGCCCCCAGGAGCCGCTCACCTGTGCTGCCGGATCTGCCGTATGGAGAACCTCTTGGCCGGCTCATACTCAAGCATCCCTGAGGAGAGGCAGGTGAGGAGCCAGGCAGTGCCAGGCACAGGACTGAGATCCCGCCAACCATCCCCACCTGCCCAGCCTCTGCTCTCAAGCCCTGGGTGACGCCTGGATGCTCCCGAGGGGGGCCCCGGGAACAGGTGGCCTCCCTGACAGAGGCCACTCCAGGGAACAGGTTAGGGACGGCCTGTGTGTGGCTGGCAGGGCGACAGGGCTGGGCTAGACAGCCAGAGCGGCTCCGTTCTCCCGGGGCCACTGCACGATGGACGGGGGCGGCCAGTGCCACCTGCTGCCCCTCACAGGAAGTGCAGCAGGGTGAGCCTGGCAGACCCTGCAGGCCAGGGAGCTCGGAGGCCCGGGCGGGGCGAAGAGCAGGGCAGCACTGCCTTCAGGGGTGGGAGTTTAGAGGGGTAACACAAGGCCCAGAAGAGACGTGGAGCTGAGTGATGGCGGTGGGGGGGGGCAGGGAGGACCTTTGGGGAGGCCGGCCTCTTCAGTCAGTCCTCTCAATGCCCTGCTAGGGTCCCGGGGGCCAGCAGCCACCCACCTGACACCCCCAGCCTGCATTTCTGCACAAAACCCCCTCCTCCCTGGTGCTTCGGGCAGAGGGGCGAGGCGCCCACCTTTCAGCAGGTCAGAGAGCGGGGGGCCACAGTCGCCTGGGATCGCGTAGTTCCCCTTCCCGATGTTCTCAAACAGCTTATAGATGTTGTCCCCTTCAAAGGGGTACAGGCCCGTGGTGATGTTGTAGCTTCGTTTCAAGGGGAAGGAAGAGGGGCGTGGTCAGCCATGGTGGTGGATGCCCTGGGAGTCCCAGCTCTGCCCCAGGGACGCAGCCCTCGTGTGGCTGCTGCAGCGCAGGCCCTGGGAACTCAGAGGCCACAGGGCAGGAGGGGAGTGTCCTCTGGACCCACCTGGGGAAGGGGCCTGGAGCCACTCTCGCCAGCTGGCTTCCCTGTGGGGCTCTGGGAGGAGGGTGGGCTGTGCCACTGTGAAGACACCCACCACGCCGGGCCGCACCTCCCTCGGTGAAACACCATGTGCTCTGGGAGTCACACCTCCATCAAGCAAGCACCCCCCCGCGGCTGTGGCCAGCGAGGGTCTGGGCTGATGGCCATGCCCTGCACCTACCCAAGACACAGAGGCCCCTCCGAGCTGTGTGTGTAGCGAGTGCTGGGCAGCCAGGGCACTTACAGGGTGACCCCAGCCGACCAGATGTCCACCTTGAAGCCGGAGAAGGTGTCCAGGCCGTTGGCAATCTCGGGGGGCTGGAACGCCGGAGAGCCCTGGCTGGTACGGCAGGTGTCGTCTGCCGCAAACGGGTGCAGTGCCTGTGGAGATGCCGTGCAGCCCTCAGGGAGTGCCCGGGACGAGGTGCCCCAGGGCCCCCCCCAGCGCACGCCTACCTCAGCCACGCCCAGGTCGGAGATCTTGAGGGTGCCGCCAGTGGTCAGCAGTAGGTTCCCCGGCTTGATGTCTTTGTGCACGATGCCCTGGCTATGCAGGTACTCCAGGCCATCAATCAGCTGGCAGAAGTACCTGCAGGTGGCACAGCACACACCTGTCTCAGGGCCAAGGCCACCCCGCCCATCACAGGCTCTCCTCTGCAGCCACCTGGGAGCCTCCCAAACACCAGAGGCACAGCTGGGTAGTCACAGGGGTCCACGCACACAGGACAGTGGAAAGGCTGGGTCCAGTAGGGAGCCACGCCTGCGCTGGCAGCGGCGTGGCCTGTCAGGCCGAGCCACATCTGGCAGGGCCCCAGGTGTCCACAGGTCTCACTTCCCCGTGGGCCACAGGCAGGCTGCACCCCAGTCTTGGAACAGTAGGCCCCTCCCCTAAGGCCCTTCAGCAGCAAGGGGCCCTGACTCTACGGCCACCAGGCCTGTACCCAGGAGGTCCGGTCAGGGCAAGAGGATGCTGGGGACTGGCTGGCGGCAGGCCGCTGACCTCAGGCGGCAGGAGGCCAGCAGCAGCCTTGCCTGTGGATGCCACAAACGGGGGCCCCTAGAACTGGTTTTCGTTTTTTTTTTTTTTAGCCACATCCTCCACTCAGATTTTTTTTTTTTTTCCACGAAAACTGTTTTCCAAAAACTTGGGCTGCCAGGCACGGTGGCTCACACCTGTAATCCCAGCACTTTGGGAGGCCGAGGCAGGTGGATCACAAGGTCAGGAGTTCAAGACCAGCCTGGCCAAGATGATGAAACCCATCTCACTGAAAATACAAAAATTAGCTGGGCATAGTGGTGGGCACCTGAAAAAACTTGGGCCCTCACATCAATGAAGACCAGGACAAGCAGTGTGGGCACAGGGAAAGGAGCTGGCCCCCGGCCCCGCCCCGCACGTACCCGTGGGCCTGGCACAGCGGGAAGCGCTTCTCGGGCACGCTGTCCAGCATCTCCTGCATGCCGCACACACAGTACTCCATCACCATATACGTGTGACGCTAAGGACACAGCTCAGGGGTGGCCCCACCCACAGGCCCGGGAGCACAGGGCCACAGAGGGGCTCTGGAGGGGCCCTCTGCACCCCCCTTGCCGCTCCCTGGGCCACACCTCTACAAAGGCCCAGGGCCCTGGAGTCCCAGGAGGAAGCCAAAGAAGGTGTGAAGGACAGGACTCTCGGGGCAGCGTTCCTGCAGGGCTCACTTCCCCCACCCCGCCCACAGGCAGGGGACAAGGCCTCCCAGACACCCCCACCAGCAGGCTCAGGTCCACGTAGGACAGGCCCCGGCTCTTGGCCTTGCAGCTCAGAGAACACAGCCCCGGCCTCAGCGCCACTTCTAGCTCTTGCTCTGGGCACAGGGCCCCGGGAAGAACAGTCCCTGTAGGGAGGCTGTGCCCACAGGACCCACTGGGGGCATCTACAGATGACACGAGGACACACCTGGCCATGACCAAAATGGCCCACAACACTCAGCCTGTGTGGGTTGTCTCAGACAGGCCCTGGCTGCACCCCTGGTTAGCCTGGGAGAAGATTATGAGGAAAAAAGGGCCCTGACGCCCCCACAGCCCCACGACATGGGCTGGGGCTCGGGGCCCCTTTCAGCAAGCTGCTTAGCCGTTGCCACAATGGCTGACCTCTGGGGAACCAGGTAAGGTAACTGCCCTCGGGTGCCAGTATCCTTCAAGGAGACGGGATGGGGTACAGGCCCCAGGGCAGGCCGGCCCGGGCCCCGCCCCTCCCACGGAGGGCCCGCCTCTCAGTGCCGGGAAGGATATATCTTCTGCTTCTCTTCGTTGTACAACACATCCACCAGCTGGATGACGTTTTTGTGCCGTAACCTCCTCAGCAACTGAATTTCCCTGGGACAGAGAGGACAAAGGTGTGTCAGTGACATGAGCTGAATCCCTGGAGTCGGCCTCCCCACCTCCCCACAGAGGTGGCACGCCTGGCTCCCTTCCCTGGAGAGAAGCTATGGGTTCAGAATGCTGGGGCGGGGCCCTACAGGGGCCACACACCCAGGCTCAGGGCGGCAGGGGAAGGCAACACGGCGCCCTGCAGTCTGTCACTGGCCGGTGAGGGCTCTGGAGGACCCAGTGAGGACACTCTTTTTTTTGAGACGGAGTTTTGCTCTTGTTACCCAGGCTGGAGTGCAATGGCGCGATCTCGGCTCACCGCAACCTCCACCTCCTGGGTTCAGGCAATTCTCCTGCCTCAGCCTCCTGAGTAGCTGGGATTACAGGCACGCGCCACCATGCCCAGCTAATTTTTTGTATTTTTAGTAGAGACGGCGTTTCACCATGTTGACCAGGATGGTCTCGATCTCTTGACCTCGTGATCCACCCGCCTCGGCCTCCCAAAGTGCTGGGATTACAGGCGTGAGCCACCACGCCCGGCAGAGGACACTCTTAATTCAGCTTTGTAACTCAGTCACAGTTGTGCTTTCTAGAAAGAAGACTACTGCGACAGCAGCACAGATGGAGCCCAGACTGCGGCAGGAAACAGGGTGACTTGGGGCCCTGGTGATGGCCCAATCACACAGTACGGTCCCACGCTGCCAAGGGCTCCCCAGTCCTCTGAGAGGCCCAGGCCTTGGAGGGTGGGCTGCAGGTGAACTGAAAAGATGGCCCACAGGAAGGGGCACCCCGAGAAGGAGAAGCCAGCCGCTGAAGCCATCGCAGGGTCTGCCATGACCACCCGCCTGTCACAAGGGTTGGTGTCCAGTGCCCAGGGCCCAGCAGGCCAGCAGGCACTGCCCCCTCTGCAGCGGCTGCCCTGTTGTGGGCATCTCATTTCTCCAAAGTGACCCTGCCAGGCACGATGGCTCACGCCTGTCATCCCAGAACTTCAGGAGGCTGAGGCAGGTGGATCGTTTCAGGTCAGGAGTTCGAGACCAGCCTGGGCAACATGGCGAACGCTGTCTCTACTAAAAATACAAGAAATCATAGCCGGGCGTGGTGGCTCAAGCCTGTAATCCCAGCTACTCAGGAGGCTGAGGCAGGAGAATTGCCTGAATCCAGGAGACGGAGGTTGCGGTGAGCCGAGATCGCGCCATCGCACTCCAGCCTGGGTAACAAGAGCGAGACTCCGTCTCAAAAAAAAAAAACAAAAAAAAACAAACAAACAAAAAAAAGAAATCGGCAGGTCACGGTGGCTCACGCCTGTAATCCCAGCACTTTGGAAGGCCGAAGGCAGCGGATCACCTGGGGTCAAGAGATGGAGATCAACCTGGACAACATGGTGAAACCCTGTCTCTACTATAAATACAAAAATTAGTTGGGTGGTGGTGCATGCCTACAGTCCCAGCTACTCAGGCTGAGGCAGGAGAACCACTTGAACCTGATTAATTTTGTTTTGTTTTTTTTTGAGACGGAGTCTCACTCTGTCACCCAGGCTGGAGTGCAGTGGTGTGATCTCGGCTCACTGCAACTTCTGCCTCCTGGATTCAAGCGATTCTCCTGCCTCAGCCTCCCTAGTAGCTGGGACTACAGGCATGCACCACCACACCCAGCTAATTCACCATGTTGGCCACAATAGTCTTGATCTCTTGACCTCGTGATCCGCCCACCTCAGCCTCCCAAAGTGCTGGGATGGGCCACCTGGCCCAGTCGACAGGATCCCATTCTATGAAACGACCATGACAGGCCAATCCAGGAAGTGGATTCACAGTGGCTGGGGCTGGTGGAGGGGACGGAGAGTGACAGCATAGGAACGGGGCTTGTTTTTAGGGTGACAGAATGTTCTGGAATTCAGTGGCAGTTGCACAACCGTGTGAATGTACGAAATGCCAATGAACTGTACACTGTGAATGACTGAGTTGTACAGTATGCAAATTACATCTCCACAGTCTTTTTAAATCCTTAACAGGGAGCGCAAGCACGTAGCATAGAAAATTGCCGGCGGGGGGGGCGGGGGAGC
The DNA here is from genome assembly GCF_001604975.1 of Cebus imitator. NCBI lineage: Eukaryota > Metazoa > Chordata > Mammalia > Primates > Cebidae > Cebus > Cebus imitator. The sequence continues at coordinate 969,240 of NW_016107839.1, forward strand.
GGGGGGAGGGCACGGTGGCTCGCTCCTGTAATCCCAGCACTTTGGGAGGCTGAGGCGGGAAGATCGCCTGGGGTCAGGAGTTCGAGGCCAGCCTACCCAATATGGTGAAACCTCTCTACTAAAAATACAGAAGTGGGGCGGGCGTGGTGGCTCACGCCTGTAATCCAGGCACTTCCAAGGCCAAGGCGGGCGGATCACCTGAGGTCTGGAGTTCAAGACCAGCCTGACCAACATGGTGAAACTCCGTCTTAAAAAAATAATAATAATACAGAATTTAGCCGGGCGCGGTGGTGCACACCTGCCATCCCAGCTACTGAGGAGGCCAGGGCACGAGAATCACTTGAACCCCGGAGGCGGAAGTTGCAGGGAGCCGAGATGGCACCACTGCACTCCAGCCTGGGCAACAGAGTGAGACTCCATCTCCAAAAAAAAATAGCTGGGGGTGACAGGGGTATCCCATCATGCAGCCTGCCCCACCCCTGCCCAGGGCTCCATGAATGGGGGTGGCAGACGTATGCCATCACTCAGCCTGCCCCACCCCTGCCCAGGGCTCCATACCAGTGGCAGAGGTATCCCATCACTCAGCCTGCCCGGCCCTTGCCCACGGCCGCCTGTTGCTGGAAGCGTCAGCTCATGACTCCCAGTGCATTAAGAATCCCAAGGCTCTAGGCCGGGCGCGGTGGCTCACGCCTATAATCCCAGCACTTTGGGAGGCCGAGGCGGGTGGATCACGAGGTCAAGAGATCGAGACCATCCTGGTCAACACGGTGAAACCCCGTCTCTACTAAAACTA
>NW_016107839.1:970217-974808 GCF_001604975.1 Cebus imitator
AAAAAAAAAAAAAAAAAAAAAAAAATCCCAAGGCTCTGACACTGCTCACTGCCCTCAGTCCAATCTCAGAAGGCCAAGACCAGGGCTCTGCCAGGGCTGCAGGCTGCACTGGGGCTGGGCCTGGACCAGGGGCCACCAGCCTGGGGAGCAGCTGGGAGAGCAGGATGAAGGGAAAGGAAGCTGGGTGACAGGACGGGGCACAGAGAGGCGCCACTGAGTGAGTGCCTCCAGACCCTGGCTGAGCCCAGCGCCCTGCCCTGAGGAGCGTCCCCACTCCCCACTGGTTGCAGCGGGCCTGGCCTTTTCGCCGGGAAGCCCTGCATTTCCGTTCTCGCCGGGCTATGTGCTGGTGGCACCAATTCCCAGCAAGGCCCGGCAAGGCTATTTATAGAGTTGGCCAGGGCCTGTGTCCACAGGCTGGCAGGCGCCCAGGGCACTGAGGGGGACGCTAAGGGCCAGGCTGGGCTCAGAAAGGCTCCGGGGCCCAGTGCCCTCCTGCCTGCCAGGCTGCTCAGGAGAGCTCAGGGTGGGCCCAAGAGGCCCGGTTCAGCTCCAGTTCCCCTTGTCCCCAGGAATCTGTGTGGCCCTAACCTCCCCGCTGACGAGGGTCACAGCCCATTTCTGGGAGCCGAGACTTGCCTTCTGTTGAGAGGAGACGGAGTGGTGGTGGGTGGGGAGTGCTGTTTTCAGACCAGGACCAGCCTGAGCCCCAACCAGGCCAGGCCAGGGCCCTCCCCAGTGTTGGGGATATGCCACTTGATGTTAGGGGGCCACTGCCTCAGGGACACCAGAGCCAAAGGAGGCTGCCACTGGCCAGCAGAGGCCGGATGCTCAGACACAGGCCCTGAGAGCCTGACGCTCAGCCATGAGGCAAAGGTGCGCCCCCTTGGCAGAAGCCGGCCATAGGCGGCGAGGGTGGCCCAGGACACCCTCCTCCAGTCTCCTCAGTGTGGCCGGGGGAGCCACGGGAGCCTCAGGGGCAGCGCCGCCCTCGTACACCTCCTGTTCCCCGTGCGGGGACCACCTCACACCCACCCAGGCTCCAGTGCAGTCCTAACCCCGAGGAGGGGCAGCCAGGCCAGAGGCTCAGCCTCAGAGTCTTCTGGGGGCTACTCAGGGGCTGCATGGCCCTAAATGCACATGAGGATAGGGGACTCGGTCCTGGAAACCTCCCTGCACTGACGAGGGTGGGGGACTCTGTCCTGGAAACGTCCCCGTGCCAGCTACCACCTGCTGACACCACGTCTCCCCCACGAGCCCTCATTCTACAGGTGGGGAAACAGGAACAGGAGGATCCTGCCCACACCGAAGGTGCCAGCCCCTCCCACCGCCCTGCCCCTGCCTCACCTCCACAGGGACACTCCACAGCAACCGTAATAAGAAACAGCCCAGCGTTCCTAAGCAGCTGGGCATAGACCAAGGGACACTGGGTTGTCTGTTTAACTAAAAGGGACCAAGACATTCTGCGCAGGCCTGAGTCCCCTGATTTGTGCCAGGGGAGAAGCAGGGGCGGAGCACCCTCTGCCTGCTGGCAGTCACCGCTGGGATGCTGGGGCACATCAGCCTCTCTAGACTGCCAGGCTTCCTCTGACGTCTCCAGCCAGATAAAGAGTAGAACGTGAACAAGAGACGCAGGGAACCCTAAAAGCTCGGTGAGAGGGAAGCCCGGCCGTCAGGGCATTGCCAGGCGCTCCCAGGTACCACGTTAGGAACCCGCTGGGCTTGCCCAGGCAGCGTGGACTGTTTCGCTGACTTGTCGACTAGCCAGACAGGAAACAGGAAGGAGAGTCATAAACGCCACTCAAGCTCACAGAGGGATGGGGGCAGGAGCCTCCGTCAGCCTAGAAACAGATCATACAGGGAAGAGACGGCCGGCCTCCTGAGGCCCAGAGCAGGACTGGGAGGCACACGGAGACCCAGGAACTCCCACCTGCAGACCGCACGCCCTAGTCCCTGCGGACGTGGCTTAAACAAGGCCCTCGGGAGGCATTCGAGGGCGACGCCGGCTGAGTTCACGGGCACCGAAGCACCCACGATTCACAGGCAGAGGTGGGGGCAGCCCGAGTGTCCACCCACAGAGGAGGGGTCAAACACGGTGCAGCCCGCCACGCACTGGACCACGACACAACCGTGAACAGCAGCAGGGCCCGGACCCAGGCCACAGCGCGGATGCACCTTGAGGATGGCACCCTCCGTGAGACACGCCGGACACAAAGTGCCACACGGTGTGTGACTCCATTTATGTGAAATGTCCAGGACAGGCCCATCCAGAGACGGGAAAGGAATTCGTGGGTGTCAGGGCTGGGGAGGGAACGGGGAGTGACGGCTCACGGAGAAGGGGTTTCCCACTGCGGTAATGAGAATGCTCTGAAAGCTGACAGAGGTGACAGGTGTGCAACTCTGTCACCGTACTATATGCCACTGGATTACACCCTTTAAAACCATACACTCGGCCAGGTGCAGTAGCTCACGCCTGTAATGCCAGCACTTTAAGAGGCCAAGGTGGGCAGATCACAAGGCCTGGCCAACACGGTGACACCCCTCTCTTCTGAAAGTACAAAAACTAGCCAGGCATGTAGGCGGGGGCCTGTAATCCCAGCTACTCGGGAGGCTGAGACAGGAGAATCGCTTGAACCAGGGAGGCGGAGGTTGCACTGAACCAAGATTGCGCCATTGCGCTCCAGCCTCGGCGACACAGCAAAACTCTGTCTCAAAAAAAAAAAAAAAAAAAAAAATCATAATGACAAAAAGGTGAGATTTTTTTTTTGAGATGGAGTCTCGCTATGTTGCCCAGTGCAGTGGCGCAATTTCAGCTCACTGCAACCTCCACCTCCCAGGTTCAAGAGATTCTCCTACCTCAGCCTCCCGAGTAGCTGGGGTGACAGACCACCACGCCCAGCTTATTTTTGTATTTTTAGTAGAGACAGGGTTTTACCATATTTGTCAGACTGGTCTCAAACTCCTAACCTCAGGCGATACATCCGCTTTGGTCTACCAAAGTGCTGGGATTATAGGCGTGAGCCACCACACCCAGCCAAGGTGAACTTTGTGATATGTGAATTACATGCCAATAAAACGATTGGCAGGTTGCAGTGGCTACCTGGTGGATAGCCTGAGTCTAGGAGTTCGAGACCAGCCTGGACAACAGGGTGAAACCCCATCTCTACAAAATATTAGCCAGTTGTGGTAGCGAACACCTGTAGTCCCGAGTACTTGGAGGGGTGGAGGATCACCTGAGCCCAGTGCTCTCCAGCCGAGCTGATACAGTGAGACCCTGTCACCAAAGAAAATCGAGTCCAGCCGGGTGCAGCGGCTCACACCTGTAATTCTAGCACTTTGGGAGGCCAAGACAGGCGGATCACCTGAGGTCAGAATTTCAAGACCAGCCTGGCCGACATGGTGAAACCCCATCTCTACTAAAAAAATAAAATAAAATGAAATACAAAAATTAGCTGGGCATGGTGAGCCCTGCCTGGAATCCCAGGTACTTGGGAGGCTGAGGCAGGAGAATCACTTGAACCTGAAGCTGGGAGGCAGAGATTACAGTGAGCCAAGACTGTGCCACTGCACTCTAGCGTGGGCAAAAAGAGCGAAACATCGTGTCAAAAAAAAAAAAAAGAAAGAAAGGAAAAGAAAATCGAGTCTAATTTGAGCAACACGGTGGTGGATGTGGGACACACGGGACACCAAGCTGCCTCACTGTGACTCCCTGACAGCCACGGCAGCACCCCAGATCCCGGGCGAGGAAACAACGTTCCATGCCCGCCCCAGCTGGCAGGGCACCAGGAGCCCCCTGTGTGCCCAGCCCAGAACCTCCACTGGACCCATCACCCCCGCTGTTCTGCGGCTGCCCGGCCCCCAAGATTCCACCCACTCTCAGAACTGTCCCTCCCTCTGCCCAGGGAGGGGGACAGACAGCCCTCGAGGGCACCCAGGCCTCACATGGCTGCCACAGGAGCCTGGGCAGATGCTAGAGCCCCATAAACGGAACCTGGGATGTAAAGGTCTACAAAGTCCAGGGCTGACTCCTCAACTTGCAAAAAGCCTGTTTTGCATGGGTCCAAGCATCTGCCAATCACTGCCCCACCCAAGCACACCTCCCGCCTCCCGGCTGGACACCATAGGGTCCGTGGGGATGGGAGAGCCACAGACCCCATCTGGTCCGTTTCCTGTGGCAGCTGGCATGCCCCGATTTTCACATTTCCAACAGGTAGAAAGAAACGACATGAAAGCAGTGTTTTGCAACACGTGGAAGTGACAGCAAAGGGAAGGGCGGAGGGACTCAGGTCCACATTTTAATAAATTTTACAGGCCAGGTTCAGTGGCTCATGCCTGTAATCCCAGCACTTTGGGAAGCTGAGGACAGGCAGATAACTTGAGGTCAGAAGTTGGAAACCAGCCAGGCCAACAGAGTGAAACCCCGTCTCTACAGAAATACAAAAATTAGCTGGGCATCGTGGTGTGCGCACATAATCCCAGCTACTCAGGAGGCTGAGACAGGAGAATCGCTGGAACCCAGGAGACACAGGCTGCAGTGAGCAGAGATCTCGCCACCGCACTCCAGCCTGAGCGACAGACACTCTGTTCCAAA
>NW_016107839.1:975123-983060 GCF_001604975.1 Cebus imitator
AAAAAAAAAAAAAAAAAGAAACTGCCTGGATAGGTTAGGAAAAAACAAAAACTCAAAGGAAATAAAGCAAGATGCCACAGCATTAACATTAAGAATACTTTTTTCTTTTTTTTGAGACGGAGTTTCAGAGTTTCATTCTTGTTGCCCCGGCTGGAGTACAGTGGCACCATCTCGGCTCACTGCAACCTCAGCCTCCTGGATTCAAGCGATTCTCCCGCCTCAGCCTCCTGTGTAGCTGGGATTACAAGGATCCGCCACCATGCCCGGCTAATTTTTGTATTTTTAGTAGAGACGGGGTTTCTCCATGTTGGTCAGGCTGGTCTCAAACTCCCGATCCCAGGTGACCTGCCCTCCTCAGCCTCCCAAAGCGTTGGAATTACAGGCGTGAGCCACCGTGCCCAGACCTCTTTTTAAGTTCCTGATGCTTTCTGTAACTTTCCTAGTTCTAACAAGATTATACTTTTTACTGGTGAGAGCAGGACAAGGCACGGACTCCAGGGCCGCCTTCCTGAGAAGGAAGGGAAGGGAAGGGACGCATGCTGGCTCCATCTGCCCCAACCCACCCCCCTTGGCGGTCGCCCACGCTTTCCACACCAACTGGAGGACCGGACGCCTGAAGCTTGTCTGGAAGGTTCCAGACACTTGCTGTGAGACACAATCTGAGCGGAGTTTATTAAGCTTCCCACACACAAAGGAGGCTTTTTCCCTGCAGCGCTGGCAGCGAGACTGGCCAAGGCCTCAAGCCTCAGGGCTGGGCAGTGGACACCCCTTCTCCTTGCAAGCACTTTGCACGTGGCGAGCCTCCAGTCAGGACACAGCAGCTCCCAGAGTAGGGCTCCCCCCCCCCCCGCCGGCAGCACCCAGGGAGCTGGAGGAAGTGCAGTGGTTACTAAATCACAGCTGCACACCGCGCAGCTCCTGATGGCGGATGGATCCTGCAGACCATGAGCAGGATGGGACAGGGCCACCCCTCATCCCAGCGGGGCCCAAAAGGGCAAAATCGTTGCACACTCGGGGCCAGGATGAAAGTGGATGCTGAACGCCAGTGAGGGTGCATCACCCCCTCCAAGGCCAGCGGGGTTGTGAGTTGTGGGTGGCTTCCACCCACAGTCTTGTCCAGGTCCTGCCCACCCCTCTGCCTCCCTGCCTCAGTGTCCCCTCCTCTTCTCCCATGCACTGGGCAAGACTGAATTCCTGTAACCCTCTGGCCTGCCTTCACCAAGACCCTCAGGCTCTGCCCTGCTATTCAGGTGCTCACCTGAGTTCTTGGGAGCTCCTCCCCCAAAGGCTAAACCCAGGGGCTCACACACTCAGTCAGGTTTCCTCCCTACCCAGCGTCTGTCTCCCACTGACCTTGCATATACATTTGTCAAAACTCAAATCAGATTTTTTTTTTTTAGACAGAGTCTGGCTCTGTCTCCCAGGCTGAAGTGCAATGGTATGCTCTTGGGTCACTGCAACCTCTGCCTCCCAGGTTCCAGTGATTCTTCTGCCTTGGCCTCCTGAGTAGCACGCGTCACCATGCCCAGCTAAGATTTGTATTTTTAGTAGAAACGGGTTTTCACCATGGTGGCCAGGCTGGTCTTGAACTCCTGACCTCAGGTGATCCGCCAGCCTCAGCCTCCCAAAGTGCTGGGATTACAGGTGTGAGCCACCACGCCCAGCCCCTAAGCATGGCTTTCTGACTGCTGGGAGACAGGCTGTCACTGGTCCCTTCAGAGGGCCAACACTACCCCAGCACAGGGCTCCGCCCTGACCAACCCATCTCCTGGAAACCAGGCACAGGGAACCAGCCATGCCTTCTACAGTGTCCACACTCAGCACTGAAACCTCAGAGGGGCCTCCAGGAAACACACCCCTTCCCAGCCGCTCCCATTTAACTCTGACTGCTCCAGCCCCGGAGCACGCATCTCACAGCCGGCTTGCTGGTTAAGAAGTGTGTAGGCCAGGCGCAGTGGCTCACGCCTATAAACCCAACACTTTAGGAGGCTGAGGCAGGCAGATCACCTGAGGTCGTGAGTTCAAGACCAGCCTGGCCAACATGGGGAAACCCCATTACTACTAAAAGTACAAAATTAGACGGGCATGGTGGTTCACGTCTGTAATCTCAACTACTCGGGAGGCTGAGGGAGGAGAATTGCTTGAACCCAGGAGGCGGAGGTTGCAGTGAGCCAAGATCACACCATTGCACTCCAGCCCGGGCAACAAGAGCGAGACTCCAACTCAAAGAAAAAAATAAAAGAAGTGTGTGCGCCCCGCAGCCCCTGAGCAGGAGGGAGGTGAGAGCAGACAGGGCAGGGGCCCCTCCCCGGACCTCCTTCTAAGGTCACAGTGCCCTGAGCAGGGTGTCCCTGCCAGTCCCTCTCGGCTTAGCCCAGTAGACAAGGTGCTTTCTTGGAAACAGGAGGCAAAAGTTTTGAAAGTTAACGAGCGCTGGGAGAGGAGCAGGGCCTGGGCAGGGCCCGCCAGGCAGAGGCAGGTGCAGCGTGTCTGGTGGCGATAAGGAAGGGCCCCCCCCCCACCCCCCCTGCTGGGAGAGGCTCAGGCCAGGCTGCACTGCCCTCAGGAGGAGCTTCTCTGCGCAGATGCAGAGGCGTCCGGGATGCCCAGCGGCAGCCAGCGCCTGAAGAAGTCAGTCTGAAAAGTAAGGTCGTCCGGACACAAGTCGGGAGGGAGGCACCGTCCCCTCGCGCCGGGAGCCAGGGATGCTTCCAGCTCCACATCCCAGGCAAATGAGGAAAGGCTACGTTTCCCTCCTGCTGACTGATAAGCCGGTGCAAACAATTATTTTTGGCAAGCCCATGGATCCCCTCCGACAGGATAAACAAATCACATTGCGCCTGGCCCCGGTAATGGCCACACACTGCGCAGAAAACCTGCTGGCAGCCCACACAAACTCTCGGGGCCCAAATAAACACAGGCTGGTTCCACTAGGCACCTCTGCTCCAAGGACAGCTGCGGGAGCCAAGGGACCAGGTTTAGGGGGCCCGGGTGGGGGCCGCTCCCTTTCCAGGAGGGTTTTGCTTCCAGGGCATTTTAACTGGCGTCCAAGAGCCCAGGCAAACGCCCGCCCCGCTGCGACAACTGCCCCTGCCTGAGTGAGAGTCCCTAAGGCAGATTTCCCACCAGCTCTCCCTGGCACGGAGGACACAGGCGCTGGCCGGGTCCCGCTCAGGGTGTTAACAGGAAGGAAGGGAGGGAGGGAGAAGAGAAGGAAGGAAGACGGAACCATCCGCGCAGTGACTGGCCCCGGCCCCAGCCCCAGGAAGCCGCACTTACTTCTTCACGTTGGCCTCCCCGTTGGGGATCCTTCGCAACTTCTTCTTCTTGAGGATCTTGACGGCCCTCCGACACAGCGTCTCCGAGTCCAGCACCTCCTTCACCTTGCCGTAGGAGCCTTCCCCGAGCAGGTCCCCCATTAGGTACTTGCCGATGAGCTTGGCCCGCTTGCGGCGCGGCTGGTAGATGACCTCGGTGGAGTCAATGCGGTGGATGAACGTGTCCATGCCCACCGACATCAGCTCACCCTCCGTGAACATGCCCAGCTGCGGCGGGTCCACCACCTCCATGCTGGACCCAGGGTCCTGGAGTCCCGCCGCCAACCCTGAGTCCGCGGGTGAGCGGTCCTTCCTGGTGTCCCGACTTCCCTTCTCCAAAATTTTAAAAAGAAAAAAGAAGAAAAAAAAAAAAGGCAACGAAAATCCCAAAAGGAAGGGAAAAAACCCTTCTTCCAACAGAAACGATTGTCCTACACGTCAGTCCGGGCTGCGAGTCCGAGCCCGGTGCAGGGTCTGCGGCACCGGCGGGCGCCGGGGGTCCGTGACGGCGGCTCAGACGCGAGTTCCAGTGGGACCCGGGCCTCGGCACGGGGGGGACGGCCCGGTCGGGGTCAGCTTCGTCCGCGGGGGCCCTGGGGAGGCCGGCCGGGGGTTCTCAGTGCTAGGTCATCCTCCGGGGACCTCAGGCCCGCGGACAAGCAGGAACACGGCCGAGCGCGGTCTTCTCCGGGCCGCCCATCCCACGGGCAGGGTCCGCGACGCCGCTGCCCCCCGGGACCCCCACACCTGGGGAGCGCAACTTCGCTGGGGGCGCCTCCGGCGACGCCCCGGTCTCGCCGCTCGTCCCAGGCGCAAACGCTTCGCCGCGGACGCCCGAGCGGACCTCCCGGGGACCGCCGACTGCCGCCGGCCCGGGCGAGGGCTCGGGGGGCTGGGGCGTCCGGCGGCCTCTCGCGGCAGCCAACAGCTCAGCTCAGGGCCGGCCGCTGCCCGGCGCCCGAGAGGGCTCGCACTGGACGCCCCCCGAGCCGGCCCGCGACCCCACGGTGGTCTCCGGGGCCCGGCAGGCACCCCCCCCCCGCAAACGTCGGCCCGAGCGCGCGCCCCGCCCTGAGTGTCCTCAGCGTCTGGTCCGCCGGGCGGCGCGGCGGCGGGGGCTCCACGGGGCTCCGGGCGGCCGAGGCGGTGCAGGCCGCAGGCTCCGGGCCGGGGGGTTCCCGAGGGTGCCGGTCCCCGGGCGGCGCGTCCCCCTCGCCGCGGCCGCCGCGCGTGTGGAGGAGGCGGAGCGGCGAGGGGGGCCCAGCGCATCCAAGGCCGCGGCAGCAAGTGCCAGCGCCCGCAGTCCCTTCGCCACCCCGCGCCTCACTCGCGGGCGCCCCGGACCACCTCCCCCTTCCGCGCCCGACACGCCGCCGCCATCTTGTTTACCTCCCTCCCCCTCTCTGCGCCGCCGCAGACGCCGCACGCCTGGCCGCAGGACACGCCCCTCGCGCCGCCGACGTGCCCACCCATTGGCTGAACCTGCAATCCCCGTCCCTCTGCCCGCCCCTCCGCAGCTGAGGATTGGAGCGTTCGGACCCGGCCGGGCGCCCGAGCGGGGATTGGTCTGAGCTTGGCCCCGCCCGAGGGGTGGATACGGCCCACTCATTGGCTCTTGGAGGCGCCTGTCACAGGCAGGGGGCGGGAAGCAGGCATGGGGGGGCGAGGCCGCGGCTCTGACCTCGGAGGGGTTGGGGGACGGGGGTCGTAGGTCACGGACGACAACGGTCTCGCTGAACGGTCGCGGAGTGAACTCAGCCCGGTGGGTGGGAACCTGGGCTCCCGGAACAAGGAGGAGTGGGGGTCACGCCTGCCAGAGCCCCTCCCCGAGTTCCCCTTTGGGGCGAGGTCAAGGGTCAAAAAGTAACCCAGCGTGGTCAATTCCCGGCAAAAATCATTGATCTAAGCCTGTCTTGGCCTAGGGGAGAGAGAAATGCGCGGGGCGGCCTCTGCCCCAGAGGAGCTCCCGGGGACGGCTCGGGACAGCGCGGGGACGGGCTCAGCAGGGGCTTTTGGTGAAAAACAAGAGTTGCCAAAATACGGCTTCATAAGGTTGAAAACACTGAAACCAGCCGGGCGCGGTGGCTCACGCCTATAATCCCTGCACTTTGGGAGGCCGAGGTGGGTGGATCCCTTGAGGTCAGAAGTTCAAGACCAGCCTGGCCACTATGGTGAAACCCCATCTCTATTTTTTTTTTAAAAAAATACTGAAACCGGGGCCGAGCGCGGTGGCTCAAGCCTGTAATCCCAGCACTTTGGGAGGCCGAGGCGGGTAGATCACGAGGTCAAGAGATCGAGACCATCCTGGTCAACATGGTGAAACCCCGTCTCTACATAAAATACAAAAAATTAGCTGGGCATGGTGGCGCGTGCCTGTAATCCCAGCTACTCAGGAGGCTGAGGCAGGAGAATTGCCTGAACCCAGGAGGCGGAGGTTGCGGTGAGCCGAGATCGCGCCTTTGCACCCCGGCCTGGGTAACAAGAGTGAAACTCCGTCTCAAAAAAAAAAAAAAAAATACTGAAACCTCCTGTGCTAGCCCCGTGTTTTCCACCTTTTCCAGCACCAGCGCCAGGTGGCTTTGCTGGAACAAACCATCTTGCTTGAAGCTCTTGTAGCACTAATGCATTCTACAGAGGTTTCTCTTTTTCTTTTTTTGTTTTTTTCTTTCGAGATGGAGTTTCTCTATGTCGCCCAGGCTGCAGGGCAGTGGCGCGATCTCAACTCGGTGAAGCCTCTGCCTCCCGGGTTCAAGCGATTCTCCTGCCTCAGTCTCCGGAGTAGCTGAGTAACAGAGGTGGACACTGTCACAAAACAAACAAAACCCCCTGGACTCTGGGCACGGTGGCTCACTCCTGTAATCCCACTTTGAGACCTACCTTCCTGAGCAACGTAGCAAGACCCCATTTCTATTCTTTAAAAATATAAGGAAATCATAAAGATCTAAACAGAAAGCCATGAAATTGAGAATAGAGAAAGAACGGAGAAAAATCAAGGAAACAACTTCTTTTCTTTGAAAAAGAAAACTCAGCCAATCTCTGTGGCTCAGGCCTGTAATCCCAGCGCATTGGGAGGCCAAGGCCGGCAGAGCACCTGAGGTCAGGAGTTCAAGACCAGCCTGACCAACGTGGAGAAACCATGTCTCTACTAAAAATACAAAATTAGCCAGGTGTGGTGGCGCATGCCTGTAATTCCAGCCACTTAGGAGGCTGAGGTGGGAGAATCTCTTGAAGCCCAGGGAGGCGGAGGTTTCAGTGAGCCGAGATCACACAATTGCACTCCAGCCTGGGCGACAAGAGCAAAACTCCATCTCAGAAAAGAAAAGAAAACTGTAGGCACATTGATGAAGAAGGAAAGATTACCAGTACCCCGAATGAAAGGAAGAATACCACTATAGACCTTGCAGATATTGAAAGTGTTAAACATCAGAAGTATCTCTATGCTCCTGAATTCAACATCTTAGTTGAACTGATGTCTTTTTTTTTTTTTTTTTTTTTTTGAGACAGCGTCTTGCTCTGTTGCCCAGGCTGGAGTGCAGTGGCATGATCACGGCTCCCTGCAAGCCTCTGCCTCTCTAGCTTCCCAAGTAGCTGAGACTACAGGCACGCACCACCACCACGTCCCGTTAACTTTTGTATTTTTTGCAGAGATAGGGTTTCAACATGTTTCCCAGGCTGGTCTCAAACTCTTGGCTTCAAACCGTCCTTCCACCCCTGCCTCCCAGCTGGCTGAGACCACAAGCATGTGTCACCACACCTGGCTAATGTGATATTGTGCTGGCCTAGAGCCAGAACCGGAGCAAAACTATTTTATAAAATGCAAAACTGTTTTTAGATAAGTTGAAATGGCTGCCCCATTCTCCTTACAATAACTGCTGTCCTTGGCCTCTGTAAATAGAACTGCGAGTTTGTTCTTCAAAACTATGTAAAGCTGCTTACCTTTTCTTATCAGTAACTGCTAAAATCTGTGATGTGTAAACAAATGTATATCTTGACTTCTGTAAACCACTGAGGTGAATCACAGAATCCCCTAGCCCTTGGAATGTCCGGAGACCCCCGCCCTTGTCTCCACCCAGGAGGTGAATCACAGAATCCCCTAGCCCTTGAAATATCCAAAACCTTATCATCCCCATCCCCGCCCCTCACCCCTACTCCCAAGGCGGTTTTTCGGGTATAAAAAATCATGGCACCCTCCTTTTGGCACCACAGGTTGGAGAGACGTGAGTCCTCTGTGGTCGCCGGCATAATAAATGACCCTACAATCTGGCATACTTTTGTCTTGGTGATAACTTTCTACGCTCCGGTCAAATGCAACACTTATTTTTGCGTTTTTTTGTAGAGACAGAGTTTTGCTGTGTTGCTTAGGCTGGTCTCAAACTCCTGACCTCAAGCAATCCTTCCTCATCGGCCTCCCAAAGTCCTGGGATTACAGGCATGAGGCACCATGCCTGGCCCTAATGTATTACAAGACACAAAAATGAAAGCTCCCTTAAAAATAAATCAATGATGCCAGGCGCGGTGGCTCACGCCTGTAATCCTAGCACTTTGGGAGGCCAAGGTGGGTGGATCACCTGAGGTCAGGAGTTCAAGACCAGCCTGGCCATCATGGTGAAACCCCATCTT
>NW_016107839.1:984035-987537 GCF_001604975.1 Cebus imitator
GGTGAGCCGAGATCGCGCGCCACTGCACTCCAGCCTGGGTAACGAGAGCGAAACTCCGTCTCAAAAAAAAAAAAAAAGACACGGCTGGGAATGAGATGGACTGTTTTATGAATCCCCACCGAATTCATAAATATATATTTTTTCTTTTTTTGGGACAGAGTCTCGCTCTGTCGCCAAGCTGGAGTGCAGTGGCACAATCTTGGTTTTCTGCAACCTCCACCTCCTGGGTTCAAGTGATTCTCCTGCCTCAGCGTCCAGAGTAGCTGGGATTACAGGTACCCACCCCCATCCTCAGCTAATTTGTGTGTTTTTAGTAAAGATGGGGTTTCACCATGTTGCCCGAGGTGGTCTTGAACTCGTGACGTCAAGTGATCTGCCTGCCTGGGCCTCCCAGAGAGCTGGGATTACAGGCGTGAGCCATGGAGCCTGGCCTTGAATTTGTAAATTTGATGACACTCTGGATAGCAAGAGGCGGTGTGACCTCTGGGTTGGTAAACTGTGAAAATGGTCCTAGGAGTAAGTGATGTGGATGACTGTTTCTGGTAATCCTGGGGAAAATGCTTTCTCTGCATTCTCTCATCCTCACGAAAATACAGGTCCCGTTAAGGGAACTGGCTTGTGGGTGGGGGCCCCAAGTCATCACAGAGAGCCCCCCAGGTTACAAGTGTGGGCTTACGTTACAGGGGAGTGCCTCAGTTACAGGTTGGGGAGACCCAGGTTCCAGTGGGGTCTTGGGTTACAGGTTGGGGACTGGAATTCAGGCAAAGGCCGGGGTTACAGGTGAGTGCCACCGGTTCCAGGTGCAGAAGCCCAGGTTCTAGGTGTGGGCCTGGGTTGCAGACGGGAGAGACCCAGGTCCTAGTTGGGGGACCCCTGGTTACAAGCGGAGGGGCCCAGGTTCCAGGTGAGGTCCTGGGTTCTAGGTTGGGGAACTAGGTTTTCAGGTGAAGGCTGGGGTTCCAAGTGGGGGCACAGGAGCCAGGTGGGGGCTGGGTTTCAGGTTCGGAGGTCCCAGGTTACAGGTGGAGGCCTCTGCCAGCCCTGCCGAGGGCTCAGGTGTCCCCTCCATCTCTTCCTCCAGGCTGTCACCTGTCAACTCTCCTGCCCACCCATGACTTCCCCAAACACGCAGATCCTCCCGTCCAGCCTACAGGACAGGGCTCCCCTACCATCTCCACTCCTAGACCCCTCGCTGACCCCACGTTTCCCCGGGCTCCGATGCCCAGACCCCCGTTCACCGCCACCCTGCTGAGAAATGCCCGGGAGTCCTCCCTCGTGGCCTCTCACTGTCTGGCGGGGGACCCCAGTGTCCCAGACCTCCTCCACTAGCTGTCCGAAAGTCGGGGCCTTGATCCCAACCGCCCCGCTTCACAGACCTAACCCAGCCCCCACGCCACGGAGCGGGGTCAAGCCTCGCACCCAGTGGCCCCGCAGCGGCCAGAGGGGTCTTTCCTAGGCCCCTGCCAGGAATCCCGCCGCGGGTAGAAAAGGGGCCGGCGGTCTGTGCGGACCGCTGCGGCCGCCAGGGGACGCGCGCGGGCTGCGGCGGAGACGCCGGCGTTCGGGTGGAGTGCGCGTGCGCGAAGGCTGAGCCCCCTCGCACCGGACCCCGCCCGGCGGTGAGGACCTCCGGGTTCTGACGCGCCCTCCCGGAGGCAGGTGTAGGGGACAAATGTAATCCGAGAGCTGTCCTCACCGTGGGCGGCCAAAAACAACCAAAAAAAAACGCTTAAAAGTAAAAAATAATGAAATAAAGGCAGTGCGCGGCGGCTCACGCCTGTAATCCCAGCAATTTGGGAGGCCGAGGCTGGAGGATCACCAGAGGTCAGGAGTTCAAGACCAGCCTGGCCATCATGGTGAAACCCCAACTTAAAAAAAAAAAAAAAATGAAATTAAAAAAAATAAAAATACAAAAATGAGCCAGGTCTGATGGCGGGCACCTGTAATCCCAGCTCCTCCGGAGGCTTGAACCCGATAGGCAGAGGTTGCAGTGAGCCGAGATCACACCACTGCACTCCAGCCTGGGTGACAGAGCGAGACTCTGTCTCAAAAAAATAAATTATAAGAAAATAGCGCCTGGCGTGGTGGTTCAAGCCTGTAATCCCTGCACTTTGGGAGGCCAAGGCGGGCAGATCACGAGGTCAAGAGATCGAGACCATCCTGGTCAACACGGTGAAACCCCGTCTGTACTAAAAATACAAAAATCAGCTGGGCGTGGTGGCGCGTGCCTGTAGTCCCAGCTACTCAGGAGGCTGAGGCAGGAGAATTGCCTGAACCCAGAGGCGGAGGTTGCGGTGAGCCGAGATCGCGCCATTGCACTCCAGCCTGGGTAACAAGAGTGAAACTCCATCTCAAAAAAAGAAAATAAGAAAAAAATAATTCTGGTGGATGATGTGCAAACTGAAAGATTTGGGAGACAGTGTCCAGCCAGGTGCTGGGGCTCCTGCCTATGATCCCAGTGCTTTTGAAGGCCAAGACAAGAGGATCGCTTAACTCCAGGAGTTCGAGGCCAGCCTGGGCAACATAGTTAGACGGCCCCATGTCCACAAAAAAATAAAAAAATTAGTACCTGTCCCAGCTACTCAGGAGGCTGGGACAGGAGGATCCCTAGGGCCTGGGAGGTGGAGGCTGCAGTGAGCTAGATGATTGAATTACTGCACTCCAGACTGGGCGACAGAGCAGGACCCTTGTCTGAAAAATAAAAAGAAAAGGAAAATGTCCTGACATTACTAATCACATTGATTGATGAATCGATTGATTGATTTTCATTGTTGTTGTGTTGACATCACGCTCACTCTGTTACCCTGGCTGGTCTCAAACCCCCGGGCTCAATCAAGCCTCCCACTTTTGCCTCTCAAAGTGCTGGGAGTACAGGAGTGAACCACTGTGCTCGGCGGTAGCTTTGTTTGGTATCACCAAAATAAAACATGTTTCCGGCCACACAAGGTGGCTCACGCCTGTGATCCTAGCACTTTGGAAGGCCGAGGTGGGCAGATCAGCTGAGGTTAAGTGTTGGAGACCAGCGTGGCTAACATGGTGAAGCCCTGTCCCTACTAAAAATACAAAAATTAGTGGGCATGGTGGTGGGTGCCTGTAATCCCAGCTACTTGGGAGGCTGAGGCAGGAGAACCGCTTTAAACCCGGGAGGCAGAGGTTGCAGTGAGCTGAGATGGCGCCACTGCTGCACTCCAGCCTGGGTGACAGAGTGAGACTCAGTCTCAAGAAAAAAAACTTAAAAAAAAACAAATTAAGGCCGGGCCCGATGGCTCATGCCTATAATCGCAGCACTTTGGGAGGCCGAGCAGGCAGATCACCTGAGGTCGAGAGTTCAAGACCAGTTTGGCGAACAAAGTGAAATCCTGTCTCCACTAAAAATACAAAAAGTTGGCCGGGCGGGGTGGCTCACGCCTGTAATCCCAGCACTTTGGGAGGCCGAGGCGGGTGGATCACAAGGTCAAGAGATCGAGACCATCCTGGTCAACACGGTGAAACCCCGTCTCTA
>NW_016107839.1:988882-990783 GCF_001604975.1 Cebus imitator
TTTTTTTGAGACAGAGTTTCACTCTCGTCACCCAGATTGGAGTGCAATGGTGCCATCTTGGCTCCACTTCCTGGGTTCAAGTGATTCTCCTGCCTCAGCCTCTGAAGTAGCTGGGATTACAGGCATGCACCACCACACCTCACTAATTTATTTTATATTTTTAGTAGAGTCGGGGTTTCTCCTTGTTGGTCAGGCCGGTCTCGAACTCCTGACCTCAGGTGATCTGCCCTCCTCAGCCTTCTGAAGTGCTGGGATTACAGGCCGTAGCCACTGTGCCCAGCTAAACCTGGCTAAGTTTTTCACATTTATTTTTGTACAGACAGGGTCTCGCTATATTGAAGTCCTGGGGTAAATGGATCCTTCTGACTCAGGAAGATCACTTGAGGCCAGGAGTTCGAAACCAGCCTGGCAACATTAAAAGAACCCATCTTGACAAAAATAGGTGTTAACTGTGCCCAGCTAATTTTCTGTATTTTTTATAGAGATGGGGTCTTTCTACTTTAACCAGGCTGGTCTCAGCCGGGCGCGGTGGCTCCCGCCTATGATCCCAGCACTTTGGGAGGCCGAGGCGGGTGGATCATGAGGTCAAGAGATCGAGACCATCCTGGTCAACATGGTGAAACCCCGTCTCTACTAAAAATCGAAAAATTAGCTGGGCATGGTGGCGCGTGCCTGTAGTCCCAGTTACTTGGGAGGCTGAGGCAGGAGAATTGCCTGAACCCAGGAGGTGGAGGTTGTGGTGAGCCAAGATCACGCCACTGCACTCCAGCCTGCGTAATGAGAGCGAAACTCTGTCTCAAAAAAAAAAAAACAGGCTGGTCTCAAACTCCTGACCTCAAGTGATCCTCACGCCTCAGCCTCCCGGCATGCTGAGGTTGCAGCCATCGCCCCCCCACCTCGTGGCCTCCTTTCAATTTCTTGGGGAGCCACCACACCCTTTTCCCCAGCGGCTGCAGTCTGGGCATGCTTTCCACTCCTGAGTTTTACAAGGGAATGCATCACCTATTCAAAAACTTAAATTATCGCAGAAAAAGGATCAGCAAATTCTAGACTGTGGGAAACTGAACAGGAAAAGCAACTGAGTGCCATACAAAAAAAAAAGAGAAGCCAGGCACAGTGGCTCACGCCTGTAATCCCAGCACTTACAGGAGGCCGAGGCGGGCAGATCGCCTGAGCTCAGGACTTGGAGACCACCCTGGGCAGCACAGTGAAACCCCGTCTCTACTAAAACACCCACACAAAAAAATTAGCCAGGTGTGATGGCGTGTGCCTGTAGTCCCAGCTACTCGGGAGGCTGAGGCAGGATTGCAAGAACCCGGGAGATGGAGGTTGCAGTGAGCCAAGATCATGCCACTGCGCTCCAGCCTGGGCAACAGAGCAAGACTCCTTCTCAAAAGCAAGCAAACAAACAAACAAACACAAAACACAGAAAGAGACAGGGAGGATGAGCCTGCAGAGGAAAAGGCACGTAAGAGGCCGGCGAGGTGGCTCTGCCTGTCATCCCAGCGCCAGGAGGGAGGATCCCCTGAGGTCGTGAGTTCCAGACCAGCCTGGCCAACATGGCGAAACCCCGTCTCTACTTAAAATACAAAATTTAGCCTGGTATGGTGGAATGTGCCTGCCATCCTAGCTACTCGGGAAGCTGAGGCTGGAGAGTCACTTGAACCCGGGAGGTGGAGGTTGCAGTGAGCCGCGATCACACCATTGTACTCCAGCCTGGGCAACAAGAGGGAAACTCTGTCTCAAAAACAAAATAAAATAAAATAAGTACTGCCTCCTGGCTGGGCGTGGTGGCTCACGCCTGTAATCCCAGCACTTTGGAGGCCAAGGCAGGCGGATCACCTGAGGTCAGGAGCTCAAGACCAGACTGGCCAACATGGTGAAACCCTTTCTCTCTCTCT
>NW_016107839.1:993543-999910 GCF_001604975.1 Cebus imitator
TTAAGTAGAGATGGGGTTTTACCACGTTGGCCAGTCCGGTCTTGAACTCCTGACCTCGTGATCCGTCCGCCTTGGCCTCCCAAAGTGCTGGGATTACAGGCGCGAGCCACGGCACCGTGCCGATTATCCTCATTTTATATATGGGCAAACTGAAGCACAGGGAGGTCATGTGCCTTGCCTGAGGTCACAGAGCACCCCGGGAGGGTGACAGGATTTGAACTGTGGAAATCTTCACTCCTTGTGCCCGAACTTCTGTTCCAACTCTGCCAATCTCTCTTGCAGCCCTGGGGATATGAGAAAGACTTCAGGGAAGGAAAAGCTCTCCAGACCCATTGCAACCACCCCCCATCCAGTTCTCACCTCCTAGAACCCAGATTCCCACTTGTGCCCTGCAGATGCTGGCCTGGGCCGGGCGCGGTGGCTCACACCTGTAATTTCAGCACTCTGGGAGGCCAAGGCAGGTAGATCACCCGAGGTCAGGAGTTCAAGACCAGCCTAGCTAACATGGCAAAATCCCATCTCTACTAAAAACATAAAAATTAGCCGGGCATGGTGGCAGGTGCCTGTAATCCCAGCTACTTGGGAATCTAGGGCAGGAGAATCGCTTGAACCTGGGAGGCGGAGGTTGCAGCTAGCTCAGATCGCACCACTGCACTCAAGCCTGGGCAACAAGAGTGAAACTCTGTCTCAAAAAAAAAAAAAAGATGTCAGGCCTGGGGCTGGGGAGTCCAAGTTTTCCCCAAGTCCTCATGGGACGCAGTAGAAACTGGCCCTAGAAGAAGGTGGTCAGATTCCATGAGGTTCTCCAAATGCCCCCAGGCCCCCTGTTTGCCCAGCCCCTCCCTCGCCGTGCCGCTGTCACCTAGAATGAGTCAGCCAGGAGTGGCCCGGGCTTCTCTGGAATTTCCCTTGGGGCCAGGCAGCAAATCGGAGGTAAAGGTCCAGGAAGTCCCCATGCAGGTGACATCAGCACTGGGCTGACCGCTGCATACTCTCAGGGCAGCCAGGGTGGGGCCTGGAGCCCCTCCTACCTCCTGGGACCCTTGCCTCAAACTCCCGTGGCAGGGGTCCACCTGAAAAGGGCCAAGGTGTCTGGGTCCCAGGCTGCTCCTGTGTCCGGCTTCTCTGCGGCCTGGGGGCCCCCTCGGGGTGTGTCTCTTCTCCGTGGTGGCCCTGGCACCTGACAAGTGGTGCCTGGCCCTGGGTGGCACCAAGAAATGCGTCTTGGGACCCGGCATGGTGGCTCACGCCTGTAATCCCGACACGTTAGGAGGCTGAGGCGGGCGGATCACGAGGTCAGGAGATCAAGACCATGCTGTCCAAGATGGTGAAACCTTGTCTCTACTAAAAATACAAAAATTAGCCAGGTGTGGTGACACCTGCCGGTAATCCCAGCCACTTGGGAGGCTGAGGCAGGAGAATCACCTGAACCAGGGAGTCGGAGGTTGCAGTGAGCCGAGATCGCATCGCTGAACTCCAGCCTGGTGACAGAATGGGATTCTTTCTTTTTTTGTTTTTGTTTTTTGAGATGGAGTCTCGCTTGGTCTTCAGGCTGGAGTGCAGTGGCACGATCTCGGCTCACTGCAACCTCCGGCTCCCTGGTTGAAGTGTTTCTCTTGCCTCAGCCTCCCAAGTAGCTGCGACTACAGGCACACACCACCACGCCAGGCTAATTTTTGTATTTTTAGTAGAGACGGGGTTTCATCATGTTGGTCAGGCTGGTCTCGATCTCCTGACCTCATGATTCACCCACGTTGGCCTCCCAAAGCGCTGGGATTAGAGGCGTGAGCCTCTGTGCCTGGCCAAGACTCCTTCTTAAAAAAAAAAATAAAAAAGAAATGTGTCTTGGATGAATACAGGGCCCCAACTTCCCCTTCCCACACTGCAGCCCCACCCTGCCCCTGCCCTGCCCCCAGCCCTTCGCTCTGGCCCCAGCCCTGGCTGTATCTCCCCTGGTGCCCAACTTCTTCCCATGGCTCCCACCACCGAGGGGACAAAGCCACATGACTTGGCCTGGCATTGGAGGCCTCTGCCCCGTCGCCCGCCCTTAGACATGGGCCTGGGTGCCGAGTGCTGGGTCAGAGGATCCTGGGGGTTGTCCCTCCCTGCCCAGGATTTTCTGTAGCTCAATCCTGGCTCGCAATGGGCACTTGACAGAAAGGAGTTTAGTCTGGCTGGGGCAGCTCACGCCTGTAATCTCAGCACTTCGGGAGGCCTAGGTGGGAGGATCACTTAAAGCCAGGAGTCCAAGATGAGCCTGGGTAACACAGTGAGACCCTTTCACTACAAACAAAATTATTATTTCTTTTTTTAAAATTTATTTATGTAAAAGATGGGGTTTCACCATGATGGCCAGGCTGGTCTTGAACTCCTGACCTCAGGTGATCCACCCACCTCGGCCTCCCAAAGTGCTAGGATTACAGGCGAGAGCCACAGCGCCTGGCATAAAACTTATTTATTTATTTATTTATTTACTGCTGAGATGGAGTCTTGCTCTGTCGCCCAGGCTGGAGCGTCCTGGTGCCATCTCGGCTCACTGCAACCTCCGCGTCCTAGGTTTAAGCAATTCTCCTGCCTCAGCCTCCCAGGTAGCTGGGATTATAGGTGCCCACCACCATGTCTGGCTAATTTCTGTATTTTTAGTAGAGACGAGTTTTCAACACGTTGGCCAGGCTGGTCTTGAAGTCCTGACCTCAGGTGATCTGCCTCCCTCAGCCTGCCAAAGTGCTGAGATTACAGGTGTGAGCCACCTCACCCAGCCCAAACAAAGTTTAATTAGTTATTATTGTTATGTTGCAAGACAGAGTTTTACTCTTTTTGCCCAGGCTGGAGTTTAGTGGTGTGATCTCAGCTCACTGAAACCTCTGCCTCCTGGGTTCAAGCAATTCTCCTGCCTCAGGCTCCCGAGTAGCTGGGACTATAGGCGCACAGGACCACGCCCAGCTAATTTTTGTATTTTAGTGGAGACGGGGTTTCACCATGTTGGCCAGGATGGTCTCGATCTCTTGACCTCATGATCCACCTGCCTCAGCCTCCCAAAGTGCTGGGATTACAGGCATGGGCCACTGTGCCCGGCCTTTTTTTTTTTTTTTTTTTTTTTTTTTTTTTTTTAAGTAGAGACAGAGTTTCACCATGTTGGCCAGGCGGGTCTTGAACTCCTGATCTCAGATGATCCACCCACCTTGGCCTCCCAAAGTGCTGGGATTACAGGGGTAAGCCACCGATCCTGGCCAACAAAATGTAAAATTTAGCCAGGCGTCACGGTGTGCCTATCATCCCAGCTACTCTGGAGGCTGAGGTGGGAGGATTGCTACAGGCAAGGTGTTCAAGGCTGCACTGAGTCCTGATCACACCACTGCACTCCAGCGTGGGCAACAGAGCAAAACCCTGTCTCACAAACAGAAGTTCAAGGTTGGCCTTAGCCTTGCTACCAGATGAGCCTTCTGAGCTGAAATCCGGCCCCTGTGCCTCACCCCATCCAGTTCACCTCTAGCCCCACTGAGGGTACCACTGCACTGCTCCAGAACCTTCAGTGGCTCCCTAGTGCCCCCAGTATAAAGGCCTTGTTCTTGCTTCCAGGCCCTCCCGGGTCCCATCCCCTTTTTGCAGTCCGTCTGTCCTCACACACCCCAGGCCCTGCATAGTCTCCCCTGAGTCTTCGCCCTCTCTGGGCCTTTGCCTGTGCAGTGCCTTCTCCTTGTCCTTATTTGTTTTCCCACACCCTCCCCTTACCCGCGCCCTTTTTTTCTTTTTTTTTTTTTTAAGATGGGGCTTTCACCATGATGGACAGGCTGGTCTTGAACTCCTGACCTCAGATGATCCACCCACCTCGGCCTCCCAAAGTGCTGGGATGACAGGCGTGAGGCACCGCGCCCGGCCTTGTTTTTTTTTGAGATGGAGTTTCGCTCTTGTCCTCCAGGCTGGAGTGCAATGGTGGGATCTCTGCTCACTCCAACCTCCGCCTCCCAGATTCAAGTGATTCTCCTGCCTCAGCCTCCCTAGTAGCTGGGATTACAGGTGCATGCCACCATGCCATTAATTTTTCTATTTTTACCAGAGATGGGGTTTCACTATGTTGGCCAGGCTGGTCTCGAACTCCTGACCTCAAGTGGTCCATTCGCCTCAGCTTCCCAAAATGTTGGGATTACAAGCGTGAGCCACCTGCCCCAGCTCACCTTCTCCCCATTCATCCTCCCCTGCCAGGCGACTGGCAGATTGCTGATCTTCCTTCATCCAGCCTGCCCTGGGTGCCCGACCTCAGGACACAGCCCTGAGCCAGACTATGCTGCTGTGACCTGAGCCCAGCCTGGGGTGCTAGGTCAGCGGTGCCACTTGGCCCCTTCCACCCTGCTGTCCCAGCGTCAGTGCGGAGGTGGGAAGGAAACCCGTCAGGCAGGTTTGCTGTTCCCTGAAGTTGTCCTGGCACAGAGGCTGCCCCGGCCTGGTCTGGCAGGGTCTCGTTCTGGGCCTGGGCCTGGCAAAGCTGGGAGCCGGAGGGCCCGGGAACACTCCTGCCAGCACCAGCCAGAGGACACCTTGGAGCAGGTGGCCCTGGCTGCAGGGAAGGCGTGGTGCTGACACATGAGGGCGGCCACGGGAGGGGGCTGGTGGCTAAAGGGACCAGGACAGACAAAGGCAGAAATAGAGAAACAGAGAGACAGGGACACAGAGATAGAGACATAGAAACAGACAGAGACAGAGAGATAGAGAGACAGATGGACACAGAGACAGAAAGACAGAGACAGAGGGACACAGAGACAAAGGGACAGAAAGAAACAGAAACAGATACCCAGAGAGATGATGACAGAGAAAGAGAAAGAGAGACACACAGACAGAGAAAGAGAGACAGAGAGCGAGACAGAGAGGCAGACAGAGACAGAGAGACAGAGGGACAACAGCCGTCGCCTCCTGTGTTCTGCAGGCTGGGCTGCCACCGCCTCAGTTTTCCCTCCGCACACTGGGAAGGGCCCGACTGGGAGAGAAAAGAGGGCAGAGGCGGAGGGAAGGGGCGGGCCGAGGCCCATCCACGGGGAAGTGGGTGGAGAAAGGAGAAGTGGTGTGGTGAGGATCAGACCCAGGAGGGCTGGCAGGGAGGAGGTGCCCCTGCAGCTTGGGAACACAGGGACTTTCCAGAGTGTGGAGAAACAGGAAGTGGCTCCATCCCATCCCTGCCCCCGCATCAGGCCGGGCTAGGCCAGACCCACCTGCCCGCCTCACCTGCCCAGGTCTGAGATTCTGTATGGGAGCTGCCTGTCACCGCCACAAGGCTCCCCCTCCCTGGGCACCTGCCTCAGGCCCCTGGATGGGAGAATGGGCACAGTCTACAGTCCCAGAGTCCTTCGTGCTGCCCAGGAGAGACAATGAGTCTGGGAGGGGGAATCCAGGCTGGCACCTCCCAGACGGGGAAACTGAGGCATAGCCCAAGAAGGATCTCATGAACAACCTTCAGGTTTGTCTGAAGTTATGCAGTTTGAAATAATTAAGACAGGCTGGGGACAGTGGCTGATGCCTGTAATCCCAGCACTTTGGGAGACCGAGGCAGGCAGATCGCTTGAGGCCAGGAGTTTGAGACCAGCCTGGGCAACACAGTGAGATCCCATCTTTCCAAAAAAAAAAAGAAAGAAAGAAAGAGGGTTGGGCTTGGTGGCATCAAGGCAGGTGGATCACGAAGTCAGGAGATGGAGACCATCCTGGCCAACATGGTGAAACCCCGTCTCTATTAAAATACAAAAATCAGCTGGGCGTGGTGGCGCGTGCCTGTAGTCCCAGCTACTCGGGAGGCTGAGGCAGGAGAATTGCCTGAACCCAGGAGCGGAGGTTGCAGTGAGCTGAGATTGCGCCATTGCACTCCAGCCTGGCAATTGGTGACAGAGTGAGACTCTGTCTCAAAAGGAAAAAAAAGGAAAGAAAGAAAGAGGCCAGGCACGGTGGCTCACACCTGTAATCCCAGGACTTTGGGAGGCAAATGTGGAAGGATTGCTTGAGCTCTGGAGTTCAAGACCAATCTGGCCGAAATGGTGAATCCCTGTCTCTACCGAAAGTAAAAAAATTAGCCAGGCATGGTGGTGCATGCCTGTAGTCCCAGCTCCTTGGGAGGCTGACCGGGGAGGATCACTTAAGCCCAGCAGGTGGAGGTTGCAGTGAGCTGAGATCACGCCCCTGCACTGCAGCCTGGGCAATGGAGTCAGAGGTTGTTTAAAAATATATATATTTCAGGCCGGGCGCGGTGGCTCACGCCTGTAATCCCAGCACTTTGGGAGGCCGAGGCGGGTGGATCACGAGGTCAAGAGATCGAGACCATCCTGGTCAACATGGTGAAACCCCGTCTCTACTAAAAATACAAAAAATTAGCTGGGCATGGTGGTGC
>NW_016107839.1:1000100-1016985 GCF_001604975.1 Cebus imitator
ATATATATATATATATATATATATATACATATATATATATATATATATATATGTATATTTCAGAGGCCAGGTGTGGTGGCCAAGTGGGAGATGAGCAGATCACCTGAGGTCAGGAGTTCGAGACCAGCTTAGCCAACATGGTGAAACCGGCCTCTACTAACTATGCAAAATTAACTGGGTATGGTGGTGGGCGCCTGTAATTCCAGCTACTCAGGAGAATCTTTTGAACCCAGGAGGTGGAGATTGCACTGAGCTGAGATTGCACCATGGCACTCCAGCCTGGGCACAAAGAGCGAAACTCCATCTCAAAAAAAAAACAAATTTCATCAGGAAATAGTCACAGTGGTGAAACACTATGAGGCACTGTCTGTCCATTGAGCTGTCTGAACAACCGGGCTGCTAGTTGCTATTAATATCACCCTCCCCATTTTACAGGTGGGAAAACCGGGCACAGAGAGGTGAATTAACTTTCTTTGGGTCACACAGTGCATTCGCAGCACTGTGTCCCTGCTGCTCTCTGGAGTTACCTCCTATGATTCCCTGGAAATCCCCACATCTGACTAATTCCCTAGACATCCCCCGACTGGGTAGATTCCTGCACGCTGAGATGGCTGGACCCACCCCAGCCTGGGCAAACTGCCCCCACTTCAGGCAGAATTACCCGTCGAGACCTCGAGGTTTCTCAAGGTGGACGTGGCAGAGATCAAGCCCATGCCTCTTCCCGGTTCACTCGGTGTGGCTCCCGAACAGTTCGTGCCTCAGTTTCCTCCCTCGGGAAATGCAGGCAATCCAGTCCCTACCCCAGAGGGCCACGGTGGGAGCAGGACTGAGTCACGCACCGTGGGTGCGTGACTCAGGGCTTCGCCCAGTGCCCGCGCTCTCTCAGGGGGTCGCGGTGCTCAGCGTGATGCTTTGCCGTTGCCTAACAAGCTGTTAAAGACGTTTTGTGTCGGGGTCACCGAGTTTTAATTTTCACCGGTCTTGAAAAGTTGTGTGGATGGTCTTGCGTGGGAGGAAATGAGCAGCCGTCCCGCCCTCAGACTGGCGTCCTCATTCTTCCAAATCTTGAGTGCCCATTGCTCAATTTAACTGCTGCTCAATTTGCTGTGAAAATAGTCTTAAGGTTGAGATGAGCACCCAGATTTGCAAGAACGAAGCATACCAAAGTGCCTATCACTTATCCCTTCTGGGTCTCAGTTTCCTCATCTGCTCCCTTATGCTTTTGGGTTTGATGACAGGAGTCCTTGGCCTGAATTTCTTTCTTTCTTTCTTTTTTTTTTCTTTTTTTTTTTTTTTTGACAGAGTTTTTTTTTTTTTTTTTTTTTTTTTTTTTTTTTTTTTTTTGAGACAGAGTTTTGCTCTTGTTACCCAGGCTGGAGTGCAATGGCGCAATCTCCGCTCACCGCAACCTCCGCCTCCTGGGTTCAGGCAATTCTCCTGCCTCAGTCTCCTGAGTCGCTGGGATTACAGGCACGCACTACCATGCCCAGCTCATTTTTTTGTAGTTTTAGTAGAGACGGGGTTTCACTATGTTGACCAGGATGGTCTTGATCTTTTGACCTCATGATCCACCCGCCTCGGCCTCCCAAAGTGCTGGGATTACAGGCTTGAGCCACCGCGCCCGGCCTCTTTCTTTTTTTTCAGATGGAGTCTTGCACCCACTGGCACGATCTCAGCCTGCATCCTCTGCCTCCCGGGTTCAAGCAATTCTCCTGCTTTAGCCTCCCAAGTACCAGGACTACAGGCGTGCACCACCATGCCTGGCTCACTTTTTTTTGTATTTTTAGTAGAGATGGGGTTTCTCCATGTTGGCCAGGCTGGTCTCAAACTCCTGACTTCAAGTGATCCTCCCGCCTCGGCCTCCCAAAGTGTTGGGATTACAGGCGTGAGCCACCCCACCCAACCCTTGGTCTGAATTTTGTAGAGAGGTGCAAAGAGATTTTAAACATACTTATTAGCTGCCTTACCAGGACTTTGGATAGATTTTATGTTGCCCCGACTGCTCTTCCTACTCTTGAGTGCTTGGCACACTCCTACTTGAACTTCAAAACCCCAGCTTCAACACCCTCTTCATCATGCAGCCCTCTATGAAGCCCTAGGCAGAGATTTCAACCCTCCCTGAGATCCTGCCTAAGGCAGTGTCTGGGCCTGGTTCTCTCTCCCCTAGATCAGGGGCTTTCTGATGTTGGGACAGAGAGCTGAGTCCTCTGTGAGACCGTGGCTTCTCCCAGCTCATGACCAATCACAGAGCAGCATCAACTGGAAGTCACTGAATAATTAAACAAACCCAAGGACAAATCACCTCTAGTTTCAGGGGGTTGAAAAGAGGGGACGGGCGTCTGGCGCTCAATCTCCCTTCACTGGTCCAGCCTACCCCGTGATGGGCTCAACAGGCTCAAGAGGCAGAAAAACTACCCCGGGGCTCTGGCTCCCTGTGCAGGGCAGCCTCCCATCACAGCCACCTAGAGGAGGAGCCCCTCAGACCCTCCCGGCCCTGCCTGGAAGGATCCTGCTCTCTTGAGGGTAGCCCCTGGGATTTACCCAAACCCTCAAGTGCCAGTCACCACGTTGCAGGCTTCAGGTTAGGGAGAGATTAATGTATTTGGTTAGGGAGAGAGATTAATGAACAGAGAGAACTTTTGGTGAGAGAGTATGTCTGACAGGCCCAGAGGTGATTATTTAATTTCATTTTATTTATTTTATATATTTTTTTGAGACAGAGTTTCACTCTTGTCACCCAGGCTGGAGTGCAATGGCGCGATCTCGGCTCACCGCAACCTCTGCCTCCCGGGTTCAGGCAATTCTCCTGCCTCAGCCTCCTGAGTCGCTGGGATTACAGGCATGCACCACCATGCCCAGCTAATGTTTTGTATTTTTAGTAAAGACGGGGTTTCACCGTGTTGACCATGGTCTCGATCTCTTGACCTCGTGATCCACCCGCCTCGGCCTCCCAAAGTGCTGGGATTACAGGCTTGAGCCACCGCGCCCGGCCTTATTTATTTATTTTTGAGACAGAGTCTCATTCCGTTGCCCAGGCTGGAGTGCAGTGGTGTGATCTCGGCTCACTGCAACCTCCGCCTCCTGGGTTCAAGCGATTCTCCTGCCTCAGCCTCCTGAGTAGCTGGGATTACAGGTGTGCGCCACCACCCCCAGCTAATTTTTGTATTTTTAGTAGAGACGGGGTGTCACCGCGTTGTCCAGGCTGGCCTCGAACTCCCGACCTCAAGTGATCCATCCACCTCAGCCTCCCAAAGTGCTGTGGTTACCTTGTGAGAGAGTTTCAGATTAAACGTGTGGGGTGAGTGTGCCCCAGTGGGAAACGCGGCAGATTGCAGAGGCCTGGAGGGGGTTCCGAGGGAGGAAAACGGGGCAGGCCGTACCACAAAGCAGGTTCCATTTCACCAGCACGGTATAGAAGAGGAAACTGAGGCTTGAGGCGGTGAAAACGCTTGCCAGGGGTCTCAAGAGGACCAGGCAGGGCGGGATTGGAACCCAGGACCGCGGGAGTCCCAGCCCTTTCCGGAGAGCGGAGGGACTTCAACGTATTGGCTTGGAAGGTGGCCCCGCCCCCGACACGAGGCCCCGCCCCTCACAGCGGGACGCCCCGCCCCTTACAGCGGGAGGCCCCGCCCCGCGGCATGACCGGAAGTGCGCGCGGCCCCCAAGATGGCGCCCGAAACCCGGAAGTGAGCGGCGGCCGCTGCGAGGCTCGGAGAAACTGAGGCGCCGCGGGCTCCGCGCCCGGCCGGACCCGAGCCCGAGGTGAGGCTGTGGTTGCGACCCCCGCCCCTACTCCGCCGCGACCCCTGCCTGGCCCGACAGGTCCGGCGCTCCCCGCGGACCCCCGCGCCCGGGGCTTGGGGTTCTGGGGGCCGCGGGGCGGGGGCGAGCGCGCAGCGACCCCCGCCCTCTGCCGCGACCCCTCCAGACCCCGCCCTTCGCCGCCAACGCTGACCCTGCGCTGCTCGACGACGCCCGCCGTGAACCTTGACCTGCCCCCTCCCGGCCACCCCCTGCCGTGAACCTTGACCCCACCTTCCACGACACCCCCCCAACCTTTCCTTCCCTCTCTTCCCGGTGACTTCCTACCCCCCTCGGCTCGGTGACCCCCGACCTTTCGTTTCCTGGTAACCCTTGACCCCGCACTCCTGGTTCCCCTGAGCCCCTTGGTGACCCCCGCACCCCATTTTCCTCGGTATCCTGCCCCTCCCTTTTGGGCACTCTCGGCTCCGTGCGCCTTGTGACCTCGACCCCTTTCTCGGGGTGACCCCCGATCTCTCCCGCCTCCCCGATTCCAGACTCCGGGCTCCTTTAGGGCGTCCGTGTCCCTTCCTCCTCCGTGTCCCCGGTCCCAGGACCCCTGCCCTCCCGACCCGGCAGCGCAGACCTCCCTCCCTCCCCGCAGCTCCTCCTCCCGGGGCCTCTGACTTCTGTTCTGGGGCAGATACGTGGTTTCTCGTTTTCGGCGTGGAGGTCCCCCGGTTTGGGGTGGGGGCTTGCTGGCGTCAGCTGACACCCGGGCCGTCTGGACGGGATCCGTGCGTGTTGGGGTTCGGGAGTGCGGGTCGCTCTGAAACCGGCTTCCAGGGGCCGGGGGGAGGGAGGATATCGGGCTGAGATGGCCCGAGTGCGGCCGGGGTGCAGCCCGTGTCGGGGGATGGGAAGGGGTGCCTACCCTATCCCTCGTAGGACACTCTGCCCCCCACCCCAAAGCCCTGAGGAGTAAGGCTGGTGGGGCCTGGAGGTACCAGTCCCCAGACTGGTGGGGGCAGGGGTTGTGGAGAGCCCACCCAGCGCTTCCACGGACGCTGGGCACAGATGGTGCTGGGCCAGGTCAGTGGGTGTCTCCTTGGATGAACTGATTATAACATTCTGGAAAGTGAAAAAAAAAAAAAAAAAAAAAAAAAAAAAAAAAAAAAAAAAAAAAAAAAAAAAAAAAAAAAAAAAAAAAAAGAAAAGATCGAGCCTGTAAAATGTGTAGCCGGGGCATCCCCTGGCTTCTGCTTCCCGGAATGCCTGTTGCTCCCGCCTGCCTCGGAACGTCCTTCCTGCCTGTGACTGCCGGGACGGGACGGGTTTGCTGCCATCTGTTGCACACCCTGTCAGCGAGGATGCGTGACCTTGGAGCTGGCCTGTGCTGATGCTGGTTGCCAGTTTGGGGGGGCGGTGAGTGTTTTACAGAGGGGCAGAGTGAGTGAAGTCCGGCTGTCCTTAGCTGGACACCTACTTACTCAGCTGTCAGGGGAGGGGATCACGGCCTGGAACCCAGCACCCCACTCACTGCAGTGCCTCCAGAGGTTCAAGAGAAGAGCACAGGACGGGCGAGGGCTCAGGGCCGCAGACCCCATTGGGAGCCGGCCCGCCCATTACAGGCCTTGAACTTTGTCCCAGGCCAGGCCTCTTCCTCTGGGCCAGGGCAGGAAAGACCCCGGCACTGCTTCCTGAGGGTTGCTGTGCTGTTGTGGGTGCCATCCCTGGGCTAGGTCTGTCTCCCCGACTCAGCCTGGAAGGGGAGCAGCGGGGACCTGTGACCCAGAGTTTGTGGCAGGCTGGGCAGGTGTCATCCCAGCTCTGTCTTCCCAGACGGCCTCTGGCCTTAAGGCATTCTGGCTGCCGGCCCCAGATTTTCCCAACAGTGGCCTACTCCAGGCCACCTACAGACTTCTGGTTTTTTTTTTTTGGGACAGAGTCTTGCTCCGTTGCCCAGGCTGGAGTGCGGTGGCACGATCTCGGCTCACTGCAACCTCTGCCTCCTGGGTTGAAGGAATTCTTCTGCCTCAGCCTCCCGAGTAGCTGGGACTACAGGCGCCCGCCACCACGCCTGGCTGATTTTCGTATTATTAGTAGAAATGGGGTTTCATTGTGTTGGCCAGGCCAGTCTTGAACTCCTGACCACATGACCGCCCGCCTCAGCCTTCCAAAGTGCTGCGATTACAGGCTTGAGCCACCGCGCCCGGCCACTTTCAGAGTTCTTGATGAGAAAGGACAAATTTGAGATCTGGACCCCTTGGTGGGTGGGATGGAGAACAGCAGGACGGAGGTACCATGGCCTCCCATGGCAGGGGAGTCGCAGGCAGGCTCTCCTCCTTGGAAAGGGAAGGACTTGGAAGGCGCCTGCCAGCCCGGGGAGTGTGATTTCAGACCACAGGGAGGACGCTTTTGTTTAACTCTGAGGATTCCAGCAGACATCTGCCCACACCTGCTGGGAGCCAGGAGGACCCTGGTGTGGAGGGGCTGCATGGGTGGGGCTGCCGGGAGCCGGACCCAGGCAGGGGCTGGACTTCTGGGGGAGCCTGTCAGGCAGAGCTCAGCAGAGGCATCGTGAAGTTGGTTCATTCATTCCCTCGCAGTTGGCTTTATAGTCTGGCCTGGGCTGGACAGGAGGCACCCAGGTGTGCAGGTGCGGAGGAGAGGGCACATGTTCTCCGGTCACATGACCGCGGGCAGTCACTGCCCTCTCACCTGGCGGGGAAACAGAGGCAGAGAGAGGTTGTGCCAGTCACCCCTAGACCCCCCGGCTGCCTAAAGCCTCCCCCACCCTCCGGGGTGTGACCAGCTTGGGCTTGGCCCAGCCCAGTTCCAGCAGAGTCACAGATGCCCCTCCGGCGGGGCCCAGGCGGAAACGTCAACACCGCGAGAGTGAGCTCTGCCCCGAACAAAGAGGCAACTGTGTCGGCAGAACCAGTCCGGTTCCCAGAGGCCTCCCTCCCAGGGGGCCCATGCTGGGGGTGGGATCAGCTCCGGGAAGGGGGCGGTGTCATGTGATCCACAGCTGTAAGCACTCCCGGAGGTGGTGTGGGGGCAGCTGTGTGTGTGTGTGCACATGTGTGCCTGTACGTTTGTATGTTGTGCCACATGCGTGCACACACGTGTTGTTAGTGTTGCATGTATGTGCATACATTGTGTGTGAATGTGCATGCTCGTGGTTGTGTGCTCCTGTGCATGTGTGTAGTGTTAGTGGATTTCATATGCGTGTGTTTTATGGGTGCACATGTATGCTGTGTGTTGCATGTGTGCCCAGGTACCTTTGTTCATGAGAGTGTTGTGCATGTGTGTATTTTGGTTGTGTGTTGCTTGTGCCCATGTACTCGTTCTCATGTGTTGTGTGTATATTTTGTGTGTGTGTGTGTGTGTGCTCATGTGTGTTGCAGGTGCGTGTATGTGCCCATGCTCGTGTGCATGTTTTCTACATGTGTATTTTGTGTGTGCAGTGTGTTGCCTGTGCCCCTGTGCTCCCGTGTTCTGCACGTGTGTTTTGTGTGCACGATGTGTGCATCTGTGTTGCCTGTTCCCATGCACCTCTGCTCGTGCACCTTGTGCACGTGTTTTGTGTGTGTGCATGTGTTGTGTGCACGTGTTTTTTGTGTGCATGTGTTGTGTGCATATGTACGTTTTGTGTTGCATTCACATACGTGTATTGTGTTTGCACACATGTTGCGTGCACAGGTGTGTTTCTGTGTGTCATGTGCACATGTGTGCTTTCTATGTCATGTGCATATGCATTTTGTGTAGTGTACACACGTGTGTTTTGTGTATGTGCATGTGTTGTGCACATGTGTTTTGGGTGTTGTGTGCCCTTGTGTGTTTTTGTGTGTCACGTGTATGTGTGTTTTGTATGTTGCATGCACATGTATTTCGCATGTTGCACGAACATGTGTTTTTTGTGTGTTGTGTGCATGTTTTTTCTGTGTGCATGTGTTGTGTGCACACGTGTTTTTGTGATTGCACACGTTTTTGTTACATGCATATGTGCATTTTGTGTGTTGTGTGCATACGTGTGTTGCATGTGTTGCATGCACATGTTTTTGTGTGTTGTGTGCACACGTGTTTTTCTGCTACATGCATGTGTGCATTTTGTGTGTTGCATGCACATGTGTGTTTTTGTGTGTTTGTGTACGTGTTTTTGTGTGTGTCGTGCATGTGCTTTATGTGTTGCATGCACGTGTTTTGCGTGTGTTGCATGCACATGTGTGTTTTGTGTGTGCGTGTTGTGCGCATGTGTGTGTTGCCTGTGCCCGTTGCACGTGTGCATGTGATTTGTTGCAGGCAGGCCTGGAGTGCCTCCAGTCAGTTTTTCCACAACCAAGGGCTGTGTGGTCAGACAGTGCACGGGGAGGACTGGGTGTGGCTGGCCACCGGGTGTAGCCTGAGAGCGAGGTCACCCCGACCTGCTTTCTGTTCTGGCCTGCCCGCTGCCTGCCCAGCAGCGTGGGTGGACCCTCAGCCTCGCCCCTCGCCTCTACACTCTCACCCCCAACCCCAGGGAGGTCTGCTGGCACCTGCACGCTCGGGCTGGGACGAAGAGCAGACTGCCAGCTCCGTGGTCACTGTGCCTCCCTGCTGGGAAGTGCAGTCACCTGTCACAGGCCCCAGGACTCAGGAGAGGGCTCAGCCCCAGCAGTGAAGGCAGATCTGGGGTTCTGGCCACGATGGGGATTTCGGACATGTGGGCCCCATCCGCTCTCGCTTTAGTCCTGCTGGGCCTTGCGAGGAGGCAGAGGCTAAATCTGCCGTCCGTGGGCCCAGTGCGGATGCCCCGTAGAGACGTGCTCGTGGAGAGACACCAGATGAAAAAGGCCATGCGGCGTGTGACTCCGTTCATGTGACATGAGCAGAGCAGGCCAGTCCACAGTTGGGAAGTGGACGTGTGGCTCCAGGGAGTGTGGAGGGCTGGAGAGTGAATGCTGATGGGGACGTGATCTTCTGGAATTAGAAGCTATGGTGGTCCGGCTCAGAATGCACTGAAACCCTTGAGTCGTTTGCTTTGGACGGTGCCCTCCTGGTGTGGCTCGTGTTTCAGGGAAAATAAGTGTTTAAAGGCCTGCCCGTCCTTCAGAAGCCCCCTTTGTCACCACAGGCGGAGCACGGTGTCCCCGGGAACTGGCCAAGTAGCCCTGCAGGCGGCTCGCATCAGGGGTGCTGGGGTGCTGGGCAGCCGTCCCGTCCCGGCCCCTAGGAGTACGGCAGCAGCGATGGTGCCACCCCACCTCCCTTGCCCAGGCCCAGCTCTGTCCTTGAGCTGCTCGTGGCTTTAGGGGGCCGAGAATGCATTCTGCTACAAGGCGCCTAGGGGACTCCCGGCATGAGGGGGCCGGCCTTGGGCCTCTTGGGTGGTGCAGAGGGGCTGGTGGCCCAGGTGGAGGCCTCCTGGGAGCTTGGCATGGCAGCATCTCCCTGAAGCTCAGGCCCTGTGCAGCCCTCAGCCTGGGGTCTCACATGTGCCCTGGCTCTCCTGCGGATTCCCCTGGATCTGTCACCCTGGACGCCCCCAGGAGTGACAGGGTGGGAGGAGGGGCATGGAGCGTCATTGCTGAGTCAGCTCCCCTGCAGGCCCCGCCCTGGGCAGCCTCACGCTGGGGGCAGCTGGGACGCCCTACTGCGGACCTGGTGCCCCGGTGCCTCAGTGACCTTCTCCACGACTGGTGCCCAAGCTTCCTGGAGCCTTGTGATTGGCTTCCGTCCCCAGCAAGAACAAGTGCCCAAGTGAAACCAAAAGAGGTGGCTTTTGGCCTTGGTTCCAGGGCCCGCAGCATTTTGAGACTCATGTGTGCCGGGTTCTGGGAGGCGGGTCACTCGTGTTTCCTGGGAGCTGCTGCTGCAGCTGGAGCCGAGGCGCTGGATGCTGGGGCGTGGGGAGGGGGGCCCATGAGCCACAGGCCTGGCGGGCAGTAAACGTTTATGGAACTGACTCACTTGCTGGGGTGGAGCCACCGGGGAGGGTCACAGAGAAAGTCCCTGCTCCACCATGGCCCCAGACCGTTGTCGGCTGCCCGCCCAGCCTGAAGCAAGGAGACGTCTTTCTCTGCATGTCAGGTAAACTGAGGAAGGCCGTCTCCGGGGTCCGCTGTGCTCACTGCCTGGCCTCTGGTGCCCAGGGGCCGTGTGGAACAGGCCTCAGGACCCACACGTGATGACTGCGGCCTCCTTGCGCTGTGTGAGGGCCAGGCTCCGTGGGAACGGACAGCCGCCAGAGTGCCCGGAACCTGAGGGTGTGAAGGGGGTTCTGAGGCGTCGGGGGATGGTGAGGGGCAGTGTGCTGTCCAGGGCTGGTTCAGTAACCGGAATGTTCTCGGCTGGCGGGGCAGGAGCCCAGCGCTGGAAGCTGCGGAGTGGGCTGGTGGCCTACACCCAGGGTTCGTCTGGGCTGGGCGCTGGGGCCCGGGGTGGTGAATGGCTGTTGGTGCTGCCCGGGTGTGGCTGGGCTGGCCCGGGGCATTTTCGGGGCCTTTTATCAGCTCCTGGAATCACTGTGACCCCAGGAACTTGGGGGAGCTGTGAGCCCCCAGGTAGATTCGGGAGCTCTCGGGAGGCCCTGAGGGCTGGCCACCCAGGGCTTCCCAGGGGTGTGGCCACCTGATCGCTGTCGGAATACCAGGGGCTGCCACCCTCAAACCCAGACTTGTGGCTTCTCTTGAAAAACCAGATGATCTAGAAACCCAGGCTACATTCCTGCCCACAGAGGTTCCGCTGCCCCTCCCGGGGGTGCACCTGAGCGGCCCCCTCCCCCAGCCCTGGTGAGGCGGCTCCTGCCCCACTTGAAGGACGTGGGGGGTGGGGGAATTATGCTGAGGAGGACACTCAGGCGCCACAGCCTCTGGGCCCCTAAAAGGAGCAGGACTGGGTCCCTTAGAGCCTGTTGCTGGACTCAGGGGCCGGCTCTGCTCCCGGCTGGCCATTCGGGAGCCTGGGTTTTCGTGCATGCGGCCTGACCGAAGGCTGAGACTTCACAGCCTGGCACTGTGTCCTGCGGGTCTGGGTCAGCCCCAGAGATGCCGCGGTGCCCCCACCTCGCTCCCCCGTGACCTGTGGGTGTGGTGCCTCCCGGGGCACAGGGGCTCTGCAGAGGGGTCGCCCTGGATTCCTCGGGGCCTTGCGTCATCACGAATGTCCTCACACATGAGAGCCTTCTCCAGCTGGGACAAAGCTCAGATCACAAGCCTGTGAGGGACCTCGCCTTGCTGGCTTCTCGGAGGGAGGGACGATGTGATAGGGGTGCGGTGCCCCGATGGCAGGGAGGATGCGGCCTTAGCCCGGTGACCGCAGGGAGCAGAATTCTGCCACCCGGCCAAGCTCAGGCGCGGACTCTCCCGGATAATCCGGAGCGGGGCTCAGGACAGTGGACCTTGATGTTAGCCTTGGAGCCAGCCAGCTCACCTGGACCTCTGAACGGCCAGAGCCAGAGAGAGCACCTGGGTGTGGTTTTCAGCTGCTGCGTTCGAGAGCAAATGGATCAGGCCCCACTGGCGAACCTGGGGTTCCTGCTTCTGTGATTTTGGGGCGTCTGTCCTCCTCCGGGCGAGGTGCAGGACAGAGCCTGTAGCTCCGGCAGTCGGCGCTGACGCCTGGCTCAGGGCGGTCTCGGAGCTGCCGTCCTCCAGCCCAGCCTGAAGCCGGAAGGAACTCTTCCTCCTCCTCCAGGACCTGATGCGCTTTGTGCTCGGTTGCAGGTCCTCGTAATGTTTTTGTCACCAAGGCTGGACTTAAAGAGCTCAAGGACAGTGGTGACCTGTTGGGCCTCTTGCCTGGGATCAGTATAGCGTGGCTGCTAGCAGCGCTGGGCACTCCCCAGGGAGCCAGGTGGGCAGAGCGTGCAGGTGGGCTGGCCTGAGCCCACCGGCGAGGTAGTGACAGCGGCAGGGGTGGGGTGGGCTAGAGGACCGTCTGCACGGATTTAAGGTACATAGGGCCACCTCCATGTCAAAGGACTGGGAGTCTGGAGTGAGCGGCATTTGGCTTAACATCTGCTCAGGAGAAAAAGACCTGGGGGTCAGAGGAGACCGCAGGTTCAAGCTCAGTGTATCAAAAGGCTTTGAGAGAGAGAGAGAGAGAGAGAGAGAGAGAGAGTGTGTGTGTGTGTGTGTGTGTGTGTGTATGTGCGTGCATGCATGCGTGTATGTGCATGCATGCGTGTGTGTGCGTGCATGCATGCGTGTGTGTGCATGCATGCATGCGTGTGTGTGCGTGCATGTGTGTGTGTGTATGTGCGTGCATATGTGTGTGTGTGCGTGCGTGCATGCGTGTGTGTGTGCGCGTGTGCGCCCATAGCAGTTGAGGTGTCGCTCTGTTGCCCAGGCTGGCCTCCGACTCCTGGGCTCACGCAGTCCTCCCGCCGTGGCCTCCCAGGGCACGGGGATTGCAAGGTGTGGACCACCATGTTGGCCCCAAAAGATGGGAAACGAGCACAAGACCTGAGCAGGCGGCTCAGAGGTGCAGCGGCCATGTGGAAGCTGCCTGGCCACCATGAGAAGCTGCTGCACACCGGTCGGGGTGGACAGGCCTTTAACTGTCACACAGCAGTGAGGTCCGGCCGTGGGGACCCCACATCACAGTCCCCACAGCCTGGCCTGGAGGGCCCTTCCTGCGTCAGCGTTTGCATCACTGACCCTCTTCCTCTGGCCTGTCTCAGCCTCCTCGGGGATCTGGGGTGTGGGGTGTGGGGTGTTGTTCCCAGTTCCTCAAGTGTAGTTTCTGCCTAGCAGCAGTTGGCCTAACATTCCGGCTTGGGACTCTCGCTCTGTCTGAGGGTCCGGGGCTGAGTGCCAGCAGCCACCGCTACTCTGCCTGGCCCTGGCGTGGGGGCCTGGGCTTCCCTCTGTTCTCAGGGACAGCAGTGCCACCTCAGAGGTGCTGGGGGGGGCTGCACCCTGCTTGCATCTTGGCCCCAACATCCCCTGGCCCTGTGGTGTCCCGTCCCCGGGTGGGCTTGGGATGCAGCACCCTGAGTCCCTCCCCCAGGGCCTGCTTTATTTTCTCTGCGCCTTGTAGGCCTTCATTCAGCGCTGTGCTGACCGTGCCGGGTGGGGCTGTGCAGTCAGCAGAGCAGCCTTGACCTCGTGGAGACCCCAGCAGTGGGGTCAGACGCAGGTGGGGCCGTAGTCCACTCTGGGTCCTGCCCCACACTGTCGGGGTCGCTGCCTGGGCTCGCTGGATCCTGCCGTCTGGCTCTGGCCTGTCTCAGCCTCCTCCGGGCACACCCTGTGGACGACTCGTCGTTCCTCCTTCATTATCGGCGTCCTCTCCACTGCGTCTGGCATCTGGGACACCCCCGCCATGTCCTAGCGCCTGGCGCCACGCACGGGGGAGGCTGGGCAATAGGGGCTATCAGTGCAGCCGCCCACTCATGCTCTTCCTGCCCCTGGCCGTCTCTGAGCTTGGGAACTTTCCCCCGCACAGCACCTGCCCCTTGGCCCCTGGAAGGTGCTGGAAGGCATGGGCAGGGGGCTTCCCTGGAAATCAGGGGTGTGGTGTGCGGCCCCCACGGCTGGCACCCTTGAGCCCTCCCAGGAGAGGGACAGTGATGGGCGCAACCTGACTTTCCGGAGGACTCCCCTGGAGTGAGGCCCTTGGTGCGGGGAGGGGAGCTTCCTGGGCACTGGCTTCTGACCCGGTCCGCAGGGCCCTGAGTCGGGCCAGTACAGCTTCCCCTGTGAGAGGAGCACGCGGGCTCCTGGGGTTTATACAGGGCTGGCGAGGCTGCAGCACCCTTCCACCACCGGGCGGCCGGGACCACCGCTCTTCCTCGGGGGGCAGGGAGAACTGGAAAGTTGGGAACTTGCTCGCCCTGGACCCTGGCTGCTTCACCCCACCGGCCTCACCTCGTCCTCATCCTCAACAAAGGGGTTGCCACCCGGCGTGCCTGAGAAATCTCAGGTGGGGCTGGGCCAGTCTCAGGCTCCCAGGCTTCCCCAG
Organism: Cebus imitator; assembly: GCF_001604975.1. Lineage (NCBI taxonomy): Eukaryota > Metazoa > Chordata > Mammalia > Primates > Cebidae > Cebus > Cebus imitator. The sequence goes on from NW_016107839.1 coordinate 1,013,790, forward strand.
CCCTGCCCGGCCTGTGCCCGTGCGCGGCTGACCCAGGCTCGCCGCGGCGGCCTCTGTCCCTGGTTGGCGGCGCGGAGCTACTGCCGTCCAGATGCCTCCTGGGACGCTGTGGAAGTGCACGCGCAGCCTGGTACCGCCTGAGGCTGGGGCACCTGAGTCCTGGTGCTCACGGGCGTCAGGCTGGGTCCGGGCTGGAGCTGTGTCCTCCCTCGGCGAGCTTCAGGGGGCGGCCACAGCAGGGCTGCAGACTGCGTGGCTTAGAGCAGCTTCTCCCTGCCCTGGACAGGAGTCCGGGAGTGGGCCCGCCGCGCTCCTCTGCGCACCAGGGGAGAAGCCGCTGCCTCTCCCAGCGTCGGGGGCTCCAGCCTCTGCTCCGTCTCCACGTGGCCATCTCCTGATGTGGGGCTTCCACGTTCCTCTTTTAAGGACACCAGTTGCTAACGGGGACCTAGGCCCACCCCACTCCAGCATTCTCATTGTGACCCACCACGTGTGCAAAGACCCCGTGTGCAAATAAGGTCCCACTCACAGGTGCGGGTGAACATAAATCTGGGGGGACCATAGTCACCCCGGTGCCCTCTCCGTCCCTGGCAGTGCCTCCTGCACCTCAGGACGAGGCTCTAAATCAGCCCCATCACTTACCAGACCCCTGTCTGGGCCTTGTGGCCCACAGGGACTGTGGAGAGACGGTTGCAGGCCTGGAGAAGTCTGGTCCCTCAAGCCTGATATCATCTGGTCCCTGAGGGGTGTCAGCCTCCTGTGTCTGGCGGGCACATTCGGGCAAGAGGAAGCCAGCTTTCCCCCTTGCAGGGGTGAAGAGCCAGCCCCACTGCCACCCATAGCATTTCTTTTTCTTTTTATTTTGAGATGGAGTCTCACTTTGTTGCCAGGCAGTGGTGCAATCTCAGCCCATTGCAGCCTCTGCCTCCTGGGTTGGAGCGAGTTTCCTGCCTCAGCCTCCCCAGTAGTTGAGACTATAGCCATGCACCACCACACCCAGCTAGTTTTCATATTTTTAGTTGAGACAGGGTTTCACCATGTTGGTCAGGATGGTCTCGATCTCTTGACCTTGTGATCCACCCGCCTTGGCCTCCCAAAGTGCTGGCCCCACAACAGCATTTCTGAGGACAGAAAGGGAGAGTCGGCACCCTCTGGAGGAGAGGGGCCCCAGGGGCTGTGGGTCTTCATCCTGAGGTCTCTAAGCTGCTGCTGGGCCAGAATGGAGGTGCGGCCCCATCAGGGACTGGGCTGTGGTTTAGGTGGATGCCCCTGGACTGGGTGGCAGGTGGATGTGGAGGGCAGAGGGGAGAGAGACGGTTCCCACAGCTTGTTTATGTATGGGCAGCTTGCTGAGGGATGGGGGACTCTGCTGGACCTGGGGGAGGAGACAGGAGCACGTGGCACTCCAGGGCTACTGGGACACAGGCATCGGCGTGTCAGTCAGAGTGATACACATGGCACTGTTGGGGATCCTGGGGCTCAGTAGTTGGGCGTGTCAGTCAGCGTGACACACACACGGCACTGTCGGGGATCCTGGGACACAGGCATCGGCGTGTCAGTCAGAGTGATACACATGGCACTGTTGGGGATCCTGGGGTGCGGTAGTTGGGCGTGTTGGTCAGTGTGACATGCACAGGACACTGTCGGGGATCCTGGGACACAGCCATCGGCGTGTCAGAGTGTTACACGTGGCACTGTTGGGGATCCTGGGGTGCGGTAGTTGGGTGTGTCGGTCGGCGTGACACACACACAGCACTGTCGGGGATCCTGGGACACAGGCATCGGCGTGTCAGTCAGAGTGATACACGTGGCACTGTTGGGGATCCTGTGGTGCGGTAGTTGGGTGTGTCGGTCGGCGTGACACACACACAGCACTGTCGGGGATCCTGGGGTGCAGGTGTCCTGCATGCCTGGTCATTGTACACCAGCCGAGGTGCCCTTGGGAGACCCGGCCCTGGGCCTTGTGGTAAGTGGGGTTCATCCGGGGTCCGTGCTCCCTGGACACTGGGCTGAGGCTGGGCGTACCCTAGTCCTTTCAGGGACAGGCTGGGCTCTGGACAGGCAGCGAGGCCAGGGAGGGAGGACTGGGTTTGAGGCTGAGCCGCCTGTGTGGCTGGGTGCCGCAGGCGTGCCCGTGGTTTGCCAGGCTGGCCTCCTCCTGTGTGAAGGTTTGCGGCAGCTTCTCCCACAGCTGGCAGAGGGCCTGGCATGCAGTGCAGCCATGAGCCCAGCGTGTTTTCCCAGTTCAAGCTGGGAATGATGCTTTTGATTTTATTTTATTGTGAGACGGCGTCTTGTTCTGTTTCCCAGGCTGGAGTGCAGTGGCAGGATCTCGGCTCACTACAGCCTCCACCTCGTGGGTTCAAGTGATTATCCTGTTTCAGCCTCCCGAGTAGCTGGGACTACAGGTGTGCGCCACAACACGAGCTGTGTGTGTGTGTGTGTGTGTGTGTGTGTGTGTGTGTGCATTTTTAGTAGAGACGGGGTTTCACCATGTTGCCCGGACTGGTCTCGAACTCCTAACCTCTGCCTGCCTCGGCCTCCCAAAGCGCAGGGATCACCACGCCTGGCCACACTTTACACTTGAGATAATTACAGATTTGTGGCGGGGTAAGGAGTGATACAAAGAGATTCCCCACACCTCCTTCCCTCAATGGTAAGGGCTTGTAAATTGAGTACAGCGTTAACAACTGGTATTGACCTTGGCGTGTGCTGCCTGCAGGTGTGAGACCCCTAGAGGCCTGGACAGGGGTGTGGGGGTGTGACTTTTTCATGGGCTCTTGGTGCATAAAGTTGGATGTATGTGTTGGTGGGGTGCATGTGGGGGTGGGGGTGTGGGCACAGGTGCTGTCGGGCTGTATGTGTGGGTGGGAGTGCGCGTGCAGGTGTGAGTGTGTGTGACAGTCGTGTCTGGCCGTGTGCGCTGGTTCCTCAGTACTCAGTGTTGTTTTTAGGGTTGTGGTTTTCCTAGCGGGGTCACCTAGTGGACTATGATTTTGTATTTGTGTTTTTGTTCTTCTTCAAAAATCATGTATAATCACTGTTTTTTCTTATTTATTTATTATTTTATTATTTTATTTTTTTGAGATGGGGTTTCACCATGTTGGCCAGGTTGGTCTTGAACTGCTGACCTCAGGTAATCCACCCGCCTCGGCCTCCCAAAGTGCTGGGATTACAAGCGTGAGCCACCACGCCC
>NW_016107839.1:1018305-1020270 GCF_001604975.1 Cebus imitator
TACAGGCACACACCATCATGCCCAACTAATTTTTTTTTTGTATTTTTAGTAGAGACGGGGTTTCACCTTGTTGACCAGGATGGTCTCGATCTCTTGACCTCGTGATCCACCCGCCTCGGCCTCCCAAAGTGCTGGGATTACAGGCGTAAGCCACCGCACCCGGCCGATGTTGCCATTCTTAAAGTGTGGGTCCCAGGCATCCTGAGACCCCCTTCATCAGGGGCCCGAGAGATTAAAGCTGTGTTGAGTCAGGAAGGCACCCCCACCCCAGCGCCCAGTGCTCCTGGCCTGGCTGTGCCCTCTGGCTGGCCGTGCATCCTGAGCTTTCTGGGAAGCACCCATACCCTCTCTTTCCATCCTTGGGGCCTGCCCACCCTGGGAGAGGCTGTCCAGAGCAGATACCCGCTTGCCATCCTGTTAGAGCTTCCCACGGTATTCCCTGATCAGCCTAGTGAATTACAGTGATTCATGGTGGTGGTGGTTTTTTTTTTTTTTTTTTTGAGATGGAGTCTTACTCTGTCACCAGGCTGGAATGCAGTAGTGATATGATCTCGGCTCACTGCAACCTCCACCTCCTGAGTTTAAGCAATTCTCCTACCTCAGCCTCCCGAGTAGCTGGGACCACAAGTGCGCACCACCACGCCCAGCTATTTTTTGTACTTTTAGCAGAGACGGGGTTTCACCATGTTGACCAGGATGGTCTCTATCTCCTGACCTTGTGATCTGCCCACCTTGGCCTCCCAAAGTGCTGGGATTACAGGCTCGAGTGACCGCACCTGGCCCAGTGATTCATATTATTATGAAAATGATTTCCATTCAGGCTGGGCGTGGTGGCTCACACCTGTAATCCCAGTACTTTGGAGGCCGAGGCGGGCAGATCTCCTGAAGTCAGGAGTTCGAGACCAGCCTGGGCAACATGGTGAAACCCCATCTCTACTAAAAATACAAAAATAACTGGGCATGGTGCCACATGCCTCTAATTCTGGCTACTTTGTAAGCTGAGGCAGGAAAATCACTTGAACCTGGGAGGTGGAGGTTGCAGTGAGCTGTGATTGTCCGCTGCACTCTAGCCTGGGCGGTCCTGGTGGGTCCAGCCACCTGCCCCCACCCTGTAGTCATCTCCTGTGTGTCCTCCTCTGGGTCTCCCCACTGCCCTTTGGGGGTGTCCACCAAGTACTCACTGCAGTCAGGTGGCTCCCCTTGTAATGCTGGGCCCTGTGAGACCACCGTGCAGACCCTTAGAGGCCTGGACAGGGGTGTGGGGGTGTGACTTTTTCATGGGCTCTTGGTACATAGAGTTGGATGTAGCCAGTGGATGGGGGGCTGCCCATGGGGACCTGGGGACCACAAGTGGCTTGCTGGCTGCAGGGACTCAGGGAGTGTCTTCTCTTCCTTGGCCAGGCCCAGCCCTTCCCACTCCCTCAGTGACCTGGCCAGGCTGCTGGCCTTGCTGCTGGGCGGCTTTACCATCACAAACAGGTGCCAAGCGCAGGCTGCCTACCAGCACCCACAGTGGGAGGGCGGGTGCTGCCCCTGGGCGGAATGTGTGAGAGGGTGGTGCGGGAGTGTGGCCGTGCGGCAGGGCAGGTGTGGGCACTCGGAGGCCGATGGCTGCAGAGAGCAGCACCTGCGTGGGCGAGGGGAGCACCGGACACCGGGGGCTTCCTCACTTGGCTCCCTTCCCCGGCCCTCTCCACTCTTCTGCTGATGCCCAGCTCTGTGGGGGTGAAGCTGGCTCAGGCAGGCATCTCGGCCTAGGAGCAGGGGAACCTCAACCATGTCTTGGCTGTGTCCCCTGCCATCTCCCGCTCTCCCCCCGTCTCCCGCTGTCTCCCCCCAACCCCCACTCTTTCCCTCATCTACCGATCTCCCACCACTGCTCCCGCTGTCCCCCTGCTGCCCCCCTACTGTCTTCCACTGTTGCCTCACTCTCCCATGGTCTTCCACTGTCCCCCACTGTCCTTT
>NW_016107839.1:1021467-1040423 GCF_001604975.1 Cebus imitator
TCACTGTCCCCCAGCTGTCACCTGCTATCCTCTGCTGTCACCTGCTGTCCCTCACTGTCCCTGGCTGTCACCTGCTGTCCCTCTGCTGTCCCTCACTGTCCCCCAGCTGTCACCTACTGTCCCTCTGCTGTCCCTCATTGTCCCCCAGCAGTCACCTGCTGTCCCTCACTGTCCCTCACTGTCCCCTGCTGTCCCTCACTGTCCCTTAGCTGTCACCTGCTGTCCCTCACTGTCCCCCAGCTGTCACCTGCTGTCCCTCACTGTCCCCTGCTGTCACCTGCTGTCCCTTACTGTCCCCTGCTGTTCCTCACTGTCCCTCAGCTGTCCCCCTGCTGTCCCCGACTGTCCCCCATTGTCTCTTCCCTCGCTGTCTCACTTTGTCCTCCTGCTGTCCCCCCACATTCCCTGTTGTCCCTCGCTTTCTCCCAACTATCCCGTGCTGCCCCCCAGATATCCCTCACATTGGGGCTGACCTTGTGTCGACTCTGGCCCTTCAGGCCTCCCTTGCCCCGGGCTCCATGTTGAGGTATAAAGCGCTCTGTCTACAGGGGTCAGGACCCGAGAGGGCCTGCGATGTCCTCTCCACCAGATGATCCTGGCAGCCAAGTTGGGGCCTGGCCAGGTGCCTGGAGCTTGCAGGGCTCTCTGCCCCATGTTGGCCAAGCCTTGTGACATCCACCAGGCCCCCCAGCCCCCCCAGTCCTGGGATGCCAGCTGTGTGCCCGCCAGGTAGAAGGTGACTGCCCTGTCCTGAGCCCGTATGAGGCCAGTAGGTAGAGGTCACAGCTGTAAGTGGCAGTCACGGTTGTGAGGTCACCAGAGGCTGAGAGGTCACCAGAGGGACCTTGAGGCGGCCTCTGCAGGACTCCATCACCATGGCTGCGCCCGGAACTCGCTGCCCCCTCCTCAGACCTGCACATCCGCCTTTGCTGGCGTGGGCCTTGAGATGCCTGCTGGGCATTCCAGGCAACTAGAACCCGGGTCTGGGCGGAGCCCTCTGGGGTGCGCCAGGCATCCTGGGTCCTCCTGTGGTCTCGGTTATGGCTCTGTGGTCGCTTCTTCTCAGGGTCTCTGTCACGCACGTGGGCACAGCGTGGCCTGAGCTTCTGAATGTGGCTCTGGGGGTCACGTCAAGCCTCCACCTGGAGGCCTCCATGTCCACATCAAAAAGTGTGGGGGTTGCAACCCTGTTCAGAGAGAGGGTGGCAGGAGAACCGGGCCTGGCGGTCCCCATCTGCAGACGGGCCTGGATCTGAGGGAGGAGTGGTGAAGGGGACCCTCAGGCAGGGGTCTGGGCAGTGGACAGCTCAGAACGTCGGGATGCTGAGCCGTCATTGCAGAGTGCGGACCGAGACCCTGGGGCATCCAGCCAGGGAGACAGGGACCTTGGCAGGCTCAGGAGAGAGAGGCGGGAGGCAACCACAGTTACCTGCACTCGAGAGAGAGGCGGGAGGTGACCACAGTTACCTGCACTCGAGAGAGAGGCGGGAGGTGACCACAGTTACCTGCACTCGAGAGAGAGGCGGGAGGTGACCACAGTTACCTGCACTCGAGAGAGAGGCGGGAGGTGACCACAGTTACCCGGACTCAGGAGAGAGAGGCAGGAGGTGACCACAGTTACCCGGACTCAGGAGAGAGGCGGGAGGTGACCACAGTTACCTGCACTCGAGAGAGAGGCGGGAGGTGACCGCAGTTACCCGGACTCAGGAGAGAGAGGCAGGAGGTGACCACAGTTACCCGGACTCAGGAGAGAGGCGGGAGGTGACCACAGTTACCTGCACTCGAGAGAGAGGCGGGAGGTGACCGCAGTTACCCGGACTCAGGAGAGAGGCGGGAGGTGGCCGCAGCTACTCGGTTCCTCGGGTTCACGTGCATCTTGATCCGGTCCGAGTTCTGCCTTCCCAGCCCTCATCCTGTCCAGGCCACCGGCGCCTTCATCTTTCTCCTTTTTTTTTTTTTTGAGATGGAGTCCTGCTCTGATGCCCAGGCTGGAGTGCAGTGGCGCAATCTCGACTCACTGCAACCTTGGCCCCCTGTGTTTAAGCAATTCTCCTGCCTCAGCCTCCCGAGTATCTGGACTACAGGCGTACACCGCCACGCCCGGCAAATTTTTTTGCATTTTTAGTAGAGACGAGGTTTCACCATGTTGGCCAGGCTGGTCTTGATTTCCTGACCTGGTGATCTGCTGGCCTCAGCCTCCCAAAGTGCTGGGATTACAGCATGAGCCACTGTACCTGGCCCCCATCTTTCTCTTTTGCAACAACTCCCTTGAAGACCTGGGTTCAGAAGGAAGCCATGCCCCCCTCCTGAGGCCAGTGTGCTGGTAAAGCAGGGGCCCTCCCCAGCGTGGGAGCCACGTGACCCTCACCTACATCCCTCCAGTCTCTGGACTGGTACCAAAAAGTACAACCAGGTGGGGGACACAGCTCTGGCACTTGCTGGGTGTTTGGCTGGCTCACGGCTTTGAGGCTCGGGGTGGACTGTGTCACCAGGGCCACATGGCGGAGGTGACGTTGGGGTGTTCTAAGACCCCGCCCATTGCCCTACTGGGGTTTATTCTTGGGGTGAGGCAGCTTAATGCCCTAGGGAGGTGGCATGATCACAGTTCCTGCAAGAAATGGCATGGAGTAGATGGGCCAAGGGACTGGAGGTCACAGAACCATGGGACCAGGAGCCAGCCCTTGGGGGCATGGGCCCTCGAACAGGATGGAGCCTGCCAAGCAGGGCTGGGGGCTGCAGGACAGCCTGGGGGTCGGGGCAGCCGGGGTAGTGAGATACGGCCAAGGACAGGGCAGGTGGCGACGGGGGCCCAGCAGCGCCTGGAACGGCAGGGCTGTGGTTCCTGAGGGACTGCAGAGGGCAGGTGTTCTCAGGATTGGGCACGGCCTGAGGTGTTGTATGGGGGCCGTGGGATGGGTCACAGGTGCAGGGCCACCCCAGCCCGGCACCCATGCATCCCCTCTGTCTCTGGATAGGCCTGTCCTGGACAGTTCATAGTAGTGGGATCACACTGCGTGACCTTCTGTGCCTGGCATCTCTCACGGAGTGTGACATCCTCATGGTTCATCTGCGCTGTGGCCTGGGTCAGGGCCTCACTGCTGTTCGTGGCTGGGTCGTGTTCCAGTGCGTGGATGGGCCGTGTTGTGCTTATCCACTTGCCCATCTGCAGACACTGGGCTGCTTCCACGGGTGGCAGTTGTGAGTGGGGCTGCTGTGGATGTGCATGGACGTGTTTCTGCGTGGTGTGGCCTCACTGGGTCGCACGGTGACCGTGGACGTGCGTGGATGCGTTTCTGCATGGTGTGGCCTCGCTGGGTCGTGCGGTGACTCTTACCTCTTGAGGAAACCCCCACTGCCTTCCAGGCAGCCGCTTGTGAGGCTCCGGCTCGCCTCCTGGTTTTGGCCCTGATCCTTGGTTGGAGGTGCCTGGTGGCCACATTGCTCTCCTCACCCCCTCCCAGTCCCCTCCGGGTCCAGGTCCCATCTCGCTGCCAGATCCTCAAGGCATGGACTCCAGGTCACGTGCCATGTGTGAAGCCCACCCCTTAAAGAACCTTGTCCCCCGAGCCTCCTGGGGTTGCGGCATGGAAGGGGTGTCCATGGAGGTGGGGGGCTCAGAGGCCGTAGGGATGAGGGAGCTGCCAGGAGCACTGTGCTGGCCCCGGGACTCAGACACAGGTGAGCTTGGGGCCCTGCTGCTGGAGGGGTCCCTAAGCTATTGCATCTCCCGAGGAGGGTCCTCAGGTCACCCAGAGCTGCCCAAGGTGCCCCCTCCCCAGGCTCATCCACTGTGGGCCCCTGGCCCTGCTGTTCGTCAGCTCAGGACTCTGTGGCCTCAGTGTGGCGGAGCGCCCTGGGTGTGAAGGTTCAGTGTAACTCTCGGGATGTGGCCGCCATGAGATGGAACCTGCAGAGGGAAGGGTTGCTGGTGGGAGCCGAGGGAAGTCCCTGCAGGGGAGGGACTGCTGACGGGGAACCTGGCGTCTGAAGCTGCGTGGGGCCTGGGGAGCTGTTTGTGGCCACTAGCGCACGGGGGCGTCCCAGGCTGTACTCAGACAACCTGTCGGAGCGCGGCTGTCAGGTTATTCAACTCAGAAGGCGGAGCCAGGCTTCAGTCCTATACCCCTGACCCAGAATCTTGGACAAGGATTGGCCAAGACCCCAGATCCCAGCGGGCCTGTCCGTTCCGCTAGGGGGCCGTTCTGGAAGAATGTGGTAGGTCCCTGTGAGCAGCTGTAAGGGCCTCCGAGAGTCCCAGCTCCGGTGGCAGTGGGGTGTGGCGTCCTGACAGCAGGGAGCAGGCAGAGGCCGCAGATGGTCAGGACGGCCTGGCAGGATGGCCCCCACTGTGCCTGAGCACCTCCATCTGTGGTTCCCCGAGCGGGAGTCCCGACCCCAGCCCCTGCTCCCAGCCAGTGTCTGGAGCGCAGGGCAGAGGCGTGCCTCTCCCTCACGGGATTGCACAAGTGCCTGCGTGTGGCTGGTCTGCGATTACTGGAAGTCCCGGAGATTTCTTCACTCCAGGGCTTGGCCGGGAGTGGCCGCCGCCTCCCCTTCCTGCTGCTTTCAGCTGTGAGCACGCTGGGCGACGCCTGCAGAGCTTTCCCTGCCACCGCAGGCCAGCCTGGGTCCCTGCACTCGCCGTCAGGGCCTGGCGGGTGCCTGGCCGTGTGCCAGAGGCCGCAGGGTGAGGGGGAGCTGTTCCTGGCATCTGGTGGTGTGGGGCTCGGCTCTTTAGCCCAGGAACATTCTCAGTGGGGACGTCTGTGTGAGATTAGCCTGAGACAAGGTCTGGGTGCTCTTCCAGCTCTGTGTGGCCCCTGACTCTGTCCCCGGGAGACCCCCCTGCACAGCCTCTGCTACCTCTGAGGACTGGGGCTGGGTCCAGCACCTTGTGGGCACCCCGGGTTCAGAGGTGCCGGGTCCGGGTTGGACTCTCCCTTCGCAGTCTCAGACCAGCCAGTTACAAAGCCATGTGTGCAGGGGTCAGCCCAAGGCTCCACTGCTCACGGCCAGGAGCATGGTCCTATGGCCTGGGCAGCCCCGTGGGCCACATTAATTGCCGTAGTCAGGGCCCAGGGCCGAGGAGGCCAGGAAAGGCGCCGGACAGCACAGAAGGGTTGGGCGGCGTTGCTGGGGGCCTGGTGGGGACGAGTGGGGAGGGGAAGGAGAATAAGCGCCCTCTGGTTCTGGCCCGGGGGTAGCAGGAGCCGCAGCCCACGCCTGGGGAGTTCATGCCAGAGGGAGAGGACGCCGGGGAGCGCCCCCTCCACCACTGTCGGACACTCAGGATGTCCACGTCTCCCTCTGCAGATCATGATGCCGCCGCCACCGCCGCCACCACAGAGCGAGAAGCCCAGATAGACACCCCGGCGGCCCTGGGTCCCGGAGCCCCTCGCCCGCCGCCTGGCCGAGAACCACACCCCCGCCTGCCGCCCGATGCTTGCAGTGGGGCCTGCCATGGACAGGGATTACCCGCAGCACGAACCCCCGCCGGCGGGCAGCCTCCTGTACAGCCCGCCATCCCTGCAGGTGAGCACCCGCCGCAGCCTCGGCCTGAGGACAGGGTCAGTGGGTGCTTGTCCCGCTCCGAGCGCCCTGGGTCATGTCGTGGGAAACAGTCCCCTAGAGGACACGGTGCCATCTCCACCTGACCTTCATGGCACAGAGCCTGGGCCCACCTATCTCCATGGGCCCTGGAGAGGGTCCTTACTGGGATGTGGAGGGGAGGCTCCTTGTGGCCCCGGCTCTTCAGGAATCGTATTTGAGGGGATTCGCTGCCCCGCAGAGCTCCTGTTTCCTTGCTGTCAGCTGTAGAGGAGGGTTCTACTCGATGTGTAGGAGCCTGTCACCGAGGGGTCACTTACAGTATTGGCCGGGCATGGTGGCTCATGCTTGTAATCCCAGCACTTTGGGAAACCGAGGCGGGCAGATCAGTTGAGGTCAGGAGTTCAAGACCAGCCTGACCAACATGGTGAAACCCCGTCTCTGCTTTAAATACAAAAACTTAGCTAGGTATGGTACTGAGTGTCTGTAATCCCAGCTACTCAGAGGCTGAGGCAGCAGAATCGCTTAAACCTGGGAGGCGGAGGTTGCGGTGAGCCGAGATCGTGCCACTGCACTGCAGTCTGGGCGACAGAGTGAAACTCTGGCTCAAAAAAAGAAATGAAAAACTAAAAATAATAAAATTTTTTTAAGTTAAAAAAATACACACACGGCCGGGCGCGGTGGCTCACGCCTGTAATCCCAGCACTTTGGGAGGCCGAGGCGGGTGGATCACGAGGTCAAGAGATCGAGACCATCCTGGTCAACATGGTGAAACCCCGTCTCTACTAAAACTACAAAAAATTAGCTGGGCATGGTGGCGCGTGCCTGTAATCCCAGCTACTCAGGAGGCTGAGGCAGGAGAATTGCCTGAACCCAGGAGGCGGAGGTTGCGGTGAGCCAAGATCGTGCCATTGCACTCCAGCCTGGGTAACAAGAGCGAAACTCCGTCTCAAAAAAAAAAAAAAAAAAAAAAAAAAAATACACACACATATATGTCTATTTCTATTTTGTTTTATTGTTATTTAAGATAGGGTCTTGTTCTGTCGTCCAGGCTGGAGTGCAGTGATGTGATCTTGGCTCACTGTAGCTTCAGTCTGCTGGGCTCAAGGAATTCTCCTGCCTCAGCTTCCTAAGTAGCTGGAACCACAGGTGTGCCCACCCCTCCTGGCTAATTTTTAAAATTTTCTTGTAGAGACGGGGTTTTGCCATGTTGGCCAGGCTCATCTCGAACTCCCAGGCTCAGTTGATCTGCCCACCTTGTCCTCCCAAAGACCTGGGACCCGTACCCGGCCCTGCGTGGGGCTTTTCCGCCTGGAGACAGAGGGGCTGCTCTCTGCTGTCAAGCAGAGTACCTGCTGCAGGGCTCCAGGGTCTCCTGGGCACTCCTGAGCCCAGTGCCCGGAAAGGCTTAGGAGGCAAACATCACAGACACCCCTGAGTACCCCGTCCTCTGCCATGTGGCTCAGGGCAGCCTTCCTGCCATGTTCTGACCACCCAGAGGAGCTCCGAGTCAAGGCCAGGGCTCCCCTCTCGTATGGGGGTCCCTATTGCAGCCCAAACCCCTTCTGTTCCCTGCCCTAATTCCTGAGCCCCTCGGGGTCGAGGCTGGGTCCTCACAGCCGTCCCAGTGGAGCTCGCGTACTGGCCATCGGTCAGCCTCCTGGGCCACCGTAAAGGGAACTGGCCAGGCCACATCCCACAGGAACAGCTCCATCACCCGAAACCCGACCCAGGAATTCTATCTCGGAAACACACCCCGGAGACTGATCCAGGAGGGAGGGAACACAGACGGGCACTATTTATAGCGGCAGGAAACTGGAGTCTCCCCAGAGGCTCCACAATGGGGAAATAATTAAGTGAATTATGGGATGTGGGGACAGCGGAGCCATCTTCTAGGATCCGAGGGGAGCGAGAAGGTGTTGGCTGTGACAGTCGGGGAGTGTGGAACCCGGTGGGGGCACCGGGCACCAGCCGCGGGGCTCAGGCCGAGGCACCCATGTGGGGTGACCGGCTTTGCTCCCCCTCCCCTGTGTGGGGCTCGTCCCACCCTCCCCATTCCTCGCTCCATCACATTGGGGTACAGCATAGACACCTCTGGGCAGGGTCTGCTGAGCTTGCACACACGCAGCCCAGCCTCTTACAGCGCCAGAGTATTAAATTAGAAATAAAAATGGGCCAGGCCTGGTGGCCAGGCCAAAGTAATCCCAGCACTTTGGGAGGCCGAGGCTTGCAGATCACCTGAGGTCAGGAGTTCGAGACCCGCCTGGCCAACATAGTGAAACCCCATCTCTACTAAAAATACAAGATTTAGCTGGGCAAGGTGGGACGTGCCTGTGGTCCCAGCTACTCCAGAGGCTGAGGCAGGAGAGTCGCTTGAACCCAGGAAGCGGAGGTTGCAGTGAGCTGAGATTGTGCCACTGTCCTCCAGCCTGGGCGACAGAGAGAGACTGTCTGAAAAAAAAAAGAAAAGAAAAAACAAAGAACATTATTATTATATTAATCAGATCCCATTTATTGTTTTTCCTTTCACATTTAAGGCTGTGATCCAACTTAATTTAAATTTTGGTGTATGGTAGCCAGGGGCCGTGGCTCACACCAGTAATACCAGCACTTTGGGAGGCCAAGGCGAGAGGGTTACTTGAGCCTGGCCAACATGGTGAAACCCCATCTCTACTGAAGATAAAAAATCAGCCAGGCGTGGTGGTGCGTGCCCGTAGTCCCAGCTACTCGAGAGGCTGAGACAGGAAAATCGCTTGAACCCAGAAGTCGGAGTTTGCAGTGAGCCGAGATTGCACCACTGCACTCCAGCCTGGGCGACAGAATGAGACTCTGTCTCAAATTTAAAAATTAAATTAAAAAAATTAAAAATACACCGGCCAGTGCAATGGTTCATGCCTGAATTCCCAGCACCCTGGGAGGCAGATGTGGGTAGATTGCTTGGGATTAGGAGTTCAAGACCGGCCTGGCCACCATGGTGAAATCCTGTCTCTACAAATAATAGAAAAATTAGCCAGGGCTGTAGTCCGTGCTTCTGGACAGGCTGAGGCAGGAGGATCACTGGAACCCGGGATGTCTCTTCTAAAAATACAAAAAATTAGCCGGGGCCGGGCACAGTGGCATATGCCTGTAATCCCAGCTCTTTGGGAGGCCGAGGAAGGCAGATCACGAGGTCAAGAGATCAAGGCCATCCTGGCCAAGGTGGTGAAACACTGTCTCTACTAAAAATACAAAAAATTAGCCAGGCGTGGTGGCAAGCGCCTGTCATCCCAGCTACTCGGGAGGCTGAGGCAGAAGAATCGCTTGAACTGGGAGGTGGAGGTTGCAGTGAGCCGAGATCATGCCACTGCACTCCAGAGCGAGACTCTGCCTCAAAAAAAAAAAAAAAAAAAAAGATTAGCGGGGTGTGGTGATGCACACCTGTGATCCCAGCACTTTGTGAGACTGAGGCACGGATCACCTGAGGTCAGGCGTTTGAGACCAGCCTGACTAACTTGGTGAAACCACGTCTCTACTAAAAATACAAAAAGTTTAGCTGGGTGTGGTGGTGAGCACTTGTAATCCCAGCTACTCGGGAGGCTGAGGCAGGAGAATCTCTTGAACTTGGGAGGCGGAGGTTGCAGTGAGCCACTGCACTTCAGCCTGGGCAATAATAGAGTGAGACTCCGTCTCAAAATGAGGCAAGAAAAGAAAATCCTCAGGCAGGCTCCAGATTGGCTGGCCAGGGTCAGGTGCCCACCTCTGGACCAATTATGTGCTAGGGCCTGCCCTCTAAAGGTGAAGCTGCACCCTCTGGCTGCCAAGGAAGGTCCCAGGGAAGGCTCTGATTGGTCTGCCATGCCCGTGACACCCCTATGGGGCCGGACTAGGGTGTCCGTGATTGGTGGCTCTCAGCAGAGCCACGGGCTGTGGGAGGAGGTCAGCAAAGAGGCAGTCATAACTCCCCGCTGTCCCAGCTCCCAGCCCAGCGTGGGCACAGATGGAGCATGTTGGGTAAGCCAAGGACCCACCAGCCCTCCCACCCTGGGACCCCACAGCCCCCCGCCTTCCCCCCAACAGCTGCGGTTCCCTGGCCATGCCCAGCCTGGCCTGGGGTGCCATGTGTGCCCAAGGCGGGAACTCCAGCTCATCTCAGGAGACTAGGTTCATCTGGAGTCAGAGTTCTGTTCCAGAATGTTCCGGATGTGCCATGTGGCCTTGGGAAGTTCCTGTTTCTATCTGGAGCTGGCTTTCTCTCTCCCTGAAAGGCAGGAGGAGGGGAAGGAGCAGGGGACCAGGGCTCTGGAGTCCCCGTGGCCAGTGGCCCTGCTTCCTTCAAGTCACTTTCCTGCAGGCTTTTTTTTTTTTTTAAGACGGGATTTCACCATGTTGGTCAGGCTGGTCTTGAACTCACGACCTCGGGTGATCCGCCCGCCTTGGCCTCCAAAGTGGTTGGATTACAGGCATGAGCCACCACGCCCGGCCTCCCGCGGGCTTCTAATGGGTGTAAGAGCCTCTGATGCCTAGGCTGGCGGCCCCTGCAGGGGAGGAGCTGTGGGCTTTTGCTGATAAACTTATGTGAAAGCTGGAGAAGGGGCAGTGTCCACCCCTAGGGCTTCGCCTGCCTTAAGGCTGTTGGGGGTCCTGGGATGCCCCTCCGAGCACCTGCAGGTGCAGAAGGCACCCTGGCCATCTGAGTGGGTTCCAGGCCAGTGCTAGGTAGACGAGGGGCCAGAGATGGCCCAGCCTGGGGAATCTCATCGGGGCCTCACGGGGGAGCAGGGCTCTTGTGGGCCTGGGAGAGGTCAGCGGGGGGCTTGGGGCAGCGAGCAGATCCTTCTGCGCTGGATGTCAACGTGGCCCCGCTCCTGCTGGGATAAGCAGGACGATGCCCCCCAGCCAGTGGTGTCTCCCCATGACCACGGGGCGTCCGTGACAGCAGGGTCTGTGTGCTGCAGTGGGGGCTGGCCCTGTGTAGGTGGGGGCCCCGCTGAGGGCTGCCAATTCTGCAGGGTGTAAGGTGTCCGCAGCCCTACCCCAAAGCCATGGGTGCTGACCCCGGGCCCACTGCTGCCCATGTGCTGTCCAGCATCAGGTTTTGGGGCCTGCCGTGGGCCCCACGCCGCTCTTGTTCCTGAGGGCAGGCACAGCGAGCTTTTCCCAGAGAACCATGGGGTGGGGACGTTGGCTCCTGGCGAGGGCGTTGGGTAAGCTCAGCCTGGAGTTAGACCCCAGTGGGGCCGCCAGAGATTCTCTAACCCGGAGCCACTCACGCCTCCGCTGACCTGGGGCTGAGCCTCCAGGCCGCTGGTCACCGTTTTCCCAAAGCAGGCTCCCCGTACCCCAGCCCTGTGCAGGCTCTGAGAGGAACTCAGACCGCCCCGTCACCCCCAGCAGCAGCCGGAGCTTCCCTGGCACTTCAGAGGGGTCTGGAGCCAGTGCGAGGCCCTTTTTCACTCCAGCCCCCGCCCCAGGAGCCCCCCACCCCCACCACAGAAGGCAGGTGCCTGTCTCCTTCTTGCAGTAAGGCCTCGAGAACGGTCTGATCCTCCGCCTCCGAGAATGGGGCCTCCAGGCAGGGTCCTGGGGCCAGCAGCACCCCCAGGTCCCGTGTGAGATGCGGACTCCTGGGCCTCGGGTCAGCACACAGGGGTGCTGGTGGAGCGAGGCCTGTGCTGAGCCCTTCCCGAGGGTGCTTCAGGGCCTCAGTCCACACTGCAAGCCTTGGTGGGGAATCTGGGGCCCGGGGTGGTTCCGTGACTCCCTAGGAGGTTGAACGGGGCAGACGGGACCGGGGCTGCGGGCCTTCCTCCACCTCCTGGGCTCTCACCCTGCCCGGAGGGCTCAGCCGCGCTGCCCCGTGGGTCCCGTCTGCCTCCGCACTGCCACCCGTCTCTTCCAGAGCGCCATGCTGCACTGCCCCTACTGGAACACCTTCTCACCACCACCCTACGCCACCTTCTCCAGCGAGAGCCGGTGAGTGCAGGGGCCCCCCCACCCGGCCCCCACGCCTGCGCGGTTCCGAAGTCACAGTTATAAAGAGAGTTCTGGGTGCAGGGTGCGAGGGCTCACAGTCCTGTTGAGGGGCTCAGGGGTGGTATGCACGTGGTCCTGGAAGGCTCCACCCTGCGCGCCAGGTGCAGGCCGAGACCCCTGTTTGTTGAACGCTGTGCTGTGAGCCATGGCTTCTGTCCCCTTGAGAGCCCAGCTGGGTGGAGGGAGGGGTGGTAAGGGCTTGGGGCCGGGGGGCCTACTATGGAGGTAATATCAGGGTGGGAAGTGGGGAGAGGTTTTCTGGGGTGAAGGGAGCCAAAAGGGTACTTTTCCCAGAGGGCAACAGCTTGGCTGGGTTTTGCAGGGTGGGTAGGAGTTGGCCAGGCGAGCTAGCTCCCAGGCTATGCAAAGGGCTTGGGAGCAGGTGTAGCCAGAGCCTTGGGAGATTGTGGAGCAGCTGTTTGTGGTCAGGGAATGGAGTGGACGCTTCTTTCCTGCTGGTGTTTGCAAACCGGAGGAGAGCCGCCCCAGCTGGTCCCTGTCCCGGGGCAACTCTGTACCTGCTGCTCCGACCCAAGCCCTGTGGCTCCCCACTGGGCAGAGACCTGGGCCTGCTGCTGGCCCTGCTGGAGGGAAGCTTTTGGAAGGAGAGCCCAGGGGAGCCTGGCAGGTGGGGAGGAGGCCCTGGGGACAGCGGCCCACCCTCTGCCAAGCACAGGAGCTGGTGACGGGGCCAGAGCTGAGAAGGGTGGAGAAGGCTCCTGCAGCAGGCCCAGCATGCCCAGCTAGCTGTCTTTTACTTCCGGGTCTGGATCGAGGTGCCCTTGGACAGGGCCCCCCAGGATCCTCTCCTTGCTGTGTCCTCTGCCATCCTCCGGGTGACAGAGGGCGGGGAGGGGGCCCAACATGACCCCTCCCTGGAGGATGTTGATCCTGGGTTGCTATGGGTAGCGCTCTCCTTCCTGGTAGGAGAGTTAAGTGTGGCCCGAGGAGCCATGTGTTGGGGAGGGATGGCCGGGTGGGGCACCATCGGGCCCTCCCCTGGGTCAGGTTTCTGAAACGTCAGAATGAACCTCCAGCCCCATCCTGCTGATGGAGCGGGGTGGGGGGTGGGGGGGGGAGGACAGCGGCCCTGGACACCTGCCCACCGGGAAACTGTTCCTTGGGAGCCAGGCCATGCTGTGTCCATTGAGGGGGGGGAGGGCAGCCCCAGCCTTGACCACCAGACCCCTGAAGGCCCCTCCATGTGTGCCACAGGTCCATGGGTCCTGCTGGGCCTGGGCACCCTCCCCAGTGGGGCCCCAAGGGGCCTCTGGCTGTGGCCACACAGGTGCAGTTTTGTGACAGAGGGTAGGCTGAGCATCCTCACGCCCATTCTCACCTTCCCTGTCTCCCTCCAGCCCATTCATGAACTCCGCCTCCTTCCTCGGCAGCCAGCCCTACCCAGACACCAGCTATGCCCCCACGGCCACTGCCTCCAGCTTGGCACCAAAGACCTGCGACTTCGCTCAGGTAGGAGTCCCAGGAGCTCCCCGTGCCATGGGGGGCCAGGGTGGAATCTGTGCTCCCTCCGTCCCCTCATGTCTGAGCCACGATTGTCACTGCAGGTTTGGGGACTGGAGTCCTCGGGGACGCTGTGCTCCCTCCGTCCCCTCATGTCTAAGCCCCGATTGTCACTGCAGGTTTGGGGACTGTGGCCGCTCATTACTCCTCATCAGAGCATGTCCACGTCCACCCAGCAGATGCTGGCTTTGTGAGCGCCGCCCCCAGACTCCCTGCTCCCTGCCCCAGCCGCCTCTCGCTGCAGCGGCCTTGTTTGGGGGAGCTTGGATCCAAGGCTCCCTTGTAAAGCAGCAGAACCTTCTTCAGAGGCAGTCTGACCCCAGTGCCCAGCGTAGGATGGGACAGATGTGAGTCAGGCCTGCGGGCCAGGCTTCATGGTTCTGGAGCCAGGAAGGAGTCCAGACCTGAGCCTGGCATTCAAGGCCCTTTGTGCCGTGCCCCTGCCACCCAGCCCACCACGGAAGCCTCTCTGCTCCCGACTCAGACCTGAGGATGCGGTGCTGGCCGCACAATTACAGCCCCCAAGACATCCCCGCCGTCATCCCCAGGACCTGTGGCGGCTGTGTTGTCTCTCGTGGCAGAAGGACTTGCAGATGGGACTGAGGATGGCCCTGAGACGGGAGCGCATCCTGGGTGACCTGGAGGCCCAGTGTCCTCACAGACGCTCAGGAGAGGAGGCGGGAGGGCAGGAGTCCGAGAGAGGTGGGGAGAGACCACGCTGTCACTGTGAAGGGGGGGAAGGGGCCCCGAGCCGAGGGATGTGGGCGCCTCTGGATGCTGGGAAAGGCGGGAACTGGCTTTTCCCCTGGAGCCCCTGGGAGGGACCCGCCCTGCTCACTGTTGATGTTACAACTTCTGCTCTCCAGACTGAGCGAGGATAAGCATGTGGTGTTTCATATACATTTTTAAATTTTTATCTTTAGAGACAGGGTCTGGCTCTGTTGCTCAGCCTGGAGTGCAGTGGTGAGATCTCAGCTCACCGCAGCCTCTGCCCCCTGGGCTCAAGAAATCCTTCCACCTCAGCTTCCCAAGTTGCTGGGACTCCTGACATGCACCACCATGCCCAGCTGATGTTTTGTTTTATGGAAATGAGGTTTCACTGTGTTGTCCAGGCTGGTCTCAAACTTCTGGGCTCAAGTGATTCTCCTGCCTAGGGTTGTCTTGACTGGACGGAGGAATCCCACAGATGGCACCACGTACACTGTGTGTCTCTCTGTCTCTGTCTCTGTTTCTGTCTCTGTCTCTCTCTCTCTCTACCTTCTGTCTTTCTCTTGTTTGTTTGTTTGAGACAGAGTTTCGCTCTTGTTGCCGAAGCTGGAGTGCAGTGGTGAGATCTTGGCTCACTGCAACCTCCGCCTCCCGGATTCAAGCGATTCTCCTGCCTCAGCCTCCCTAGTAGCTGGGACTACAGGCGTGCGCCACCACGCCTGGCTAATTTTTGTATTTTAGTAGAGACGGGGTTTCAGCATGGTGGACAGGATGGTCTCGATCTCTTGACCTCGATCTCTTGCCCACCTCGGCTTCCCAAAGTGCTGGGATTACAGGTGTGAGCCGCCGTGCCCAGCCATATTTATTTATTTTCGAGACGAATCTGGCTCTCTCACCCAGGCTGGAGTGCAGTGGCAGGATCTCAAGTCA
This sequence comes from Cebus imitator, assembly GCF_001604975.1. Lineage (NCBI taxonomy): Eukaryota > Metazoa > Chordata > Mammalia > Primates > Cebidae > Cebus > Cebus imitator. The sequence goes on from NW_016107839.1 coordinate 1,036,186, forward strand.
GGGCAACCTCCACCTCTTGGGTTCAAGCGATTCTCCTGCCTCAGCCCCCAGAGTAGCTGGGATTACAGGTGTGCACCACCATGCCCAGCTAATTTTTGTATTTTTAGTAGAGACGGGGTTTCACCATGTTGGTCAGGCTGGTCTCAAACTCGTGACCTCAGGTGATCCACCTGCCTCGGCCTCCCAAAGTGCTGGGATTACAGGTGTGAGCCGCTGTGCCCGGCCCCTTTATTTTCGGTTGAGACTAAATTCACGTGACAGAAAAGTCCCCATTTCAACGTGGACAACGCTGTGGCTCTTACTGAGTTCAGAGCTGTTCAGCCATCACCCAGTCTAATTCGAACTCCAGGTCATTATCCTTCTGGAGGATGACGCCCCGTCCCCAGCAGCCATCACTCCGTGTCCCTCCCCAGCCCCAGCCCCCACGCATCCCCTTCCTGTCTCCGCGGCTTGGCCTGTCCTGGGCGTTTCCTGGACATGGGATCACAGGCCACACGACCCTCTGTGTCTGGCGTCTCTCACTTCACGGGACGTCCTTGAGGTGCATCTGTGCTGTGGCTGGGTCAGAGCCTGACTCCTGATCCTGGCTGAGCCGTGTTCCCGCGTGGAGGGCCCCACTGTGTGTGTCCATGCGTCTGTGCTGAGCGGTCGTGCCTCCACCCCTGGCCGTGCTGCGCGTCCTGCCGTGACCTCACGTGCTGGCCTCCGTGAGGACACGGTTCGTTTCTCTGGGGCTCATGCCTGGGTGTAGGTTGTGGGTTGGCAGTAGCTGCGAATCACTGTGAGTGGCGTCCACATGCAGGTCCGTGTGAGTGTGTTCCAGGCGTGACTGGGTCTGGCTGGGTCCGGCCACAGGAGGGGACATTTATGCGGCAGACCAGCCTCTGCGCCTGCAACCTCCCTGCCCCAGGCCCAGCCCCTCTCCAGCGCCTGTTCCTGTGTGGGGAGAGTGTCCCCAGGGCAGCCCTCAGAGCCTCTCCTGGGCTCTCCCCCACTGCACCCCACCCTGAGCCTCTCCTGGCCTGTGCCCTGCGCAGGACACCCCGCAGGCCCTGCTGGCCTGCCTCGCTGCCCCTCGCCCATCCCTTGCCACCTGTTCCTGGGGTGGGGGTGCTCCTGGACGCCTCCCAACATCACCCAGACCCCTCACGTCTCTGCTGGGCTTCTGGGGCCATCGGTGCTCACTGGCCATCCTCGTTGCCCAGGTGCTGCCCCCTTGCCCACCACCTGTCCTGTGAGGACATCTCCACATTCTGGGCATCCATCCGGGTCCGCGAGGGGCTACAGGGACCACAGGGAGCACGGCCGTCCGGTAACTACTCTCTCTGCCTGGCAGCCCAGGGGCTTCTGGGAAGCCCAGGATGAGCTCACAGCTTAGAAAAGTGCTTTGCAAACTCTGGCTGCTCTCAGGCAGGGAGGCAGGTGGCATTGACTGTTGGGCAGATGCGTTTTAGGAGGGTCGGAGGCCTCGGCCGCCCGGCACACTGAGCCCCCCACAGTTACTGGCACAGCGCAAAAAAGAGAGGGAGAGAGATGAGGGAGCAAGGGAGGGAGAAAGTGGGGAGGGACTTCTTACAGGAAGCCTTTGGTTCACACCCAGCCAAGGCCAAGAAGAGCCACCTCTGTCCCCTGGCCTGTGCTGAGGCCACAGCCCCCGGGAGGAGGAGCCTCTGCCTCGGGCGTGGGCAGGTGCCGGAGGGGATGCAGAGCTGCTCACGGACAGCCTTAGAGAGGGACACTCAGCAGGAAGCCGTGCGCCGGCTTCTGCCCCACACCAGGCACCTGACCGGGACCCTGACAGAAGGGAGCCTGGTTTCCTGGGGGTTCATGTCAGCCTCCCAGGGCTGCTGTGAGGGAATAGCATACACAGCTTAAAAGGACAGGACGCTAGCCGGGCATGGTGGCTCATGCCTGTAATCCCAGCACGTTGGGAGGCTGAGGCAGGCGGATCGCCTGAGGTCAGGAGTTCGAGACCAGCCTGCCCAGCATGGTGAAACCCTGTCTCAAACCCCGTCTCTACTAAAAATACAAAAATTTAGCTGGACATGGTGGTAGGCACCTATAATCCCAGCCACTAGGGAGGCTGAAACAGGAGAATCGCTAGAACCTGGGAAGCAGAGGTTGCAGTGAGCCGAGATAGCGCCACCGCACTCCAGCCTGGGCAACAAAAGCCAAACTCCATCTCAAAAAAAAAAAAAAAAAAAAAAAAAGGCCGGGACTCTGTCCTCTTCCAGCTCTGAATCCTGGAAGTCCAAAGCCAAGGTGCAGACAGGGCCCTTTTCCTTCCTTCCTGTGGTTCCAGAGGAGGCGCCTTCCCACCCCTCTGGCATCTGAGTTCTCCAGGCGTCCCCTGGCTGTGGCCATGCAGCTGGTTCTCTGCCTCCCTGTCCTGTGGCCTCCTCCCCAGGGCTGTGTCCCCTTCATATGAGGACACTGGGCACAGATCACCCCCTTGGCCATTGCAGCCTTTTTTTTAACCTCTCACATCCGCAAAGACCAGATTGCCAAGTAACCCCACATTCGTAGGTTCGAGGCGCCAGGATTTGATCATCCGCTTTGGGGATACAGTTCAGCTGTGCATGGGGCACTCTAGTGAGCAGGCCTGCCCGAGGGACCTTCTCCCAGCCGCCGGAGACTGGCAGTGCCGGGAGTGCCTGCCGCCTGTGCCCCACGACCACCTGGAAGCCTCTTCTCTCTGCCTGCCCCCCAGCTGTGGGGGGGAGCCCCTCCCATCCCCTTGACTCAGTTTCCCTCGCCGTAATGCAGGGCTGCGTCGCCTGCAGTGCAGGGTTCTTGTGAGGGCTGGGGCAGTGGGCACTCAGCCAGGCTTACACGGAGGCCTCGGTCAGTGTTGCCACAGGCCTGGCCCATGAGGGGAGCATCCTGGACCGAGACAGAGGGGCAGACTAGGCCACAGGAACCGTGGTGCAGGGTCCCGGAGGTGGGTACGGGAGGTGCCCAGCAGGTCCCCAGGCGGCGCAGCCTCTCCTCAGCCTGACCTGCTCCGGGCACCCCGGCCTGTGCTGCCACGCTGTCGCCTGGGGAGCAAGTCAGAGTCTGTGTTCCTTTGGTTTCCAGGTCTTTTAAAAACGGAGGCAAAACTCACATATCATAAAATCCCCTTTATTCATTTACATATTATTTTGAGACAGGGTTTTGCTCTGTCATCCAGGCTGGAGTGCAGTGGTGCCATCATGGCTTCCTGCACCTCCACCTCCTGAGCGCCAGTGATTCTCCTGCCACAGTCTCCTGAGCAGCTGCGGCCACAGGCGTGTGCCACCACCATGCCCGGCCAGTTTTTTTTGCTTTTTTTTTGAGCCAGCGTCTCACTCTGTCACCAGGCTGGAGTGTGGTAGCACAATCTCGGCTCACTGCAACCTCCGCCTCCCGGGTTCAAGCGATTTTCCTGCCTCAGCCTCCCAAGTAGCTGGGATTACAGGTGAGCGCCACCACGCCTGGCTAATTTTTTGTATTTTTAGTAGAGACGGGGTTTCACCATGTTGACCAGGTTGGTTTCCATCTCTTGACCTTGTGATCTGCTCGTCTCGGCCTCTCAGTGTGTTGGGATTACAGACGTGAGCCACCACATCCGGCCTATTTTGTGTTTTTTGTATCGATGGGGCCTCACTATGTTGCCCAGGCTGGTCTTGAACTCCTGGGCTCAAGCCATCTTCCCACCTCAGCTTCCCAAAGTGCTGGATGACAGGTGTGAGCCACCACACCTGGCCAAATTTACCCTTTAAAAAAATACATTCACAGAGTTGTGCAACCGCTCCTCTGTCTAGTTCCAGAACATTCCATCACTCCACAGGAAACCCCGTTCCCATCAGCTGTCACCCCCCGGCATGTCCTCGGCCCCTGGCTACCCAAATGCTTCTCCTGTCTCTGTGGATTCCTGTCCAGGACAGGATATTTCGTAGAAATGGCCTCACACACTGCATGGCCTTCTGTGTCTGGCTTCCCTCACTGAGCGTGACGTCCGAGGGTGCATCCTCGCTATGGCCTGGGTCAGAGCCTCGCTGCTTTTCATGGTTGAGTCGTGTTCCAGTGCGTGGATGGGCTCACCATGCTGGCTCCGTTCCTCCATGGGTGACCACGCTGCAGGAGCCAGGCTCCCGTGAGCTGTGGGTCGGGGCTCCCGTGGGCCCCAGTCCGGGGTGCCATGAGCTGTGGGTCCAGGCTCCCGTGGGCCTGGGGGTCCAGGCTGTTGTGAGCTGCGGGTCCGGGCTCCCGTGGGC
>NW_016107839.1:1040623-1044720 GCF_001604975.1 Cebus imitator
GGGTCCAGGCTGTTGTGAGCTGCGGGTCCGGGCTCCCGTGGGCTGGGGGTCCAGGCTGTTGTGAGCTGTGGGTCCGGGCTCCCGTGGGCCTGGGGGTCCAGGCTGTTGTGAGCTGTGGGTCCAGGCTCCCGTGGGCTGGAGGTCCACAGGTTTCCATGAGCTGTGGGTTTTGGTTCCTGTAGGCTGTGGGTCCAGGCGGCCGTGAGCTGTGGGTCCAAGCTCCTGTGGGCCGTGGGTCCGAGCTCCTGTGGGCCGTGGGTCCGGGCTGTCGTGGGCTGTGGGTCCGGGCTGTCGTGGGCTGTGGGTCCAAGCTGTCGTGGGCCGTGGGTCCAGGCTGTCATGGGCTGTGGGTCCTCCTGGATGTGCACCTGTGAGCGTAGCTGATGGGTTACTGTTACTGCACATTCGCCTCTTTGAGGAGCTGCAGAACGGGCTTTGAGGTGGCCGCCCTGTGTCCTCAGCAGCACTTGTGGCCATGGGCATTTTCTGTGGAGCTGGTGTGAGCGCCTCAGGGGTGGCTATGATTGGCAGCTGAGCTGCGCATCTCCGTGAGTTTCTCCCCTATTGGTGGCTTTCCACTGGTGGTCAGGGTTCCTGGCAGGTGGGCCCCTTCTCCAGCCGCACTTACCTATGTTGTCCCCCAGCTTCCAGGAGGTGATGGGTCCTGGCAAGGGGTGTGGACGACCATCTCTGCCAGCCTCCACGGCTGCTGATGCCGGGTCTTGGGGTCCCATTGGGACTGGTGCGGGGCCTCCAGGTCTAGAACAGGGCAAGCCCAAGGGGGCGGAGTGCACAGCGGCACCCCTGCCACTCCACAGGGTTTGAGGGTCCCCTGGTCCCATCTCCCCTCCGAACCCTAGTGGGATCCCACAAGCCCAGAACTGTCCCGATCCCTCCGGCCCCCAGGCCTCTCGGGGCACAGTTTCCTTCAGGGCAGGGCCCTTCTTCCCCCCACAGAGGAGGTGCTGTGGCCCCCTGCGCGGTCTCGGTCTCATGGGAAATGCAATTTCTGCCGCTTCAGTCGCTGAGCACAGGCAGATGGGCCTGTCTTCCCACAGCCCGGCCTACTCCCACCGCAGACCCTGGGGCCCCCCCAGCTCCTCCAGGGATACCAGGAATGACCGCCTGTGAATCAGAGTGTGATGTCCGATTGGGTGCCTGTCCCACGATGTCTGGGCTCCTATAATATGGACCAGGGTCCCTATGGCGTGGGCAGGAGCAGTGGTGCTGGGGGTACTCTCAGCCCAGGGGTTACCCTCTGGCCCAGGGTCCCTACAGCCAGATGGGAGCAATGGTGCTGGGGGGCTCTCAGCCCAGGGGTCTCCCCGTGGCCCAGGTTTCCCGTGGCTGGGCAGGAGCGGTGGTGCTGAGGGGCTCTCAGCCCAGGGATCTCCCCGTGTCCCAGGGTTCCCGTGGCCTGGCGGGAGCAGTGCTGTGGGGGGCTCTCAGTCCAGGGGTCTCCCTGTGGCCCAGGGTTCCCGTGGCCGGGCAGGAGCGGTGGTGCTGGGGGATGCTCGGCCCAGGGGTCTCCCCGTGGCCCAGGGTCCCTACTGCTGGATGGGAGCAGTGGTGCTTGCGGGCTCTCAGAGAGCTCAGGGATTGCCCCAGCAAGTACATCATTGCCACTTCGTTTTCTTCCAAAATGAAGACATTCTTCTCCTGGGCCCTACCACTTGTTCCTGCTGCTATGCCAAGGGGGCTGCGGCCCGGCCAGAGCCTGGAGAGGAGGGCTCAGGCTCAGCTCTCCCTCCACCAGCCCCAGGTCAGGGGAGGCCGCAGGGCCTGCTGAACTCACCCTGGTCATGGACAGAGGGAAGGAGCAAGGAGCAAGGAGGGGCCTCGCTTTGGCTGCAGGGGCTTCTCGGGGGCCTCAGCCTACAGAGGTGGGATGGGGAGAACCCCAAGTGGGGTGCAGCAGGGCCTGAGGTATGCTTGTTTTGGGTGGGGTGCTAGGTGAAGGTATGGGGATTCATGCCTGGTCTGGGGGGCCATGGTGGGGCCAAAGGGGCTGTCTGGGCCTCAGTTTCCCTGCCTGTGGCTTAGGGGCCCATGCTAGTGGGGGGCACCAGAAACAGCAGCTGGTCCTCGTGGAAAGGAACCCAGCTCTCTGTAGTCTGGGGAAACTGAAGCCCATGCCCACCTGGGCACTCTGCGCGCTCCCCGGGTGTCCCAGAGGGGGCTGGCCCAGTGGCAGGGGACGAGGTGGGGGTGCGTGTTGACAGTGCCTGTGGCAGATCCGCCCCGTACAGTAATTCTCGCACTGCCAGTAATTGCCCTGACTTACTGGCCGGCATCATTTCCTGAAAGTCAGCCCCGGCCTTAGAGGAAGTAGGCGCCAGCCAGCCAGTGACTAAACTGACATGCAAATGCAGCCGGGCGGAGAGCCGCCTCCTCCGTCTGCCCCGGCCAGCCCAGTGCTGGGACCGCCGCGGTCATGAGGGAACCGCTGCCGGGCGGCCCTTCCAGGGGGACCCCCGGTCCCCCGAGCGCCGGGACCATGTCCCAGCTGCAGTTCTGGCTGCAGTTCGAGGCTCTGAACAAGGTAACCCTCTCTTCCCAGGATGGGCGAGACCCTCGGGGGCAGGGGTCTGGGAGGTGGGACTCCCATCTAGGAGGGCTGGGCCACCTGCGGAGCAGCGGGAATCCCCTCCGGAGCCCAGACCCCCGCCCGCCCTGTCCGTCTCTTCCAGGTGAGAGGGAATCTGCCGGAAGTTTCCGAGGCAGAGATTTAGGACTTGGGGCTGGGAGCGGCACTCCGGCACTCCGTGCTTAGGCTGGGGGACCCGGGTGGAGTGTGGGGGGCAGGCTCAGCCCCGCCCAGCAGGGGCCCTCAGTGACAGCGGCAGTGGCTCTTGGGAGGGCTGCTTCCCCTCCTCCTGCTCCTCAGATAGGGCCCTCCAGAGCCATAGTTTTCCTCTGGAGAAGGCTCAGGTGGGGGGGTCTGGGTGTCTCGTGGGACCTTCATGGGGAGCAGGGGCTGGGTGGGCTGTCAGGGCTGGCTCTGGAGGCACAGGCGGAGAATCCTGGTGCCTCTGGGGTTCCCCGTGGGTCCCAGAGCACGGGGTGGGGGCAGCAGATCGGGTCTGGAGTCAGTTCTGGAGTTGCCTTCCCAGGGGAGGGGAAGCCATGTTGGCTGCTCTTGAAGCGGGCAGTCAGATCCTGTCCCCCGCTGGGGGCCCCTGAAATGCTGCAGAGACAAGAACCACAGCAGGCAGCCTGGCCCTCCCTGGGGCCCCAGAACCAGGTGCTGATGGGGAGGGGTGCAAGTGTCACCCCTGAGGGGCTGGGTTCTCCGGAGAGGCACTAGGTCAGCTGAGCTGAGGCTGGAGGGTGGGTGGGGCATGTGGGGACACGTGGGCCGGCCTGGAGGGGCCGCGGAGGGACACACAGGCATGTACAGGACTTGGGCTGTCTCTGAGGTCAGCTGGTGGCTGCTAGGAGTTAAGTCCAAATGTGGGCTCGGGATGGAGCCGCTGTTACTGCTGGGGGAGCTGTGGGCTGGGGATGGAGCCGAGGTGTGGATGGAGCTGGTCTGGCTCCATTCAGCCTCCCACACGTGAGCAGGGCCCGCCCCTGGGAGCCCTGTCTCCCCTGCTCCTAATTGCTGAGGCCTCCGGCCAGCACCTGCTAGAGAGAAAGCCATCAGGGGCTCATGCACCTGGCTGGGTGGGCTGTGCCGGGAAGCAGTGGACAGGGAGGGGTGCGGGGCCCAGAAGTCGCGTTCTCGGGACCTGAGAGCTGCGATCACCCTCTCCTTAGTAGACTTTCACTCGTATTTATTTATGTTCGTGACAGGGACTTGCTCTGTCACCCAGGCTGGAGTGCAGTGGCACAACCTCGGCTCCCTGCAACCTCCACCTGCTGGGTTCGAGCAATCCTCCCGCCTCAGCCTCCTGAGCTGGGACTACAGACACACGCTACCATGCCCAGCTAATTTTTAAATGTTTTGTAGAGATGGGGTCTTGCTGTGTTGCCCAGGCTGGTCTTGAACTCCTGGGCTCAAGCCATCCTCCCACCCTGACTCCTAAAACGATAGGATTACAGGCATGAGCCACTACGCCGGGCTTGGCTTTAATTTTTTTTTTTTTTTTTTTTTT
>NW_016107839.1:1045470-1046797 GCF_001604975.1 Cebus imitator
GCTGGGATTACAGGCTTGAGCCACCGCGCCCGGCCCTACTTTTAACTTTTTTAACTGTTTTAGAACGAAGGAGAAGCTGCCGGGACAGTGCAGAAAGTCCCGCGCCCCCACCCCCAGCTCCTTGCGGCTCCCTCTCCCTGCTGTGGCTGTCACGGCTAATGAACCAACATCCATACGCTCCCGATAACTACTGAGGCCCACACTTTGCTTGGATTTCCTCAGTTTCCACCATGTCCTCCCCCGCCCAGGGCCCCACGTGGCGTTTGGTCATCACCTCGGGCTCCTGTGGCTGCCGCGGTTTCTCAGAGGCCTGTGTTTCAGATGTGCTGCGCGGTCTGGGGCTGGTCAGGTGGTGTGGACGCCCTGGAGTAGTCAGGCAGGTGTTTTCCTCACTTGGTCCGATGTTTCCTGAGACTGGGCAGGGGTTTCGGGGGGAAGACCTTGGGCGAGTGGGCCCTGTGGTCCTGTCCTCTTGGGCCGAGGGTACCTGGCGAGGGTGTGGGGCAGGTGTCTCTGCCTGAGATACGTTTCCTCTTTCCACGCTGAGCTCCAGGGAGACTCGCTGTGTGGCGTCCGCGTTTGGGTTGGGGGAGTACTCCTCCTCGCTGCCGGTGCCCCCCGCACCACCGTGGTCTCGGCGGCTCGGGGCCGATGGCGGCTCACCCTTGGTCCTGGCTGCAGCCTTGACCAGCCCCGGGGCCCGGGCCCTGCCCTGGAAATTCTTCCTCAGAGGATCCAGGCCACAGGTCAGCGTGACCAGGCCCTCCGCAGCCTGGGTGGGCAGTGGCAGGAGGGCTCAGTGTGGGGGGCTGCTCCCCACCCCTGCCCACTGGGGACTCCAGGGGCTCTGGAGGTGGGCTACTCCTGCCGTGCCTGGGGTAGAGGGGCCGCACCTCCCTTGGCTCTGGGCCTCAGGTGGGCAGCACGGGCACCCCATCCCAGGGGTACTATTGGGGTCTCTGGCTGGGGGGCCGCACCCTCTGTGGCTCTGGGCTTCAGGTGGGCAGCACGGACACCCCGTCCCAGGGGTACTATGGGGTTTCTGGCTGGGGGGCCGCACCCTCTGTGGCTCTGGGCCTCAGGTGGGCAGCACGGACACCCCGTCCCAGGGGTACTGTGGGGTCTCTGGCTGGGGGGCCGCACCCTCCTTGGCTCTGGGCCTCAGGTGGGCAGCACGGACACCCCATCCCAGGGGTACTGTGGGGTCTCTGGCTGGGGGGCCGCACCCTCCTTGGCTCTGGGCCTCAGGTGGGCAGCACGGACACCCAGTCCCAGGGGTACTGTGGGGTCTCTGGGGGGCCGCACCCTTTGTGGCTCTGGGCCTCAG
>NW_016107839.1:1047672-1050851 GCF_001604975.1 Cebus imitator
CACTGCGCCCGGCCTAATTTTTGCATTTTTAGCATAGACGGGGATTCACCATGTTGGTCAGGCTGGTCTCCAATTCCTGACCTTAGGTGATCTGCCCACCTTGGCTTCCTGAAGTGCTGGGATTACAGGTGTGAGCCACCGCGCCTATTTATTTATTTATTTATTTGAGACAGGGTCTTGCTCTGTCACCCAGGCTGGAGTGTAGTTGTGCAGTAACAGGTCACTACAGCCTTGACCTCTTGGGGCTCAGGTCCTCCCGCCTCAGCCTCTTGAATAGCTGGGGCTGCTAGGCGTGCACCACCACACCCAGCTCATTTTTTTTTTTTCTGGTATGCCGCAGCAGCGTGAAAACGGATAATTTTTATATTTTTAGTAGAAACGGTGTTTTGCCATATTGTCCAGGCTGGTCTTGAACTCCTGGGCTCAAGCGATCCTCTGCCTTGGCCTCCGAGTGCTGGGATTACAGGCATGAGGCGTCACGCCCGTAATCCCGGCCTTTGGGGAGGCCGAGGCCGAGGCAGGTGGATCACGAGGTGAGGACTTGGAGACCAGCCTGGCCAACATGGTGAAACCTCATCTCTACTAAAAATACAAAATGTTGGCCCGGTGTGGTGACCCACGCCTGTAGTCCCAGCTACTCGGGAGGCTGAGGCAGGAGAATCACTTGAACCTGGGAGGCGGAGGTTGCGGTGAGCTGAGATGGCGCCGTTGCACTCCAGCCTGGGCTGGGCGACAGAGCAAGACTCTGTTTCCAAAAAAAAAAAAAAAAAAAAAACCGAAGAAATGGGACCACACACTGTGTCTGGCGCCCCTTAATGAGTGTGACGTCCTCGGGGTTCATCCATGCTGTGGCCGGAGTCAGAGCCTCTCTCCTTTTCACGGCTGAGTCGTGTTCCAGTGTGTGGAGGCCGTGGTGTCACCGGCCTCGCCCTCTCTCCCAGGACTCCCCCTGTTTTGAGGACTTCTCCAACATCTCCATCTTCTCCTCGTCCGTGGACTCCCTGTCGGACATCGCGGACACGCCCGAGTTCCTGTCGGCCGACAGCCTCACCCAGGTGTCCACCATCTGGGACGAGCACCCTGCCTCCTCCGCCCATGATAAGGTCAGTGCCCCCGGGACCCACAGGGTCCGGCGGTCTCAGCCTCTCCCACTCTGCATGCCAATGGCTGTGCCATCACTGTCAGCGCTGTCTGAGGGTGTGGAGGAGGTGGTGAGGCAAGGGTCCTCTCGTGCCCTGAGGAGGCAGTGTCCAGGACACCTGTGCCTGCCACACCCAGGTGCTCCTGGCAAGGAGTGGGGGGCCCAGGATGCTGCCCAGTGCCCTGCATTGCGTAGCACAGTCCCACATGAGAGGGGCAGGGAGGGCCCCCGGAGAGGCAGTGCCCAGCGGGCCCAGGCCACGTGGCTGTCCAGGCAGAAAAATAGCACCTGTGGTGGCTGCCAGCCCCATGGGGCCTGGGTCAGCAGTGGCCATGGCCCCGGCTAGGTGGGAGCTGAGAGGGCGAGGTTGGCAGAATACTGTCCCGGGGTTGGGGGGAGGTGGACGTCATCCTTGGGGGCTGAGGGGCTGGGCTTTGCCTCGGAGAAGCTCCTCCTGAAGAACCTGGGTGGGCCAGGCCTGGAGGAGGGTCGTAGGGCAGCAGGGCCCGTGCCCAGCACCGCACTGGTGGAGGTGTGAGGTGTGAGGGAGGCATGCCGGGAGCCAGGCCTGGGGAGCCCCTTCCCCCATCCAGGGCTGTTCAGGAGAGAAGCTTCTAGACTTTGGGAGTGGACATTGGACATGTGTCTGGGCTGAATGCCTTCCAGTGAGGGTCCACACCAGCCTCCCCATGCTCCCTGCACGCTGGTGGGCTCACACCCACGGGCCGCTCCCCCAGACCCTCAGGAAGGGTACGACCCGGGCAGCAGAACTCACAGGCCTGGGGACATGGGCAGGAAGCCTCAGAGCACCCCGCAGCCACAGTGGGCAGCTCAGGCATGACTCCTCCAGCACAGGGGCCCAGCGGGCATTTCACCCAGCCTGAGGCCCGTGCCCTCCCGGCTGGCTCACAGCTCTAAGCAGGGCGTGAGGAAAGAGGCCAGGGCCCAGCTGGCCTGCCGCAGACGGCGCAAGGGCATCTGAAACCCAGTGCCCCCACCAGCCCCACCGGGAATGGTGACTCAGCCTTCCAGGAATCTGCGTGGCGTTTGTTTGTGTTTTGTTAATTAAAAAAAAAAAGGAGAAGGCAACTGAGTATAGGTTTCTAACCTTCCTGTGCCACACTTCCACTGTCTTCAAAACCTTCAGTAGTGTTTCTAATTTTCCTGCGCCATGATCTCACTTTCTTTTAAAACCTTCAGGCTGGGTGTGGTGGCTCACACCTGTAATCCCAGCACCTTGGGAGGCAGGAGGATCACCTGAGGTCGGGAGTTCAAGACCAGCCTGACCAACATGGTGAAACCCCATCTCTACTGAAAATACAAAATTAGCTGGGCACGGTGGCACACACCTGTGATCCCAGCTACTCCAGAGGCTGAGGTAGGAGAATGACTTGCACCCGGGAGGCGGAGGCTGCTGTGAGCCGAGATCACACCATTGCACTCCAGCCTGGGCAACAAAAGTGAAACTCTGATTCAAAAAAAAAAAAAACAAAACAAAAACCTTCAGTAGTGTTTCTAACCTTCCAGTACCACGTTTCCATTTTCTTTTAAAACCTTCAGTGGTGTTCCCAGTGCTAGAAAACGCAGGAGCTGTAAAGTGAGCCCTGTGGCTCCAGCTCACTGCTGAGAACCTGGCCCAGGCTCAGGCAGGCTTGGGATGGAAACATCACCCGTCTCAGGACATTGGGGTTTGCGTGAGAGACCAGGTCTAGAAGGGATTCTCCCCTTTGTTTTTTGTTGTTGTTGTTGTTGTTGTTTTTTTGAGACGGAGTTTCGCTCTTGTTACCCAGGCTGGAGTGCAATGGTACGATCTCGGCCATAACCTCCGCCTCCTGGGTTCAGGCAATTCTCCTGCCTCAAGCCTCCCGAGTAGCTGGGATTACAGGCACGCGCCACCATGCCCAGCTAATTTTTTGTATTTTTAGTAGAGACGAGGTTTCACCGTGTTGACCAGGATGGTCTCGATCTCTTGACCTCGTGATCCACCCGCCTCGGCCTCCCAAAGTGCTGGGATTACAGGCGTGAGCCATGGCGCCCG
>NW_016107839.1:1051126-1056024 GCF_001604975.1 Cebus imitator
CAGGCTGGTCTCAAACTCCTGACCTCAGGTGATCTGCCTGCCTTGGCCTCCCAGAGTGCTGGGATGACAGGTGTGAGCCACTGTGCCTAGCTTTTTTTTGGGGGGGACGGAATCTCACTCTGTTGCCCAGGCTAGAGTACAGTGGCACAGTCTTTCCAGACTCCAACTTCTGCCTTCCGAGATCAAGCAGTTCTCTGCCTCAGCCTTCTGAGTAGCTGGAATTACAGGCGCCTGCCACCACACCTAGCTAATTGTTGTATTTTTAGTAGAGACAGGCTTTGACCATGTTGGCCAGGCTGGTCTTGAACTCCTGACATCGTGATCCACCTGCCTCAGCCTCCCAAAGTGCTGAGATTACAGGTGTGAACTACTGTGCCCAGCCCTGGGTTTTTTTTTTTTTTGTTTTTTTTTTGAGACGGAATCTCACAATGTTAGCTCATTTCAGCCTCGACCTTCTGGGCCTAAGCAGTCCTCCTGCCTCAGCCTCCCAAGTAGCTGGGACCACAGGCACACACCACCACGCCCGGCTAATTTTTGTATTTTTTTGTGGAGATGGGGTTTTGCCGTGTTGCCCAGGCTGGCCTGGAACCCTGGCCTCAGGCAGTCTCACCCGTCTTCCCTCTGCCTCCCACCGTGCTGGGATTACAGGCCTGAGCCACTGCGCCTGGCCAAGATTCTCCCTTTTCCAATTCTTCCTGCTCACATTAAAAAAAAATTTTTTTTCAGGCTCACATTTTTTATGGCTCATGTTACCATTAGGATTTTTGCTTTTCTAAGAGTATTTTCCAGAATCACAGAGACCTTAGTTTAGACCCTGCCATCCCCTAGTCATGCATTCCGGGGTCCACCTTGCCTCAGTGTTGGGGTCTGGACAGTGTGCATGACAGGCCACACCACCCCTGACCTGCCCATTCACAGGCTTTACATGCCCAGTTAGTTCGGAAGCCTCAGGGTAGGCCCCAGACTCATCACAGAGCCCGGCACACCTGGCTGCTTATACCTGGGCTTGGCTCCCCAAGGCCAGTGCTCCCCACCTAGGTGCAGTGGCGTGAGGCTCTGGGCAGTTCTTCTCCCCAGAGCGAGGCCCCGGTGGGAAGTGTCCTCTGGTTGCTGTGTGGCGGGCATCCTGGCTCCATCCTTCACAGAAGAGCCGCTGCGCTCGAGAGGCCTCAGGAACTGCACGCACGGGGGCCCTTGGGGAGTGTGGGGCTACCCTGGGCTACGCACCCTGTGTGCTGGGAGCCAGCAGATGAGGGACAAGACCCAGGGACACCCGCTCTGTCTGCCTCTGTCTCCTCTTCCCCCTCCAGAGCCCCGAGTGCCTCGTGCTCTGCATGGGTCTGGCACACAGTGGGTCAGTCCCGTCAGACCCCCATCCACAGCCTTCCTGCCAGCTCCCTCGGGACCAAGCTCTGTTGTCCATCAGACCTGGCAGGGCACCCTCCTCCAGGCCACTCCGGGCACCCCAGGCATCAGTGGGAAGGCCGCCAGGTGCTGGCCACGAGGAGCGAGAGCCTCAGGCCCCAGGGAGGTGCCCACTGGGGAGGCTTGGGAAGCACCAGGGTCACCCTGAGAACAGCAGGAGTGCAGGGCCCAGGGCCTGGGGAGTGAGGATGGGGAGTGGACAGGGGGCAGTGGGGAGCCTCCCTCTGGTGACTGGGACTGGAAGACCCATCAACTGTGGCCTGCCCCGACCGACCCGGGCTGATGTCCTGCTCCCCCTCCAGCTGTTCCCACTCAGCAGGCCGTTTCCAGCCTTCGAGGACTTTCTGCCCTCCCACAGCACCCCACTTCTTGTCAGCTACCAGGTGAGCTGGGCCCAGCTGGGCTCCCTCCCCTGCCCTTCCACAGGACCTAAGGAGAGAACTCAGCACAGGCACCTCCAGTGTGAGGGGTCCTAGGCCAGCCTAGAAGCTGGGAGTGCCCATTTTACGGCTGAGGAGACCGAGGCCCCGGGGGCACACCTCACTGCAGGGGCAGACAGAGCCATCTCCCACCCCTGGGCCACTCAGCTGCCCGTGGTCAGCCTGGCCCCTGCCCCTGGGGGAGGCCAGTGTCCATGGCTGGTCAGGCCTACAGGCTGCGCTGAGCTCTGGCCACACACGTAGGAGCAGACTGGGCATAGCCAGCCAGAGGAGGAGGACGAGGCTGAGGAGGAGGAGGCAGAAGAGCTGGGGCACACGGAGACCTATGCCGACTACGTGCCGTCCAAGTGTGAGTGGCCCAGCCGCACCCGCCCCTGAGACGGGTCCAAACCCTTCCGTGGGACCCAGACCGCGCAGGGGACCACTGCCCACACAGCCCACAGGGGGAATTTGAAACTTCAGGAAAGGGCAGAGAGCCCTGGGGACAGGCTCTACAATCCGGGCTTGTTAAGGGTTTCCAGAGTGCGGAGATGAAAGGAACGTCAGAGGCACTGGGAGGATTTTTATGCATTTGTCCTTTCCTGGAGCGGAGCTGCTGGCTGTGCCCTCAACCAACCCAGCAGGCCGTGGCCACGCCCCAGGCTCGCCCAGCCAGCTCTGGCCACGCCCCAGGCCCGCCCAGCCAGCTCTGGCCACGCCCCAGGCCCGCCCAACCAGCTCTGGCCACGCCTCAGGCCCGCCCAACCAGCTCTGGCCACGCCCCAGGCCCGCCCATCCAGCTCTGGTCATGCCCCAGGACTGCCCAGCCAACTCTGGCCACGCCCCAGACCCGCCCAGCTCGCCGTGACCGGCCCTGACCCCGCCCCTTAGCCACACCCTTCACCTCACCCTGGTCCCTGCTCCTCCAGCCAAGATCGGGAAGCAGCACCCAGACCGCGTGGTGGAGACCAGCACACTGTCCAGCGTTCCACCCCCAGACATCACCTACACCCTGGCCCTGCCCTCCGACAGTGGGGCCCTGTCTGCCCTGCAGCTAGAGGCCATCACCTACGCTTGCCAGGTGACCACGTGTCCCCAGCCCATCTCCACGAGGCCCCTTGGGAGGGGCTTGGCCAGCACCCGCAGGTTCTAACATCTGCCCTCCGGCCACAGCAACACGAGGTCCTGCTCCCTAGCAGGCAGCGCGCGGGCTTCCTCATCGGCGATGGGGCTGGCGTGGGCAAGGGCCGGACGGTGGCCGGAATCATCCTAGAGAATCACCTGCGTGGCCGGAAGAAGGCACTGTGGTGAGGCCCTGCCCGGGGTGGGAGGGGTGGGCAGGGGTGAAGAGGAGGGGTCAGTGCCCCTGATGCCCCCACCCTGCAGGTTCAGCGTCTCCAATGACCTCAAGTACGACGCAGAGCGTGACCTGCGGGACATCGAGGCCCCAGGCATCGCAGTGCACGCGCTGAGCAAGGTGAGGAATGTGCTCAGTACAGCAGGGGTCAAGGTGGGGACTGTGCCCTGCAAAGTGGGGACTGCTCAGCTGGGCAGGCTGGCAGCCGGGGCACGCTCTGCCCAGCTCCCCCTCAGATAGGGAGACCAGGTCTGGAGCCCAGTGAGCTGGGCCCCCATCCCACCCGCCCCCCCGTGCATCCCCAGATCAAGTACGGCGACACTACTACCTCAGAGGGTGTCCTCTTCGCCACCTACTCCGCCCTGATCGGGGAGAGCCAGGCCGGTGGCCAGCACCGCACACGCCTCCGGCAGATCCTGGACTGGTGTGGGGAGGCCTTCGAGGGCGTCGTATCCTGCTGGGGCCAGTCAGGGGAAGGGAGGGCAGGATAGGGGGTTGGGGGATGGGGGTGGGAGGGGAAGATGGGAGGGGTGGGATGGGAGGATGGAGGAGTGGGAAGGGACAGGTGGGGGTTGGGAGGGGAGGGCAGGAGGGGGTGGGAGGGGAAGATGAGATGGGGTGGGAGGGGAGAGGTGGAGCTGGGGAAGGGCTAGAGGCCACTGGAGTTTACCACCCCGGATCTGGCCACTGCCCCCAACTTTGCTTAGGGTTTAGGACTCCCGGTGGAAGACTGTTAGGTCTGGGAGGCCGGCCCTGTGGGCCCCACAGAAGTGACCGTCGTCATTCACCACACGGGTCTGGCTTGGTTTCTTGACTCTATTGAGTAGATGCGGTCGTGGTGTTTGCCACGATGCCTTGGGCAGAGGGTGACACCGTGCTGCTCCCCAAGGCAGGGAGGTGCCAACCAGCTGAGAGTGTGGGACACAGTTCTCCCCCCAGCATCCCAGAGCTCCTGTCGGCAGGCCACAGCTGGGAGGGGCTCCCCCACAGGAGACCCAGGACAGTTGGCACCAAAGGCATGGCAGGGCACCTGTTGGCCAGGCCCAGCCCTGGGGCTCAGCCCTGCAGGGAGAGCAGCTTGGGTGCTGGGGGCACAGGCCCCCGGGGTCTCCCACTGTGGTCGGCAAGCCGAGGATCAGAGGTTGCTGTTATTACTATGTTTTGCCTTTTGCCTTATTCTGTCTTAGAACTTTTAAACAAAGCTGGGCATGGTGGTGCGCACCTGGGATTCCAGCTACCCGGGAGGTTGAGGCAGGATCACTTACGCCCTGAAGGTCCAGGCTGTGGTGAGCTGATTGCACCACTGCAGTCCAGCCAGAGCCAGACCCTGTCTCAAAAACGAAATAAAAGCAAAAATTTAACCTAAATACCCAAAAACTTAAACAAAAACCCCACAACAACTTAGATAACCATGTCATCTGTCCTCTGGAGGCACTGAAAGGTGCAGGAAAGCCTGAGAGAAGGCCCTTCCCCGAGGTGCTGCAGGCCCCTCCCCTAGGTGCTCCAGGCCCTTCCCCGAGGTGCTCCAGGCCGGCTCCCCGAGGTGCTCCAGGCCCTTCCCCGAGGTGCTCCAGGCCGGCTCCCCGAGGTGCTCCAGGCCCTTCCCCGAGGTGCTCCAGGCCCCTCCCCGAGGTGCTCCAGGCCGGCTCCCCGAGGTGCTCCAGGCCTTTCCCCGAGGTGCTCCAGGCCGGCTCCCC
>NW_016107839.1:1056149-1063197 GCF_001604975.1 Cebus imitator
TCCCCGAGGTGCTCCAGGCCGGCTCCCCGAGGTGCTCCAGGCCGGCTCCCCGAGGTGCTGCAGGCTGGCTCCCTGTGCCTCCTGCCCTGAGCTGGCTCCTTCTCCCCATCATGTCGCTCTGGGAGCTCAAGTCATGTTCTTCCAGCCAACAGCTCCCATAAGGTGATGCCCTTGGTCTCCCCTTGCACAGAGGACCAGCAGGTGGGGAGTCCCCAGGGGCGTGTCTTAGGAGCGCTGCACTGGTGCCTCTGCACGGTGCCTGCCTGCGCCCTGTCCTGTCTGCCAACAGCCGCACCTGGGGCATCTCCCACTGGTGCTCTCGGGGACGGAGCCCAGACGGCCAGGCCTGCCGGACAGGGTGGGGCCAGGCCACCCCAGGAGCGACTGAGCAGTGTTCTTGCCCGAGAGGCTGCCCAGCGTACGGCCCCTGCCCGCAGTCTGCTGCATTGCTCTGTGCCTCGGCCTCTCGTCCCTTTCCCCGTCTTACGGGTGTGCGTGGTCTCCAGCCCCGCTGTGTTATCGGTGGCCCAGGGTAACCTGCCTGTTGCTGTGGCTCAGTCTCCGGGGGCCACTTTTCGGAGTGGGGTGATGGCCCCAAGGCAGGCAGAACGCAGATAAGGAAGGGATGTTGGCCTGCAACGTCCGCTCCCTGCACAGGACAGGGCCGTGGCTTTGCTGTTCAGTTAACACCGAGACAGAACGTTTAGACTGGCCAGAAACAGAGTGGGAGGCTGCTGGCGTCTTCAGCACCCAGCTGGCAGCTCTGTGTAGCAATCCACAGAATAGCGATAACCCTGAGATCACCCCTGGCTGAGCTGTGGCATGGCGGCGGGGCTGGCCGTTTAATCTGTATTGTCCTCGGTTTCCCTCCTCAGCCTTGACGTATGACTGCTTTCTGCAACTTGCTTTCTTTCGTCTTAAAACATTAAGAACGTGGCCGATCGTGGCGGCTCATGCTTGTAGTCCCAGCACTTTGGGAGGCCAAGGTGGGCAGATCCTGAGGTCAGGAGCTTGAGACCAGCCTGGTCAACACAGTGAAACCCTCTCTTCTAAAAATAGAAAAATGAGCTGGGCGTGGTGGCGTGCACCTGTAGTCCCAGCTACTCTGGAGGCTGAGGCAGAAGAATCGCTTGAACCTGAGAAGCAGAGGTTGCCAGACTCTGTCCCCCCAAAAAAAAAAATTGAGAACATTTTCAGTTTATTTCCTCTAGTTTTTTGTTTGTTTGAGACGGGGTGTCACTGTCCTCCAGGCTGGAGTCCGTGGTCCAACAGCTCCCTGCACTTCCACTTTCTGAGCTCGGTGACTTCTCCTGCCTCAGACTCTGAGCAGCTGGGACGACAGCTCACCACGCCCATCTAATTATTTGTATTTATTTTGTAGAGACAGGGTTTTGCCATGTTACCCACACTGCGCTCATGGGCCCAAGCAGTCCTCCCTCCACGGCCTCCCAAAGTGCCGGGGTTACAGATACGAACCACTGCGCCCGACCTTCTAATAGTTTATATAGGGCCAGGCGCGGTGGCTCAAGCCTGTAATCCCAGCACTTTGGGAGGCCGAGGCGGGTGGATCACGAGGTCAAGAGATCGAGACCATCCTGGTCAACATGGTGAAGCCCCATCTCTACTAAAAATACAAAAAAATTAGCTGGGCATGGTGGCGCGTGCCTGTAATCCCAGCTACTCAGGAGGCTGAGGCAGGAGAATTGCCTGAACCCAGGAGGCGGAGGTTGCGGTGAGCCGAGATCGCGCCATTGCACTCCAGCCTGGGTAACAAGAGCGAAACTCCGTCTCAAAAAAAAAAATAAAAGGTAGTTTATATAGATACATAGTTTTTTCTAAGCAGGCAATAGTTTATTTCATAAAATAAGTGTTCCCCAAAACCATGTTTTAGCATGGGCCACCACAGATTCTGTTGGAGAATAAGAATTAAAACAGAGGCCGAGCGTGTTGGCTCACGTCTGTAATCCCAGTACTTTGGGAGGCTGAGAGGGGGAGATCACAAGGTCAGGAGATCAAGACCATCTTGGCCAATATGGTAAAACCCTGTCTGTACTAAAAATAAAAAAATTAGCCAGGCGCAGTGGCTCACAGCTATAATCCCAGCACTTTGGGAGGCCAAGGCAGGCAATCAACTGAGGTCGGGAGTTTGAGACCAGCCTGACCAACACGGTGAAACCCTGTCTCTCATTAAAAATACAAAAGTTAACCAGGTGTGGTGGCGGACGCCTGTAATGCCAGCTACTCGGGAGGCTGAGACAAGAGAATTGCTTGAACCCGAGAGGCGGAGGTTGCAGTGAGCCGAGATCGAGCCATTGCACTCCAGCCTGGGTGACAGAGCGAGACTTCATAAAAAATACACACAGAGAGAGAGAGAGAGAGAGAGAGAAGCCCGGCGTGCTGGCACGTTCCTGCAATCCCAGCTATTTAGGAGGCTGAGGCAGAAGAATCACTTAATCCAGAGAGACGGAGGTGGCAGTGAGCTGAGATGGCACCACTGCGCTCCAGCCTCACAACAGAGCCAGACTCCATCTCAAAAAAAGAAAAAGAGCCGGGCGCATTGGCTCATGCCTGTAATCCCAGCACTTTGGGAGGCTGAGCTGGGCAGATTACCTGAGGTCAGGAGTTCAAGACCAGCCTGACCAACATGGTGACATCCCATCTGTCCTAAAAATAGAAAAATTAGCTGGCCATGGTGTTGCACGCCTGTAGTCCCAGCTACTCGGGAGGCTGAAGCATGAGAATCACTTGAACCCGAGAGGCAGAGATTGCAGTGAGCTGAGATCGCACCGCTGCACTATAGCCTGGGTGACAGAGCAAGACCCTCTCCAAAAAAGAGAGGTTCCAGGCACTCTTCTTCTGTGGCACCATCCTGTGCTGTCATTGCAGGCAGCCCACCCTTCCCCTCGAGGCCTGATCCTTGGTGCACGGTGTTTAGAGTCTTGTAGGAGCCATCTGAGGCCACGCTGATCTAGTGGCCATGTGGGGGCCACCCGCCCGCCCGACCCCTGTGGTCGCCAGCTGCCACTCTGAACAGGGCGTCACTTGTGGAGTCCTCAGCTGCACGAGCGTTAGCCCCCCACCAGGAAGGTGGGGTCTCGGGTGGTCAGGACCTGGGCTCCTGGGGTGGCCCCATCCTTCAGAAAGTCCTTAACCCATGCGTGCCCCAGATTGTGTTTGACGAGTGTCACAAAGCCAAGAATGCCGGTTCCACCAAGATGGGCAAGGCCGTGCTGGACCTGCAGAACAAGCTGCCCCTGGCCCGAGTGGTCTACGCCAGTGCCACAGGTGGGGCGGCGCGGATCCCACGTGACCCGGCAGCGTCCACCTGGCCGTCCCCGGGAAGGGTATCCGGTGCACCTCTACACCTGTCCCAAGGCCACTCTAGCGCTCCCCAGGCCCATGGTTCCAACCCTGAAGGGCCCCTCCTCGGCACTCCCAACTTAGTAGACTCCTGACCAGGGCCGCCCCCAGGGCCCTCCTGGGCCGGGGGTGGGGGCTGACTCATGGCAGCTTCCCCCCCACAGGTGCCTCTGAGCCTCGGAACATGATCTACATGAGCCGCCTCGGGATCTGGGGCGAGGGCACGCCCTTCCGGAACTTTGAGGAGTTCCTGCAGGCTGTGGAGAAGAGGTGAGCCCCCTTCCCGCCCACGTGGAGGGGGTGGCGGGGGTTGGCAGGAGGCCTCAAGCCCATCAGCCCCAAGCCTGGCACTGCTGTGTGTGCGTCTCTGGCACCAGTGGTGCTAAACGCGGCCCCCTAGTTTCTCTGCCTTTGATTTCCCGGCACACCCAGGGAAGCCAGCCCCTCCTGCCCTGTCCCCGCCAGGCCTGGCCGCCAGCCGTCTCCTCTGTGGCCGCCAGGGCTCTGGACCTACTGACCCTACCCTCTCTGCGCCTGGCTCTGCCTTGCGCTCCGGGGTGGCTCCGTCCCCGTGGGCTCTGGCCGTCTCACGGGGCCCGTGTCCGTCGGCAGGGGCGTCGGCGCCATGGAGATTGTGGCCATGGACATGAAGGTCAGCGGCATGTACATTGCACGCCAGCTCAGCTTCTCCGGCGTCACCTTCCGCATCGAGGAGATCCCGCTGACCCCAGCCTTCGAGCGTGTCTACAACCGTGCTGCCCTGCTGGTGAGCCTGGGCGCCCAACCTGGGGGCCCCTGTGTGTTTCCCTGGTGAAATTGAGCCCTGTGGCCTTAAGGATGCCACAGACTTGGTCAGGTGACGGCCCGGCCTGTCCTGTCACAGGGATTTTTGTTTGTTTCTTGAGACAGAGTCTTGCTCTGTTTCCCAGGCAGTGGCATGATCTCATCTCACTGCAGCCTCTGCTTCCTGGGTTCAAGCCATTCTCCTGCCTCAGCCTCTCACATAGGTGGGACGACAGTGCCAGCCACCACGCCCGGCTAATTTTTTATATTTTTTTTAGTAGAGAACAGTGATTCACCATGTTGGCCAGGATGGCCTCCAGCTCCTGACCTCAAGTGATCTGCCCGCCTCAGCTTCCCAAAGTGCTGGGATTACAGGTGTGAGCCACGGCGCCCTGGTCTTTTTTTTTTTTTTTTTTGAGACAGAGTTTCGCTGTTGTTACCCAGGCTGGAGTGCAATGGCGCGATCTCGGCTCACCGCAACCTCCACCTCCGGGGTTCAGGCAATTCTCCTGCCTCAGCCTCCTGAGTAGCTGGGACTACAGGCACGCGCCACCATGCCCAGCTAATTTTTGTATTTTTAGTAGAGACGGGGTTTCACCATGTTGACCAGGATGGTCTCAATCTCTTGACCTCGTGATCCACCTGCCTCGGCCTCCCAAAGTGCTGGGATTACAGGCGTGAGCCACCGCACCCGAGGCCATGCCTCTTATAGGTCTCACCCCCAACGCCCTGTCCTGCCCTAAATTCCACCAGGCGAGGGATGCTTTGGCCAGAGCTGGCGGCAGGTGGGCTGGGGCCCCGGGCGGGGAGCCAGGAGCCACAGCTCAGGGGCACCTCGTCACGTATCATTGCAGTGGGCCGAGGCTCTGAACGTGTTCCAGCAGGCCGCCGACTGGATCGGCCTGGAGTCGCGCAAATCCCTCTGGGGCCAGTTCTGGTCGGCGCACCAGCGCTTCTTCAAGTACCTGTGCATCGCTGCCAAGGTGCGGCGGCTGGTGGAGCTGGCCCTCGAGGAGCTGGCCCGAGACAAGGTGAGCAGCTGCGGCCTTTGAGGACGGACGGCGGCCGGCCCTGCAGCGGTGGCGGGGCTGCTGTGCTTCTGGGTCCTTCCTGGCCCCTCCCCAGACGTTGGCGGGGTCTGCACCCTGGTGGGCAAGAGACGCCCGATGCCCATCTTGCATCTAAGCCACCCAGGGTGTTGGAACACTGGTGTGCAGGCGGTGACCACGCAGTGGGCGGCTCACCGTCCCGAGACCGGAAGCCGGCAGACCCCACCCGGCACTGTGTCTTGCGGGTGGGCCAGGGCCCCTCCTGGGGAGGCACCGGAGCAGAGTGAGGGCTGTGGCTGCCAACTCGGGCCTAGCACTGGCAGGTTCCAGCTCCATGGAGGCCCCGTGGCAGGGCTGGTGGCTCACAGTCCTCTGGTGTCCCCCACAGTGCGTGGTCATTGGGCTGCAGTCCACGGGCGAGGCACGCACGCGGGAGGTGCTGGGGGAGAACGACGGGCACCTCAACTGCTTCGTCTCAGCCGCTGAGTACGTGTTGCGGTGGGGACGGGACCTTCCTGCACTCCTGGCCGTCCCTCTCTGCAGCCACCTGCGGCCTGACCCTGCCCCTTGGCCCAGCAGCAGGAGGTGCTGGGTGGGCTTTGCTGGGACTGGAGCCTTGGCCGCAGAGGCCTTCAGCTCTGCTCCAGGTCTAAGGCAGAGGTGTCGAGGTGGACTCCAGGCGTGGTGGGCCTGAAGGGTTTGGCAGGTGGTCCCCGGGGCCTCAGAAGGAGGCTTTCTGCATCCGTGCCTTTTTAACTAGGATGCTGTAGATTTTAGGGGCTGGCCCTCCCAGCTCCCTGAAGCCCCAGCCTCTCCCCTGGTGGTTGAGAATGCCCTGGGGGGGTCACCGCAGCCCCCCAAGCTCTCCACATTGCCTGGGGGTCAGAGCTCTTCA
The DNA here is from genome assembly GCF_001604975.1 of Cebus imitator. Taxonomy (NCBI): domain Eukaryota; kingdom Metazoa; phylum Chordata; class Mammalia; order Primates; family Cebidae; genus Cebus; species Cebus imitator. The sequence goes on from NW_016107839.1 coordinate 1,062,237, forward strand.
ATGCCTGGTAACCCTTTGCAGGGAACCCCCAGGTAGCTCCTCCCCCGCTCCCTCCCCCTGCCCCCATCCTGGGAGCCATAATCGATCTGGCCACATTCCTCAGGGTGGGGGAAGCTTGGTGGGCCAAGGAGGCCAAAGGAGAGCTCACAGGCAGCCCCCTGCCCTCCCCAGCTCACTCCCTGCAGGAGACCCTCTGCCGAGGCCCAGCCCTGTCCTGAGCCAGGCTGTGTCCGGCAACCCCACCTGGCCCCGCTTCTCATGTGAGAATAAACTCCACGTCTCACTTCCAGAGGCGTGTTCCTGTCACTAATTCAGAAGCACTTTCCGTCCACCAAGAGAAAGCGGGACAGAGGAGCAGGAAGCAAGCGGAAACGTAAGCCCCGTCCCCCATGGCCCCACCCACCCCTGTTTCCCCTACTCCCCCATCCACCCGGTGCATGCAGGGCCCACCCATGCCAGGGAGGCTCAGGGCCCCACTGCCAGTGGCGGGTCTTGCATGGACCCTGCCATGGCGCATTCAGTGAAGAGGAGGCAATGGGCAGCCTGCGGGACACAGATGCACAGACGCAGGGTGCTGAGTGAGACCTGTGGGGGACACAGACGCACAGACGCAGAGTGCTGAGTGAGACCCGGGCGGGGACACAGACGCACAGACGCAGGGTGCTGAGCGAGACCCGGGGGACACAGACACACAGACGCAGGGTGCTGAGTGAGACCCGGGGGGGGACACAGACGCACAGACGCAGGGTGCTGAGCGAGACCCGGGGGACACAGACGCAGGATGCTGAGCGAGGCCCGGGGGGGACACAGACGCACAGACACAGGGTGCTGAGCGAGACCCGGGGGACACAGACGCACAGATGCAGGGTGCTGAGCGAGGCCCGGGGGGGACACAGACGCACAGACGCAGGGTGCTGAGCGAGACCCGGGGGACACAGACGCACAGACGCAGGGTGCTGAG
>NW_016107839.1:1063577-1074195 GCF_001604975.1 Cebus imitator
GGGGGGGGGACACAGACGCACAGACGCAGGGTGCTGAGCGAGACCCGGGGGGGACACACATGCAGGGTGCTGAGCGAGACCCTGGGGAATGCACATGCAGGGTGCTGAGCGAGACCCTGGGGGACGCACATGCAGGGTGCTGAGCGAGACCCTGGGGGATGCACATGCAGGGTGCTGAGCGAGACCCAGGGGGGACACATGCAGGGTGCTGAGCCAGACCCAGGGGGTGGCAGCCTCCAGAACTCACTGTCCCCATGAGCCAGGGTAGGTCCCAGAAACCTCTCCTCCGTAATCTGCCCTGGGGCTGCAGGTGGTGAGGCTCAGCGAGGCTGAGTAGCTCGCCCAAGGCCAGCCACACAGCCATACCTAAGGGGCCAATCCGGGACCAGCTGGGGCTGCAGAGGTCCAGCCCTATTACCTGCTGCCACCCCGTCTCACCTTCTGTGTTCAGGGTCTCCAGGCCTCTTGGGGAGCCCATTGATAGCCTCCCCCCAGGCTGCTGTCACGGGGAAGCCCAGAGCTGCCTGTTGAGGTGTGGTGTGTGGCCTCCCCAGGTACCCCCATATCCACCACCCTGGCCAGGTCTGAAAGGACATGGGACGTGAGTTTATTAATATTGCTCCCTTGGCCAGGCGCGGTGGCTCACGCCTGTAATCCCAGCAATTTGGGAGGCTGAAGCCGGTGGATCACCTGAGATCAGGAGTTCAAGACAAGCCTGGCCAACATGGTGAAACTCCATCTCTACTAAAAATATAAAAATTAGCTGGACATGGTGGAGCAGGCCTGTAATCCTACCTACTTGGGAGGCTGTGGCAGGGGCATCGCTTGAAGATGGGAGGTGGAGGTCACAGTGAGCCAAGATCATGCCACTCCAGCTTGGGCAACAAAGACTCTGTCTCAAACAAATAATAAAAATAGGCCGGGCACAGTAGATGACACCTGTAATCCCAGCACTTTGGGAAGCTGAGGTGGGCAGATCACGAGGTCAGGGGTTTGAAGCTAACCTAACCAGCATGGTGAAACCCCGTCTCTACTAAAACTATAAAAATTAGCCGGGCGTGGTGGTGCGCGCCTGTAGTCCCAGCTACGTGGGAGGCTGCAGCAGAAGAATCGCTTGAACCAGGGAGGCGGAGGCTGCAGTGAGCTGAGACTGCGCCACTACACTCCAGCCTGGGCGACAGAGTGAGACTTCGTCTCCAAATAAAAATTAAAATAATAAAATATTGTCCCTTACGCCACGCTCTCCTGGCCACAGGGCATAGGGTTCCTGAGGACATCCCTGGAGAGTAGCTGAGGTGCTTGCCTAGAGGCAGGGGTGTCTCGGATGGGCCGTGCCACCTCCCTAGCTCTGACCACGGGCCTCACTCTGTGTGCTGCGTCTCCTCCACCCTGCTGTGGTCCGGCCCTCAGTGACCCTGTCCTCCCCTGCAGGGCGACCTCGGGGACGCGGGGCCAAGGCCCCCAGGCTGGCTTGTGAGGTGGCCGGTGTCATCCGCATCAGCGACGACAGCAGCACGGAGTCCGATGCCGGCCTGGACAGCGACTTCAACTCCTCTCCCGAGTCCCTGGTGGATGATGACGTAGTCATCGTGGATGCCATTGGGCTCCCCAGCGACGACCGGGGTGCGGGCTCACCCAGGCTGGGTAGCCATCTGTGGGTCAGGATTTCAGCCGCCGAGGCTCCCAGCCTTCTGGTGGTCACCACCCGCCCCAGGTCATAGCCCTCAGGCCAGCCCACCGGAGCCCAGCTGCTGCTATGGTGCCCACTTTACAGATGGGGAAAACTAAGGTCCAGAGAGGAGAGGTCAGGGGCCACACCACTGGCCAGAGGCAGAGCTGGGGCTCAGGGCTGGGCAGTCCCTATCCCTGTGGCAGCAGTGAGGTCACAGCGTTTTGTCCAGACAGGAGGCTCAGTCTCGCCCCAGCTGGTCTTAGGGAGACAAGCACAGAAAAGCACTTCTGGGCCGCAGGGCAGGTCGGCTTCCCCGCCACCCCACCTTCCCTCAGGGCTGCCCTGGACCCTTTGTTCTTGCCCTCTAGGGGCCACCCTTGAGGCAGGTGGGCCCTAGAAGGCAGCTGATGTGTCCTGCCCTGACCCTCCACGTCCCCCCTAGGCCCCCTGTGCCTCCCGCAGAGGGACCCGCATGGCCCTGGGGTCCTGGATCGTGTGGAGCGGCTGAAGCAGGATCTGCTGGACAAAGTGCGGCGGCTGGGCCGGGAACTGCCAATCAACACCCTGGACGAGCTCATCGACAAGCTGGGCGGCCCCCAGCGGGTGGCGGAGGTGGGTGGGACACACCCACCTACTAGGTGGTGGGGCGGGGTAGTGGGCGGGGCTTTACCTGGGCTCCGCGAGGCTCCGGCGGCCCCTGCTGGTCACTCTGTGACACCGCGTTCCTGCGAGGAGGGGATGTTCTGGGAGCCGCATGTCCAGCTCGGCCTGGGAGGCCACCACTGCCCGTGGAGGGCTTTCCTCCCCCATCTCTCTCAGCCCCAAGTCCCCCAGCCTGCGCAGGCCTCTGCGCAGACCACTGCCTGAACGCACTCCTGGGGTGCCCGGGCCAGGACTCCAGCCCCAGCGCCTGGCTCTGTGGCCGCTTTCTGCCTGCCCCACCCAGCTTCACTTTTCACCCGTGTCTCCCCAGTGCCGTCCACTCGGGCACTGACTGGCTGATAATACCAGGCCTTGGACAGGCACATGTCACCTGGGGCAGGTCGAGGCTGCAGCGCCCAGCAGCCCCTCTCTCCTGCTCCTCACACCCTTCCCTTCCTCTTCCCTCTCCGGGCACCCCCTTCCTTCCGCCTCCGCAGCTGGGAGCCCACGGCCACCGAGGGACGCAGAGAAGTTGAGGCACGGGTGGCCAGACTCCCGCGAGGCCACAGCACTGACTGCGAGTCTTGTCCCTGTCCCGCCCGCAGATGACCGGCAGGAAAGGCCGTGTGGTGTCCAGGCCCGACGGGACGGTGGCCTTCGAGTCGCGGGCGGAGCAGGGTCTGTCCATCGACCACGTGAACCTCAGGGAGAAGCAGCGCTTCATGAGCGGCGAGAAGGTGCGGGACCCGGGAGGCACAGAGGGGCCCGAGGGGCCCTGGGGACTGTGGACCTGCGAGTGTGCGCGCGCCAGGTGCGGCGCGAGTGTCCGTGTGCACGGGTGGTGTCTGCGCTGCGCAGGCCTCTCGCGGCCCCTAGACGTCTTGGTGACCCAGAGCGGCGGCGGAGTGGGTGAGGAGGGGGCGGCAGCGCTAGGGCGGGCCTCGCACCAACCCCGTCCCGCCCTTTCTGTCCCCGCAGCTCGTGGCCATCATCTCGGAGGCCTCCAGCTCGGGCGTCTCCCTCCAAGCGGACCGCCGCGTCCAGAACCAGCGGCGCCGCGTGCACATGACGCTGGAGCTTCCCTGGAGCGCCGACCGCGCCATCCAGCAGTTCGGTGAGTCCAGCCCCGCCCCCAAAGTGGTCCCGGCCCCGCCCCCGCCTGGCCAGGCCCTGAGAACCCATCTGCCCCCAGGCCGCACCCACCGGTCCAACCAGGTCTCGGCGCCGGAGTACGTCTTCCTCATCTCGGAGCTGGCCGGAGAGCGCCGGTTCGCCTCCATCGTGGCCAAGCGCCTGGAGAGCCTGGTGAGCGGGTGGGGCGGGGCTGAGAACCGGGGACAGCCCGAGAAGGCTCTCCAAAGCTTTGTTGGGGGGCCAGAGGCCAGAGCCCAGGTGACCAACCGATGGCCTCCCCACCCCTGGCAGGGGGCCCTGACCCACGGAGACCGCCGCGCCACGGAGTCCCGTGACCTTAGCAAGTACAACTTTGAGAACAAGGTACTGTGGGGAAGGGGGCGCTGGGGTCCAGTGGTCTAGGGAAGGGTAGGGTCCGAGGCCCAGGGAAGAGTGGGGTTCTGGGGAGGCCAGCCTCCTCCCTGGGCCTCCTCCCCACTCACCCTCTCTCCCTAGTATGGCATCCGTGCCCTGCACTGTGTCCTCACCACCATCCTGAGCCAGACAGAGAACAAAGTGCCTGTACCCCAGGGATACCCCGGAGGGGTCTCTGCCTTCTTCCGGGGTGAGTTGGGCCCGCGGGGTCTTCTTGGGAGGAGCAGGGGCTGCAGAGCCCTGGATTCCGAGCAGCTGGGGTAGCAGGCTTTGTACGCGGGTTGTGTGTTGAGAGACCCCTCTCCACACACACACAGAAGCGGCTGTGACGGCAAAGGCAGCCGAGGTGGCCCCCACACCTGCTGGCTGGGTCCCTGCGGGAGGTGAGGGGTCTGGGGTGTGGGTTTATTCCCCAAGAATGTGCTGTTCTCACTCCTGTAAGTCAAGCAGAAGGCTCCGTTCCTGCCGTGGCCTCGAGCTGTGGCTGGCTCCCCCGGCCCCCAGGGAGCCCATGGTCACTGGGAAAGGAACTCGGGGCCTGGTGTGAGGGACAGGGGTGGGAAGACCAGCATTTGAGGCCCCTCTCCCCACAGACATGAAACAGGGCCTGCTGTCGGTGGGCATCGGCGGGCGGGAGTCCCGGAACGGCTCTCCGGACATGGAGAAGGGTGAGTGCCCCACACTCGGGCACAGAGGCACCCCCATCTTGCCCCGGGTGGGGAGCAATGGGGGTGAGGGGTTGAGCTCCCAGCTCGGCCTGAGGCTCGGCTCCCTCCCCCGCCAGACTGTTCCATCACCAAGTTCCTGAACCGCATCCTGGGGCTGGAGGTTCACAAGCAGAATGCTCTGTTCCAGTACTTTTCCGACACCTTCGACCACCTCATCGAGATGGACAAGCGGGAGGGCAAATACGACATGGGAATCCTGGGTGAGCAACGGTGCCGGGAGGCCGGGGTGGCGCCGGCCCAGGGCTTGTGGGAACGCCATGCATCCTGGATGGGCAAGGGGAGGCTCTGGGTGGGCTCAGGGCTCATGGGAGCGCCATGCATCCTGGGCGAGCAAGGGTGCTGTGTGGGCCTGGGTAGGTGCGGGCATGGGGCTTGTGGGATCGCCGTGCATCCTGGGTGAGAGGGTGCTGGGTGGCCCACCACCTCTGTGGAAAGCGCTCATGCCTTAGGCCTCATGGGGCATTTGCTACGTCTTTGTGAATTCTGCGCTCCCTGCACTCGGGCCCACCCTCCCAGGGCGTGCTGGGGGAGGCCTGTGCTCCCAGCCTCACGGGACCAGGCATGTCCATCAGGACCACTTCCCTATGTCCAGATGAGGAACATGAAGTGGATTGCCACTTCGTTCATGTGCAGTGGCAGTGACAGACACAGCCCACCAGGCTCCCACAGTCCCCCACAGCCCGCTCAGGGTCATCTAGCACCTGAGTGGCCCCCAGGCTCCCACGGTCTCCCCACAGGCTGCCTGGGGTTATCTGGGACCTGAGCGGCTGCCAGGCTGGGGGCCACGTGCACCATCTTCACACCGGGCTGGCTCAGGCCAGGCTCCAGGGCACCCTCCCCTGTGCTGCCTGGGGGTCGTCTCTGGTGTGCGCCCCAGCTATGGGAGTGACCCAGGCTCCAGCCCGCAGTCCCAGGACTGGATGAGACTCACCCTCCACCCGCCCCTCCTAGACCTTGCTCCAGGCATCGAGGAGATCTACGAGGAGAGCCAGCAGGTCTTCCTGGCTCCCGGGCACCCGCGGGACGGGCAGGTGGTCCTCTATAAGGTCAGCAGAAAGACTCCCAGCCCCCCACACATTGCCCACCCCGCCCCCGCTACGCTGACACTCCCGCCCCCATGCTGTGGCAGATCAGCGTGGACCGCGGCCTGAAGTGGGAGGACGCCTTTGCCAAGTCGCTGGAGCTGACGGGCCCCTATGACGGCTTCTATCTCTCCTACAAGGTGGGGGTGGGCAGGGTTACCCCCCACAGAAGGGCCACGGGGGCGGGGGCGTGGACAAGGGCGCGGCCTCACCGCCCCCCTGCGCAGGTCCGTGGAGACAAGCCCAGCTGCCTGCTGGCCGAGCAGAACCGCGACCAGCTCTTCACCGTGTACAAGCCCAACATTGGCCGGCAGAGCCAGCTGGAGGCCCTGGAGAGCCTCCGCCGCAAGTTCCACCGGGTAGGCAGCCGCGGGGCCCAGCCCCCTTCCCCTCGGGCTGCGGGCCCTGGCCCACCGAGGCTCACGCAGCCCTGTGTCCACAGGTCACCGCGGAGGAGGCCAAGGAGCCCTGGGAGAGCGGCTACGCCTTCTCGCTGACGCACTGCAGCCACAGCACCTGGTGAGGGCGGGCAGGGGACGAGGGGGAAATCACAGAAGGCGGCCACCCCGCGGGGCATCTGGGGCTCCCAGGACCTTGAGAGGAGGCCTCTGGGACCTGCCTGAGCCCAGCTGTCCCATGCGGTCCGCAGGAACCGGCACTGCCGGCTGGTGCAGGAGGGGAAGGACTGCCTGCAGGGCCTGCGGCTGCGGCACCACTACATGCTGTGCGGCGCGCTCCTGCGCGTGTGGGGCCGCATTGCTGCCGTCATGGGCGACAGCAGCGGCGGCAGCTACCTGCAGATCGTGCGGCTGAAGACCAAGGACCGGAAGAAGCAAGTGGGTGAGTGGGCGGCGGGCGCCCCGGGAAGGCCCGAGCGCCTGGTGTGGCCCTGACCTCGCCTCTCCGGCTGCCCGCCCGCAGGCATCAAGATCCCCGAGGGCCGCGTGCGCCGCGTGTTGCAGGAGCTGGGCCTGATAGACGCGGACGTGAAGCGCAGGCAGGCGCGCGCCCTGGGCGCCCCCGAGGTGCTGGACCTCACCTACAGCCCCCCTGCCGAGGCCTTCCCGCCGCCCCCGCACTTCTTCCCGGCGCCGCTGACCCTGGACGCCAGCCCCGGTGCGCTGCCACTGGGCGCCCCCGACCTCCAGGCCGACCCCGCGGCCCTCGCGCACCAGGGCTGCGACATCAACTTCAAGGAGGTGCTGGAGGACATGCTGCGTTCCCTGCACGCGGGGCCGCCCTCAGAGGGGGCGCTGGGAGAGGGCGCGGGGGCAGGGGGTGCAGCGGTTGGCCCCGAGCGACAGAGCGTGATTCAGTTCAGCCCACCCTTCCCCAGCGCCCAGGCTCCTCTCTGACCCACTTGCAGGCGAAACATGCCAAATCACAGACCATTTCTCCACTAGGAGCAGTGGGCCAAGGGGAGCAGGGCCGAGGTTCCTGCCCCCCCGCTCAGAGGAGCCCCAGGCCCCGGCCACAGTGCCTTCTGGACCCCCACCTGGTCAGCCCTGGCGGGGCCCACTCAGGACAGCTGGGGGCTGGGGCGTGGCAGGGCCCTCTGTGCCTCTCCTGCCAAGTGGGAAGGGGCTCTGGGTGGCTGCTCTGGGACTGGGCACCCACCTACAAGGGCTTAGTGGGCCCAAACCCCGGGTATCCATGAAACTGGGTGGTCCCAAGAGCTAGAAACTCAGGAAACCCCAGGTGCTCAGGGCCCCGTGTCCCGGGGGCTCTGTGGGGCAGACCCCCGCTAATATATGCAATTCCCCCTCTCCCAGCCCCTCTCTGACCCCTAAGTTATTGCCCGCTCACCTCTCCCAGGCCCTGGGCCCTGCCTGCGGCGCTGGCAGGATGGCGCCTGCGGTTTCTATGTATTTATATCAAGTTCTCATGTACATATGTAAAGGACTTTTTTAAATATATATGCCTTTTGCCTACTTCCCAGAGTCTGATCCTCAACCTGCAGGGCAAGGAGGGAAGGGCAGGGGTGCACTGGCATCCCCCTAGGCGCTCCTGGTTACCAAGGGTCATCCTGCCCACCCCTTTGGGCTGCCCTCATGTGGGTGATGGGGGACCAGGGCTGGGAGAGATGGACCCCTGAACCCCGTGTCTGGGGCAGGTGCCATGGACAGTGCATTCAGACCCCCAGTGCGGGCAGCCAAGATCAGCCACCCTGGCAGGCTCAGTCCCTCCAGGTGTGCAGGTAGGCAGCCAGGCCATGCCCAAACCGCCCTCACCGAGGGACACCACCCAGCAACGCCCACACTCCCCCTGCCTGCTGAGGCCCTGAGGGCAGGTGTGGTGCCCGACCGATCTGTCACCAGACCAGCTGTTCCTCCGGCCTCTGCACTTCTGCTTCCCGGCCAGAGGAGGGCCTCCTAACAGGTGAAGGCCGGGGACCAGGAAGCACAGCCTGCTGGGCCTCCCTGCAGGTGGGGTGGCAGGGATTAAGAGGGGGGCCGTATCCAATGGGCCCATAGCTCACTGCACCCCACCACAGCCCCCAAGCCTCGGGGAAGTAGGGGTGACAACACTCCACCCCCATCATGTCCCCAGCCTGGCAGCTGACACCAACTGGCCCTGACCTGGAGGGACCCCTGGCAAAAAGGCCCCCCCAAATCCCCAGGCAGAAAGATCCAACATGCCAATCTGTCTTGTTTATTCCCACAAGGCAGCCAGGGGTGGGGGTGCCAAGCCGGGCCCAGCGGACCATGGGACCTTCCTCCGGCGAGGTGCACGCCGGGTTTTCAGGTCTGCCCCACCATCAGCTGGTTTGCAGGCAGGCCGTCATGGGTGCCGGCGGAAGGCTCCGAGGGCGAGGGCAGGGGCTTGGACAGGGCCTCACACGTGTGGAGCTAGAAATAGTGGGGCAGGTCCTTCTCTATCACCTGTGGGGGAGGAACTGGGTCAGGGCAGCTGCCTCACAAGTCCCGGCCCCAGGCAGCCTCCCTAGAGAGGACCTACCTGGGGTTCTTCCATGGGTCCGTACCGCTTCACCACACAGCCATTCTTGTCAATGAGGAACTGCCGAGAAACAGCGTCGGACCTCAGCAAGGGGCTTGGGCTGCCCTTCCCACCCACTGCCTATTTGGGCCAGGGCTGTGGCCAGGGGGAGCTGGTCCCCAACCCCCCATAGCCCCCTCACCTTGGTAAAGTTCCACTTGATGGCACTGGAAAGGAAGCACATGGGCATGACACATGGGCATGAGCATCCCCAGCAGCCCCCCACGGACACCCCCAGCCAACCTGTCCCCAGGGGGCCACACAGTGTGAACGTCCCAGCAGCCCCCAAGCCATCTTGCCTTCAGGAGGCCACAGCGTGTGAACCTCCCTGGCGGCTTCCACAGTCCTCCATGGCCCTGAGCCATTCTGCCCCCTGGGAGGTGTGAGCGTCCCAGCAGCCACCCCCCTAGCCAGCCATGCCATCCCTAGAGGTCACGCACTTTCCCAGGATGCCCTTGCCCTTGGGCTGGATCTTCATCCACTTCCACAGCGGGTGGGCGTCATCCCCATTCACGCAGATCTTGCTGAACATGTCGAATTTGACGTTATAGCCAGCGGCAAACTCTTTGATTTCCTCGTTACTGCCTGGCTCCTGTGGCAGGGGAGGAGTGCGAGTGAGTCGGGGGCCTGGCACCCCCTCAGTCCAGGCTCCCACACTCCCAGGCCCTCTCCCAACCCCACTCCCACTCCCACCCACCGGGCCTCTGCGGAGCCAGGGCCTGGGGACCCAGGCAGCCGCCCACCTGCTTCCCGAACTGGTTGCAGGGAAAGGCCAGGATCCGCAAACCACACTCAGCGTATCGGGCGTGCAGGTCGACAAGCTGAGTGTAGTTCACTTCGGTTTTGCCTCACTGGGAGGCCACGTTGGTGACGATGCACACGAAGCCCCTGCGAGAGTCGGTGGGGGTCACCACTGAAGAGCTCGGCCCCCTCCCAGGCCCCCGCCCTGCGTCCCGCCCCGGGCGAGCGCCCACCGGTACTTGTCCAGGTTAACCATGTGCCCGTCGATGTCCTTGGCGGAAAACTCGTGCATGGAGCGCGCACAGCGCCAGTCGTCCCGGGACGCGCACTGCAAAACAAGGGGGCTGAACAAGGAGCGCGGACGGGAAGCCAAGGCCACGGCCCGCTCGCCAGCCCAGGGTTCCGGGGCAAGAACGGAGCCGGAGCCGGTCAGTGGCCGGAAACTCGGGCCCTGGGGCACTGAAAACCTCAAAGCTCCTCCTCCTTAAGTGGACACGCCCCCTAGTACCTATGATCCCGTTTTACCGGAGACCCTGAGGCTGGGAGAGGGTTCCAACCCCAGAAAGTGCCACAGCAGCAGGTGTGGGGGCCCCGCGCGCACCAGGTCCTGGGACTCGGGACACTCGCTCATCTCCGGCCCCAAGTGGTGGGGACAGGGCTCCTTCCGCCGGCGGCGCACCTTCCTGCGCCTGCACGCTGGGGCCTTCCGCCGCCGAGGGGCCCGCGGCCGCCGCCTACCCCGGCTCTGGTACCGCCGCCGGCTGCGCTCGGGGGAGCCTGCGCCCGCGCAGCCCATACCCGCCCGTCTGCCGCCCAGCCTGGCCCCCTAGCGCCGCGCCCGGGAACAGAGGCCCGGAGGCCGCAGTCTGGACCGGGCGACTGTGACGCCACCGCGCTGGGCCAGGGCGCGGGGGCGGGGCGGCGCCCAGGGGCGCGTGATCCGAGGTTTCCAGCCCTCCGCGCCCCCAGCCGCCCGGGCGCGGCAGCCCCGCTCCGCCCGGAGACGCCCACCCGGGGTCCCCAACGGTCCAGCTCCGCTCAGAGGTCCCGGACGCCGCGCCACCCCCGCAGCCGTCCCGGACTGTGCCCTCCCTGCCCCAGCCTGGACCCTGCCCCCCCTTCAGCCGTCCTGGACCCCGGACCCGGTCCCCCGCCCCGCCAGCCTGGACCCCCGACCCCGACTCGCCGACCCCCCGCCCCTCCAGCCT
>NW_016107839.1:1074349-1076087 GCF_001604975.1 Cebus imitator
CGCCAGCCTGAACCCCGACCCCAGCCACGGGCCCTCGCGCTAGGAACAGCCCCGTCCCCAGCCCCTTTCCCGACCTCGGCCCGCGCGCTCGGGACAGCCCCTTCCCCTTCCCCGACCTCGCCCCGCGCGCAAGCAACGGCCTGGACGGTCTTGGAGCGCGTCGCAGTGCGGTCACCCGCGTCGGCGCCCGGCCGGGGATGGGGAGAGGGAGCTACCCGCACGAAGGTCACGGGGGCCCGAGGGTTTCCCGCGCCGGCGACCGGAGGCGGGGGTCGTGCGCCCGGCCCAAAAGTCCCCGGGCCAGGGACAGCCGCGGCCACCGCTTACCATGGTGCCGGCCAGGCCGGGCGCGGCCAGAGCTCCACAGAGCAGCGCCGGCTTCAGCAAGCGGCACAGGCGACCGAGGCTCATCGCGGCGGGACTGGGAGCCAGCGGCTCCTCCCCTCGCCCAGCCGACCAATGGACGCGCGCCGGCACCCCGCGCCTCCCCGCCCACGGCCACGCCCTCCAGAGCTCTCATTGGTCAGCCGCGTCGGGGTTGAGCGCTCGCGCCGACGCTAGCCAATGGGAGGCCGGGATGGGAGGAAGGCGGGGAATGGGGCGGGACCGGACGTGGGGGTTTACTGTTGTCGGCAACTGCGCATGTTCGCTTGCCGCCGGGAGGCCGCGTCCGTGCAGGCGGCGCGTGGGGAGGCAGCAGCTGGTCGACCGCAGCGCGGCGGTAGGCCAGACGACTTGAGAATACTACTGAAAACTCGTCGAGGGGGTTTCTCTAACTCGCAGAAAAGTCTTCCCAGCACTTTGAGGAGAGGGTTTGCTTTTTTTTTGTTTTGTTTTTTAAAGAGACGCGGTCTTGCTGCTCAGGGCGCACTGCAGCCTCGACCTCTCGGACTCAAGGGATCCTCCGGCCTCTGCTTCCCCAGTAGCTGGGACAGCAGGCTCACCACAATGCCTGGCTCATTATTTTTTTTCTAGAGTTGGGGTCTCACTATGTTGCCCAGGCTGGTCTCAAACTCCTGACCAGCCTCAGCCTCCCAAAGTGCTGGGAGTGAGAGCCACGGGTCCGGATAGGATTTGCCTTTTTAATGTAAATAAAACCAAACTGAGTTGCGCCTGCTCCTCATCACAGCCCCATCTTATGGGGGTGCCCAGAGAGGCCATGGGGGTGACCCTTGCCATAGGCACACAGGGGTCAGTGACTCCCCATCCCTGGGTCTGTCGCTGAGCCGAGTGTATAACACGTGGGCACTGGGACCTGGGGGGTGATCAAGACAGTTACTGTTGGGGTGGCTCATGCCTGTAATCCTAGCACTTTGGGAGGCTGAGGTGGGTGGATCACCTGAGGTCAGGAGTTCAAGACCAGCCTGGCCATCATGGTGAAACCACATCTTATTAAAAAAAAAAAAAAAAGTTACCGTTTAACTGAGAAACCAGAGTTCCCTGTGATCCCACCCCCAGGGACAGCTGCCCACGCAGGGAGGTGCAGGTATGTGCTCAGAAGATAAATCGGGAGGGTGTTTTGAGGCTTCTACCATTGCAAGGTATGGGCATACCCAGAGCCCATACTGCCCCACATCTTGGCTTGCAACTCTGTTTTTCACTTCGTGGCTTGGACATTTGGCAGTAGAAACACTCATCTCATACTTGGGAACTGAGTCATGAAATTCCACGCCACCCCTCCACAACTGGGCTTTGACCCCTGTACAGGCAGATGTTTGGGATTTTTTTTTTTTTTTTT
>NW_016107839.1:1077832-1079097 GCF_001604975.1 Cebus imitator
CCAGGATGGTCTCAATCTCTTGACCTCGTGATCCACCCGCCTCGGCCTCCCAAAGTGCTGGGATTACAGGCGTGAGCCACCGCGCCCGGCCTTGGGATTTTTACGTAGCCCTCAAGGTCTTAAACTTTACTGACCCTGCCCTGAATATTTCTGCAGAGAAAGACTCAGGGCTGGGTTCATCTGTGGTGGGGGGCCTATGAGCTGGCCCCCACCACTGCCCCCGACCCGGGCTTGCCAGATGCAGCGCAGAGGTGTCGTAGATGGAGTTTGGTGGCTGAGGTAGTGAAGGAAGGATCCCTGGGCAAGGCTGCCAGAATCCAGGTCTTGCATAAGCCTGTTCACATGGCTTTCCTCCCTCCCGGCCCCCAGAGGCGGAGCTCTTGGAGTCAACACCCATTGTCTCACTTCTCAGGAAACCAACCTCCCCATTTCCTCCCCCGCTGGCAGTGTGGGTGACCGGGCCACACTGGCGACTCTGTTCTTGCCCTTGAGGAGGCTCAGTTGTTTGCAGTCTTGCCAGAATTGTTTTCCGTTAAGTTTCTCACAAACATGGGTGCTGAAACAGGTATTTATTTCACGGTTGCCAGAAAAACAGCTCAGTACCCACAGCTCCATGGAGAAACTCTATCCCCTCTCTGACTTCCTGCCAGTTGTGATAAGGGCAGGGGGGGAGACATACACTGTGGCCGCCCCATCGGAGAACCTGGCCCCAGGCTCTGGGAGGGGTTTGTGCTGGGGGCTTCACAGCTTTTCCCAGAGTGACCTCATTTCACAAATGGGGAAATGGGGTGGTAGGGACCTGTCAAGGCTCCAGCAAGGCTTTCCCGTGAGGGTGGGAGTTCCTGGGTGTCCCTGCAGGAAGCTGTGTTGCCAGAGATCTTTCTGGAGCAGCTGCTGGCTCCAGGAAAGACTGGGGCAGGGGCCGTCCTGTGGCTTGATTTCTTTTTTTTTTTTTTTTTTTTTTTTTTTTTGAGAGAGAATCTTGTGACAGCCCAGGCTGGAGTGCAGTGGAGAGATCTTGGCTCACTGCAACCTCCACCTTCTGGGTTCAAGCGATTCTCCTGCCTCAGCCTCCCGAGTACCTGGGATTATAGGCGCACTATACCACACCTGGCTAATTTTTCGTATTTTTAGTAGAGATGGGATTTCACCATCTTGGCCAGGCTGGTCTCAAACTGCTGACCTCAAGTGATACTCCTACCTCAGCCTCCCAAAGTGCTGGGATTACAGGCTTGAACCACTGCGCCCCGCCTAGGTGTTTGGGA
>NW_016107839.1:1079111-1090912 GCF_001604975.1 Cebus imitator
GCCCCTCAAAGTGCTGGGATTACAGGCGTGAACCACTGCACCTGGCCTCATTTTTCCTTTTCGTGGCTGAGAAATATTCCAGTGTGTGGAGGGATCACATTGTGTTTACTCATATGTGGATGGACATCGGAGTTGTTTTCACCTTTTGAGTTTGTAAAGCTGTACAAGTGTTTGTGTGGGTGTATGTTTTCGTTTCTCTTGGGCCTTGTGACTAGAAGTGGAATTGCTGAATCATATGGTGACTCTGTGTAACAGTTTGAAGATCCACGCGACTGTTTGCTTTCTTTTTTTTTTCTTTTTTTTTGAGACGGAGTCTTGTTCTGTTGCCAGAGCTGGAGTGCAGTGGCCCGATCTCGCCTCACTGCAACCTCTGCCTCCCGGGTTCAAGCAATTCTCCTGCCTCAGCCTCCCGAGTAGCTGGGACTACAGGCGTGCGCCACCACACCCAGCTAATTTTTTTGTATTTCAGTAGAGACAGGGTTTCACCATGTTGGCCAGGATGGTCTCGAGCTCCCGACCTTGTGATCCAACTGCCTGTGATCCACCGTGCCTGGCCAGCAATTTTCTTTTTCTTTCCTTCTCTTCTCTTCTTCCTTTTTTCTTTTTGGATGGAATTTTGCTCTTGTTGCCCAGGTGCAAGCTCAGCTCACTGCAATCTTCACCGCCCAGGTTCAAGTGATTCTCCTGCCTCAGCCTCCCGAGTACCTGGGACTACAGGCGCACATCACCATGTCTAGCTAATTTTTCTCAGCCCACTCCAATCTCCACCTTCTGGGCTCAAGTGATTCTCCTGCCTTAGCCTCCCAAGTAGCTGGGGTTACAGGTGTACACCGCCACATCTACGTAATTTTGTATTTTTAGGAGAGTTGGGGTTTCAGTGTGTTGCCCGGGCTGGTCTTGAACTCCTGACCTCAGATGATCTGCCCACCTCGGCCTGCAAAAGTGCTTGGATTGTAGGTGTGAGCCACCGTTCCCAGCCGACCAGACTGTTTTCTAGAGTAGCTGCATCTTCTTACATTCTCACCCGCCCCGTGTGTGGATCACGCGTGACTTCTGGGCCTCTGGCTTGGGCCCAGCCTCTCTTAATCCAGCTCTGCCCCGGGATTTGCAGGTCACTACTGGATCTTGACTCCAGCAACCCAGATGCCCTTTCTTGTGCTGTAAAATCCACTTGTGAGCCCTGTCCATCTTCTGAGCCCCCGTGTGCCCGCGCCACCTCTCCAATTCCTCTCCTTCCTGAAATCTGCCCTGCCAGGCACTGCTGGCCCCCTTCCCTGAGTCACAAGCTGTGTCTCCCGGGCTAATCCTTAATCCTCAGGTGGCCTTGGCGGCCTGGTGGCATCACACAGCCACTCCTCCCTGTGCCCCTAGACACCTCCCCACAGGGTTTCCAGGACACCTGGCAACCTCCTGCCCTTTATCCTATTTACGGAGCACCCGTGTAGCGCCCATGCCAGGCGCTGCTATGTGTACATTGCAGTTGTTAGCCGATTACCCTGTGAAGTGGGTGCCGTTCCTGTCCCTGTGTTACAAGGCAGGGGAGAGGGCGGCACAGAGAGGTTCAGTAAGGTGCCTCGAGGTCACACAGCCAGGTCTACAGCACGGGGCTGCCCCAGTGTCAGTGCTGAGTCTTCCTCCCCTCCTGCTGCCCCCTCCTCCCCTTCCCCTGACCTCTGACCCTGAGTGGGGCTGGACTCACTCCCCCGGACTCTGCTCTGCTCCCAGGACCCGGTCCAGGCTCCTGGCTCTAATCTCTACCATGTGTCCACCTTGGCTGCACGTCTATCTACCCCCCAGAACCTTGATGAACTCCAGAGCCCATCCCCACCTACACGCCCCTTCCCGCTGGTCACAGGGACGGCGTTGTTCCCTCTTCTCCCTGCTTGTCTCGCCCTGTGGCAAGAAAGCCCTCCCCTGGCTTAAATTCTGCAACCCTGTGAGCTCTGCCTTCACAACACGCGCAGACCCACTCTGTGCTCGCCCTCGCCTACTCGGAGCCGCTCCCACCTCTGGCCAGTTTGCCTCCCCGGGCCCTCCCTGGTCTCTCCCTTCTGCGCTGGCTCCCGAGAGTTATTTCCTAACACCGCAGCTCCAAACATTTCACCCTGATCAGCAAGGCCTCAGGGGACCGGACCCACTGTGTCCTCCGACCTCTCCTGCCCTGTCCCCACCAGCAGCACTGCAGGTGAGGTGCCGCCTCAGGGCCCCACCCTGGCTGTGCTGTGCGCCACGCTTCTTCTCTCTCCTCCTCGGGGTTTTGTTTTCTGTTTGTTTTCAGACAGCGTGCTGCTCTGTCGCCCAGGCTGGAGTGCAGTGGCACAATCACAGCTCACTGCAGCCGCGACCTCCTTGGGTAAGCCATCCTAGAGCTGCCCACCGCAGCCTCCTGAGTAACTGGGACTACAGGTGCGCCCCACCACGCCCAGTTAATTTTTAAATCTTTTGTAGAAATGAGGTCTTCCAGCTGGGCGTGGTGGCTCACACCTATCATCCCAACACTCTGGGAGGCTGAGCCAGGTGGATCACAAGGTCAGGAGTTCAAGACTAGCCTGGCCAAGATGGTGAAACCCCGTCTCTACTAAAAATACAAAAAACTTAGCTGGGCATGATGATGGGTACCTGTAATCCCAGCTACTCAGGAGGCTGAGGCAGAGAATTGCTTAAACCCGGGAGGCGGAGGTTGCAGTGACCCGAGATTACGCCATTGCATTCCAGCCTGGGTGACAGAGCAAGACTCTGTCTCAAAAATAAATAAATAAATAAATCATAAAAGAAATGGAGTCTTATTATGTTGCCCAGGCTGGTCTCGAACTGCTGGCCTCAAGGTGAGAGATAAAAGTTAGGTAGTTAGGGCCGGGCGTGGTGGCTCACGCCTGTAATGCCAGCACTGTGGGAGGCCGAGGCGGGTGGATCACGAGGTCAAGAGATCGAGACTATCCTGGTCAACATGGTGAAACCCCGTCTCTACTAAAAATACAAAAAACTTAGCTGGGCATGATGATGGGTACCTGTAATCCCAGCTACTCAGGAGGCTGAGGCAGAGAATTGCTTAAACCCGGGAGGCGGAGGTTGCAGTGACCCGAGATTACGCCATTGCATTCCAGCCTGGGTGACAGAGCAAGACTCTGTCTCAAAAATAAATAAATAAATAAATCATAAAAGAAATGGAGTCTTATTATGTTGCCCAGGCTGGTCTCGAACTGCTGGCCTCAAGGTGAGAGATAAAAGTTAGGTAGTTAGGGCCGGGCGCGGTGGCTCACGCCTGTAATGCCAGCACTGTGGGAGGCCGAGGCGGGTGGATCACAAGGTCAAGAGATCCAGACCATCCTGGTCAACATGGTGAAACCCCGTCTCTACTAAAAATACAAAAAACTTAGCTGGGCATGATGATGGGTACCTGTAATCCCAGCTACTCAGGAGGCTGAGGCAGAGAATTGCTTAAACCCGGGAGGCGGAGGTTGCAGTGACCCGAGATTACGCCATTGCATTCCAGCCTGGGTGACAGAGCAAGACTCCGTTTCCAAAAAAAAAAAAAAAAAAAAGTTAGGTACTTAGATAATGTTGGAAATAGATGCTCAGTGCCACAAAGAAAAATTAGCCCTGAGATAAAGGATCTTTCAGCAACGCAAATTGTACTTCCTGGACTGCAGGAGGGGTTCCCTCACTAGCCATCGTGCCACGAGAGTGCAATGAACAAAGGAAAACCCACAAATGTGTCCCTTATGCGTTTGGGGTCCTCCTTACTGCTGTGTCTGATCTCGGTTGGCTGGAGCCAGACCTTGCAATTAAACTAAAACCCTAATGGACGGTACAGTCCAGCCCCACAGGGTCCCGTGAGTCCCTCTCTGCTGGTGTGGAGATGAGAAACTGTGGAAATAAAAGATACAAGACACCAAGAAAGAGAAGACAGTTTGCTCCCAGGGTCCGCTGCCAACCAAGCGCAGAGTCCGGCAGTGGCCCCGAGTGCCTGGACGCTCTGATTTTTACTGAGTACAAAGCGGGCGGCAGGACAGGTAGGATGAGGTAATGGTGGTCAGTGACAGGGTCAGGTACATCACGTGTCCTGGAGACAGGGGCCCAAGACGTTGAAGAAGCCAGTGGAGGAGAAAACCTGAGGCGTCAGCATTTTTTTCAAACTTGTCCAGAAATAACAAGGTCACGAAGATTTATGTGACTATTACCGATTCTTACCTGCTGAGAAAAAGAGGAACCAGGTGCAGAAGCAGAACTTGACAGTAGCCACGGAATGTGGCCACTGCAGCACAGCATCACATACAGACAAAAGTCCATGGATGTCTGTGGGCCTCCCTGACAGCCTCTAGGCCTCCCACAAGAGTTTGTAAGAGCAGAGTTTTCTCCTCATTCCCCCGAGGAAGGAGATGTCTTGGCCATCTTGAACATCTCCTTCCTTGGCTGGCTAAACAGTGGGCGCTTTCACAGCCGAGGGGCCCTCCACCAGCCCTTCTGTGGACGTGACAGAAGACTTAGGGCATCTTGCCTTAGGGTCACCTCTTTTCCAATGCCACTTCAGTCACATACGTCTTGACCTGAGACTTATCAGTAAGATTAAAGATTATATGATTATATGTCTATGATTACATATCAATAGCTATCTGATTATTTTACGATTATATATAGGAATAACTATGTTACAATTGAAGTATTGAAATTCGAGATTAAATTAACACCAAGACAAACGTATGCCAAATTGCAGGGTCTTTATTATTGCCGGCGACCACAGAGGACTCACGTCTCTCCAACCTGTGGCGTCGAACTCAGGGAGAGCAGGGTTTTTAAGCTGAAAAACCACATCCTGGTTTTAGGACCCAGAGGGTGAGGAGTGGGGATGGGGATGAAGGGCTTCAGGCATTCTGAGGGCTAGTGGATTCTGTAAATCACCTCCCGGGCGGAGAGGAAGGTGAGGGGGGCTCCGGACATGCCAAGGGCCAGGGGACTTTTGTCACTCCGATTGTTACTTAGGTGGTTTACAGAAGTCAAGATAAACGTTAGTTTACACATTGTCTGGGTAGTGGTGGAAGTCACAGATCTTAGTTCCTTATTACAAGTCACAGGGGCCAAGATGGCATTAGCCTGGGCCGCTTATTCTGGTACTGATAAGAAAAGGTAAGCAGCTTTACATAGTGGGCATTTTTCAGAGCAAACTGGCAACTTTATTTACAGAAGCCAAACACAGCTTTATCTTATAAAATGGCATTGCTCAGGTTCTGTCTCTAGGCCAGCTACAGCACAATATCACAAAATATCTCTAATTCTTTTCTAATTCTATGTTTATATGAGAACATGCTAAGGCTTCAGACCCTTGCCTCAGCTCTTGTGGGGTTCCCCTCTACAGCTAACAACTTAAAACTTCTGAACAGGTAAAAGCAATGGAGAGCTGGGACATGCCTGTGAGCACATCCAGCACAGATATCTTGGTTAAAGTACAAGGACATAGGATGTACTAATTGCCTAGAAGTATGTCTTAGCTAACACCTGCATAGGATAGAGCTTAACAGAGTTATTAACACGCTTATGATTTATTTATTTTTTTATTTTTCAGACGGAGTTTCGCTCTTGTTACCCAGGCTGGAGTGCAATGGCGCGATCTTGGCTCACCACAACCTCTGCCTCCTGGGTTCAGGCAATTCTCCTGCCTCAGCCTCCCGAGAAGCTGGGACTACAGGTGTGCGCCACCACAACCAGCTAATTTTTGTATTTTTAGTAGAGACAGGATTTCACCTTGTTGACCGGGATGATCTCGATCTCTTGACCTCGTGATCCACCCGCCGCGGCCTCCCAAAGTGCTGGGATGACAGGCGTGAGCCACCACGCCCAGCCCTGATTTGTTATTTGACAGGAAAGGAAACTTTAGAAAGGAACCCTTCTACTTCCCACTGTTGGAAATAGATGCTCGGTGCTGCAAAGAAAAATTAGCACTCAGACAAAGGATCTTTCAGCAATGCAATTTTTACTTCCTGGACTGCAGGAAGGGTACTCTAGAGATATGCCTAGTTCTACCCAAGACTCTCAGTTATCCATCTAAAGGAGGGACACTTCATTGCCATTGCACAGGTAGGGAAACAAGCTCAATGGCACTAAAGGGGACACGGGCTGGAGACAACAAAGAGAACCCTGAATAGTTTGGTGTACAAATATTCGCCCCTAGGGGCTGAGCTGCCCCTTGGTCCCATCTAGGCCTCAGTTTCCCCACCTACACTTCAGCCCCGCTTCCTGGGATTCTAAACTGCTGCCCCAAGGTGGGAGTTGAACGGAAACTACAACTCCCGAGAGGCCGAGCGGCCAAAGACACGTGAGAGCCGCGAAGCGAGAGTCTCGTGCAGCCAACTGTCGCGCTCGTACGGTTCGGGTTGCCCTTGGCGCTGCCGGTCCCAGATGTTGCTGCAGTCAGGCCTTCGCGGAAGGCAGCCCAGCTCCGGGCGGGGTAAAGCGGAGGGGACCTGACTGGGATTTGGCGCAGGCGCATTCCGCGCGAGACCTCACTAGCGCATGCGTAGGGGGTGCGAGTGGCGACCGCCATGGACGACGAGGAGGAGACGTACCGGCTCTGGAAAATCCGCAAGACCATCATGCAGGTCAGCCGCGCGCCGGACAGCTGTTTAGAACCGTGGGGTGGGGGCCGGGGGCGCAAGTGGTGGGTGTAGGGGCACGAGGTGGGGTCGAGCTCGGCGTCTGCGCGTAGTCCCGTCGGAGCAGCAGCGATGAAGGGCCGGGCGGACACGGGAGGCCTCGAGGCCGCCGGGGTTCTCGGGCGCTGGGCCCGACCTGAGCCGGCAGCGGGGAGGGGGATTTCTGGACGTTTGGGCGCGGGGCTTAGGGGCGGGCGGGCGGCTCGGGCCTGGTGCCGCGCGCGTGGCGGCGGGAGGAGGAGGAAGGGGCGAGCGGGGAGGAAGACGGGGTGGGGGCGCCCCCGGACCCTGCCCTGCGCTGTGATTCAGCGGCGCCTTTTGTCTTTGCGTCCTGACCCCCCCCCCCGGAGTCTCAGCATCCGAGGGTGGCGGAGGTGGCGGTTGGGAAGCAGCGACCGAGCTGGGGCTTGCGATGGGGACGTGGAGCCCGGAACCCGTGCCTTGGGGTCTGGGGCAGCTGGAGGCCGCTGGGCTCAGCCGGGTTTGGAAGCCGGGCGCTTCAGAGTCCTGCGTCAGCCTCGGGGGCCGCTTCAGAGCCTTTGCTTCGTCTTGCCTCCGCAGCCATTGCCCTTGTCCTCAGCCAAGCCCCCTGCAGCCTGATTCTCCTTCCTCCGGGCCTCAAACACTGAGCCTGTAGTTCTGTTTCCGTCATTGTCTTTTTTATTTTTATTTTTATTTATTTTTTTGGGACGGTGTTTTGCTCTTGTACCCAGGCTGGAGGGCAGTAACGCGGTGTCGGCCCACTGCAGCCTCCACGTCCCGGGTTCAAGCGATTCTCCTGCCTCAGCGTCCCGAGTACCGAGATTACAGGCACCTGTCACCACCCCTGGCGAATTGTTTTTGTATTTTTAGTAGAGGCGGGGTTTCAGCGTGTTGGCCAGGCTGGCCTGCAACTCCCGACTTCAGGTGATCTGACCGCCTGGCCTCCCAAAGTGCTGGGATTACAGGCGTGAGCCACAGCACCCGGCCCCTTGTCTTTTTTTTTTTTTTTTTTTTTTTTTTTTCTCCTCCAAAAGGGACAGGGTCTTCCTCTGTCTTCCAGGCTGCAGTGCAGTGCTGCAGTCATAGCTCGCTGCATCCTCGAATTCCTGGCCTTAAGCAGTCCTCCTGCCTCAGCCTCCCTCAGCACTGAGATCACAGTTCTGAGCCCCCGAACCCGGCCTCCGCCCCTCCCCACCCCCCTTTAGGGTAGCTCTGAAAAGTGGTCTGGAGGGCTGTGGTTGCCAGGTTTGTTCCCTGCCAGGTTCCTGTGAGGCTGGACTGGACACCTGCAGGCCTCTCAGGATCACACTGGCCCCATCCTGTGGTGTGGCTCTGGGGGCAGGGTGGCTGTCACCGGGCACACATGAGGGTTCAGCGTTCTGTCCTCTGCAGCAGCTGCAGGTCTGACTTCTGGGTCATGAGATCTAGCCCCCTTCCTCCGTCTGCCCTGCGGTCAGCTGGTTTGTTTTTTTTTTGTTTAAATAAAGGCAGGGTTTCACCATGTTGGTCAGGCTGGTCTTGAACTCCCGACCTCAGGTGAACACCCGCCTTGGCCTCCAAAGTGCTTGGATTACAGGCGTGAGCCACCGCGCCTGGCCAGCTGGCTCTTTCTTTCTGCAGCTATGCCATGACCGTGGCTACTTAGTGACCCAGGACGAGCTTGACCAGACACTGGAGGAGTTCAAAGCCCAGTTTGGGGACAAGCCGAGCGAGGGGCGGCCGCGCCGCACTGACCTCACCGTGCTGGTGGCACACAACGATGACCCCACCGACCAGATGTTTGTGTTCTTTCCAGGTGAGCAGCGCCGGCTGAGGAGCCAGCCGCCAGCACCCGCCTCCTGCCCAGCTCCTGTCTCTCTGCCCAGTGTGGGAGGAAGGCTCCCCTCCTCTTCCTCGCTTGGGGTGTTGCTGTTGACCTCTGAGCACTCTCATGCAGCATCTTTCCAGTTTCCCTCTTATCGGTCCCCTTCTCTGTTCCCTGACCGTTTCCTCCAACCAGGATCGTCACGCGGGCCTCCCCACTTGCCCCAGCCCCCTATGACCTTTGAAGTATTTGTGTCCCTCCTCTCCCTCATCCTGGCCACTGGGTGCACTTCCAGCTTCTTGGCCTGGTCTAGGAGGCCCTATCCAGGTCAGAGCAGCCTCCTTGTGAGCTGTGGCCCTGCCCCCACTAACCCACCCCAGCCCAGTCCTCTGCACCCCATCCCCCTCCCTGTCAGCGTCTGCTCTTTGTTCCTCAAGACTCTGCTGGGGCCTCTTTTCCCGGGTCCCCTGGGACACTTGGTGTCAGCACCTGCTCTGTGGAAGTCTCCCCACCTGTCTTTCTCCCCAGTGTGGCTCTAAAGCCCTCCGAGGTTGGGGGATGAGAGAGCCTTCGGTGCACAGCCCAGCACCTAGAATCAGTGCGGAGACGGAGCGTGTCTGCTTAGCGGACCTGGTGAAGTTGTTTTTTTTTTTTTTTTTTTTTTTTTTTTTTAAACAGAGTCTTACTCAGTCACCCGGGCTCAACCTCTGCCTCCTGGGTTCCAGCAGTTCTCTTGGGTCAGCCACCCTAGTAGCTGGGATTACAGGCACCTGTCACCACATCCGGCTCATTTTGTATTTTTAATAGAGACAGGGTTTCTCTATGTTGGTCAGGCTGGTCTTGAACTCCCCACTTCAGGTGATCCACATGCCTTGGCCTCCGAAAGTGCTGGGATTACAGGTGTGAGCCAGTGCACCCTGCTTTTTTTTTTTTTTTCCCCCCCTCTTTTTTGAGATGGAGCGTTGCTGTCACCCAGGCTGGAGTGTGTAGTGGAGCAGTCTCAGCTCACTGCACCCTCCACTGCTGGGGTTTAAATGATTCTCCCACCTCAGTCTGTCAAGAAGCTATGATTGCAGGCATACACCATTTCAGCTGGCTAGTTTTTTTTTTGTATTACGAGAGACAGGGTTTTGCCATGTTGGCTAGGGTAGTCTTGAATTTCTGGCCTCAATTGATCCACCTGCCTCGGCCTCCCAAAGGGCTGGGATTACAGGAGTGAGTCAGTGTGCGCGGCCTTCAGTGACACTTCTTAAAGAGAGTGTCCTGGGGTGTGAGGTGTGCTTGTTGGAGAGGTTGGTGCCGAGTCACCTGCCTCCCCAGAAGTGCCCGGGGTGGGAGCCAATCAGTGTCAAAGGTGCCTTACTCCCTGGTCACTGGGTGACTGAGGGGTGTCAGGGCCGTGTTCTCCTGTCCTAGTCTCTTGGTGAATGGGAGGTATCAGTCCTCTCTTCCCTGGTCCTAGGATTCTGCAACTCAGGCCACGTTTTGCACACGTGGAAACTGAGGCCCAAGTAGGAGAAGCACCTGTGCTGAGTGGAGCTGGGACTCAGGTGTTCTCTGCTGAGGGGGCTGGGACTCAGGTGTTCTCCGCTGAGGGGGCTGGAACCAGGTGCTCTGGGTCCACGTGGGCAAGGGCCGAGAGGGCCCAGAGTGGTACAGGCCGGTGTACTCTGTCCACAGAGGAGCCCAAGGTGGGCATCAAGACCATCAAGGTGTACTGCCAGCGCATGCAGGAGGAGAACATCACCCGGGCCCTCATCGTGGTGCAGCAGGGGATGACGCCCTCCGCCAAGCAGGTGGGCGCCGCACCAGCCTCTCACCCTCCCCAGCCTCCCCTGGGCGGTGCCAACAGGTGGCCCACATGCCTTGGGCCACGCCAGCCAGGGTGCCCTGGAGGATGTGGCTGATGTCCGGCCAGCCCCAACTGTTTCCCACCCTGTCCATGGGCCACAGTGCTGAACCCCAGCCCCATCCCAGGCAGCCGCCATCCTTCCCTGGCTCTCAGGAGGGCATCAGAGCAGAGGGCACCATGCCTCTCTCTCCAGCTCCTGTGGGCTCCAGTCCTTGGCCTGGTGCGCCCTCCAAGACCCGGAGACGCTTTGTTTTGAGCTGATGTCCAGGGGGATGTGCTGAGGAGGCCTGGCACGGGTTCCCCAGGGCCCATCGTGTTCCCCATCTGTCTGTTGGACACTCCTGAGCCTCCATGTCCCGTCTGTCGGGCACCGTGAGCCAGGCTGCCACACTGGGACAGGCAGTCGGTGGAGCAGCTTGGTCTCTGGCCCACAGGGCTTTGGGTTCACGAAGCCACATAAAGCAGCGCCTGTGTATTGGGAAGAGGTCGCTGTGCCCACCCTGAGGCCTGCCCATGGAAGCGTCTGACGGGTGGAAACAGCCTCGTCACTGCTTGTGACAGGAGGCCCTTGGGATGAGTGGAGAGGCCGGGGAGGGGTGGGCTCTTGAGGGCCTCTGGGCTGGCGGTGGGGATTCTGATGTACGACATGGGTGTGTTGTGGAGGCACATGAGTAAGCCGCCTGTAGCCTGAGGCAGGAAATGGAGTTGGGGTTGTCGGGGCCCCTCCTGGCCATGTCTGAGTCTCTCTCTCTTGCAGTCCCTGGTTGACATGGCGCCCAAGTACATCCTGGAGCAGTTTCTGCAGCAGGAGCTGCTCATCAACATCACAGAGCACGAGGTGGGTGCCCTGCCCCGGAGCCCCACCTGTGGGGGTGCGGAGATACAGGATTTGCAGGTGACCTCCTAGGAAGATGTGGGTTACGGGGCCCAGGGGCTGGCACTCCTGCTAGCGTGTGGAAGGCAGGGTCCTCAAAGGGTGGCCCTGTGGCCGAACCTGAGAACTTCCTGGAAGTGCAGGCTCCCGCTGGGCTCGGCAACTCAGGCCTGTAATCCCAGCACTTGGGGCAGCCAAGGTGGGTGGATCACAAGGTCAGGAGTTCAAGACCAGCCTGGCCAAGATGGTGAAATCTCATCTCTACTAAAAATACAAAAAATTAGCCGGGCGTGGTGGCACACACCTGTAATCTCAGCTCCTCTCGAAGCTGAGGCAGAGAATTGCTTGAACCCGAGAGGAGGAGGTTGCAGTGAGCTGAGATCTCGCCACTGCACTCCAGCCTGGATGACAGAGCAGAGCTCTGTCTCAGGGAAAAAAAAGAAAACGCAGGGTCCCAGGCCTGCCCTGGCCTATGGAACAGGGACTTTGGTGGGTGCAGAGGGACCCTAGTGCCACCGACCCAGCAGGAGTCTCAGAAGGAGGTGACAGTGCCCCAGCCCATCTACTTCAGAAGCTCCAGGAGCTGTGGCCCTGCAGACTTCACCCCCGCTTGTGGAGCCGGGGTGGGGTGGGGTGGGGTGG
>NW_016107839.1:1091062-1093765 GCF_001604975.1 Cebus imitator
GGGGCGGGGTAGGGTAGGCTCCCTGAGTGCCGGGTTGGTAGCTCAGGGGCGGTGGTAGTGCCTGGGAGCCCCATGGGGTCTGGCCCAGCCCTTGGTGATGTCTGGTGGCCTTCTCTCTCGACAGCTGGTCCCTGAGCACGTCGTCATGACCAAGGAGGAAGTGACGGAGCTGCTGGCCCGATAGTATCCTTTCCAGCCCTGCCGGCCTCTGCCCCACATGTGCCTCTGGATTTCCACATCCCCCCACTCCCCGGCCCTACCTGTCATTTTCCTAACCCTGCTTCCCAGTAAGCTCCGTGAGAACCAGCTGCCCAGGATCCAGGCGGGGGACCCCGTGGCTCGGTACTTCGGGATAAAGCGTGGACAGGTGAGCCTTCAGGAGAAGGGGCCCTGGGGCGGCTCTGTGCTGACCACTGGTCTGCAGGGGCTTCTGTCCCCTCCAACCGCCCCTCCTCCTCGACACTGGGCCCAGAGAAGAGCATGACCCCAGGGTCAGCATCTCGGGCCTCTGCTGGCCCTCCCCAGCTGGTGTGCTGCCCGCCTACTGTACGGTGCCCTCAGCCCCTGCTCTCCTGCCTCCGCAGGTGGTGAAGATCATCCGGCCCAGCGAGACGGCCGGCAGGTACATCACCTACCGGCTGGTACAGTAGCTACCGCCCTGACAGGTACCGGCTGTGGGGTTAGATGTGGGGTTAGATATGGGGGTGTTGTCCCCTCTGTTGGTGTGCGGGCGTGTTCTGGCTTTGTCCCTGCAGCAGGCCCCAGCCAGTGCTGGGCCATCAGGGCACCCCAGTCCCCACCTGGCTGCAGCTCCTGGGGCCCTGTTCCTGGCAGGGAGAGTCATGGTACTCCGTCCGCCTGCTGGTGACCCCCCATAGCAGCAGGAGACTCCCCTGCGTGGCAGGCGTGCGGTGGGACTTTCCAGAATAGGGTTTAGAAACCTGCCCAGACACCCCAGTGGTCAGACAGGAGGTGGCTTCGGGCCAACCCTTCCCTGAGTGGGCACATGGGGAGGGACTGGCCTGAGTCCCAGGAGCGGGACAGCATCTGCCCCTGTTGAGGGCCTCCCAGCTGCCCGACCCACACCAGAGGTGTTGCTTGGGCAGGCCGCCGCACTTTGTACTCAGCCCAGGGGTGGGGTTTAGCTAGGTCTGACTTTGGTCCGGTTGCTTTAAAGTCAGAGTTCACTGCCCACACCTGTGTGACACCCTCCCCACCCGGGCTACACCCCCTCATGCTCAGCAGTGGGCCTCAGGCTGTCCTGGACAGACTAGATCTGCCCCCTCCTGAGACCACCTTCCTCCCCTTTCCTAGCCCCTAGAGGCGGCCACACGGACAATGACCTGGTCACCTGCAGGAGGAAGCCTCTGCTGGAGTCCAGCCCCCCCCCTCCAGTGCTTTGGGCTGCTGCTCCTCTGGACTCCCCAAGGCAGGCAGCCCCCACCCGAATTCACCCATCCTGGGCTGAGGCTTCTGTGGATTTGTGCCTGATGCAGCCTCAGGAGGGACCAGACCCCCCAGGGAGGTCACTTGGTGCCCCGGGTCCGTGCCTAGACTATGCAGAGTCCCCTGGGTTGGGGGGTTGGGGGCTTAGGGTCTGTCTCCCACTGGGCGCTCAGCCTCCCACCCCTCGCTTCCCTCCCTCAGCTCCTTACTGGGTCTGTGGCGGTGACCTTTCTCTTCCTCACACCTCCCTACTGGGGGGCCCTCTATGTCCTCTCCCTGGTCCCTTCTGCCAAGGTTGCAGCTGCCTCAGAGAACAGACCTGATTAGAAACTTTATTCCAGCAAAATAAATGTGCGTGAGTTAACTCCAGTCGCTCGGAGACCCCAGTGTACCTAAGCCCCAGGTGGCCAGACCTGGGTTCCTGGAAAAGGGAGTCCAGGGCCTGTGTTCAGACCCTGCTGTAACACACCCTTGACACCTCTCCAAGCCCCAGCCTCTGCCCCATCCAAGGCTCCCAGAATGGCTTCTGGATGCCCAGTCCCTGCAACAGACCTGTGAGGAGGGCAGGGTCTCCGTCCTTCATCCACACAGCCCCATGGGCACCACCAAGGCCACGGCAACTTCACAGGACAGCAGTGATCCCCCAGCTCTACTGAGCCAGGCCTGCCTGGGTGCAAAGGCGTGCAGGGCCCACTCCACACACAGCCCCGAGACCGCATGCCCCTGGAAGCAGGCACCTGATGGCACGACATCCAAGTCCAGGCGCACTCGGCAGCACCCCCAGGATGGCGCAGCTGAGCCATGCCATGGGGCCAGGACACTGGAGGTGGAGGGACGGGAGCACGTGGGAGCAGCAGCCACCCGTGGTCCTGGCCCCACCCCAGCTCAGACGAACTCTGGCCGCCTCTCCCTGCAGGAGCCCAGTGCGATCCGCCCACCACGGAGCCTCATGGCAGGCAGTGGGGCCTGCAGCGCGTTGTTGGACTGGTTGGTGTTGAACCCCGAGAGCTGCAGAGCTGGGACCCCGTCGTCCCCGTTCCCATCCTCCCTGGCCACGGCCTCCAGCTGCTCTTCGCTATCACTGTGGCTGCCAGAAGCCTCCTCCAGGCTGGCCTCCTGCTGGTGCTGCTCCAGGAAGCTAAGGCGGCGCAGGGCACTGGCCTCCGATGAGGACAGCAGCTCGGAGGCCTCCTCCAGGTCCGAGTCTGAGTCGTTGGACACAACTCGGGATTCTGAGAAAGGGAGACGGAGGGAGAG
>NW_016107839.1:1095375-1099077 GCF_001604975.1 Cebus imitator
AGTTTCCCGGCGTGGTGCAGTGGCTCACACCTATAATCCCAGAGTTTTGGAAGGCCAAGGCGGACAGGTCGCGAGGTCAGGAGTTTGAGACCAGTCTGGCCAACATGCTGAAACCCCACCTCTCCCAAAAATGCAAAAATTAGTTGGGTGTGGCCAGGTGTGGTGGCTTACGCTTGTAATCCCAGCACTTTGGCAGATGACCTGAGGTCGGGAGTTTGAAACCAGCCTGGCCAACCCTCTCTCTGCTAAAAATACAAAAATTAGGCGGGGCACTGTGGTTCATGCCTGTAATCCCAGCACTTCGTGAGGGCAGGGTGGGCGGATCACAAGGTCAGAAGATTGAGACCATCCTGGACAACTTGGTGAAACCCCATCACTAAAATACACACACACACAAAAAGCCGGGCATGGTGGTGTGGGCCTCAGTCCCAGCTGTTCCAGAGGCTGAGGCAGGGAAATTGCTTGAACTCGGGAGGTGGAGGTTGTAGTGAGCCGAGATTACACCACCGCACTCCAGCCTGGAGACAGAGGGAGACCGTCTAGTTGAACATGGGGGCAGCACCTGTAATCCCAGCTACTGGGGAGGCTGAGGCAGGAGAATCGTTGGGCAGAGATCGAGCCACTGCCCTCTAGTCTGGACAACGAGCCAGACCACAGGGGGGGAAAAAAGTGTCCTGGCACAGGCTCTCTGACGGCCGCCATCCCTGCAAGATGCGACTTGCTCCTTGCCTTCCACCATGTATTTTTGAGGCCTCCCCAATTACATGGAACTGCGAGTCCATTAAACATCTCTCTCGTAAATTGCCCAGTTTCAGCTGTGTCTTTATCAGCAGCGTGAAAACTAAAACAGGTGCCTTGTAACTAGAGGCAGCACCGGGGCCGGCCACCTGTGACAAGGGATGCCAGCCCCACCTGGGTCAAATCCCCAGCCCCGGGCCCTTCCCTAGAAAAGGAGGCTCCCTTGGGAAAGGCACTTAACCCGGCCGGTGGCTGGTGCACCTGGAGCCTCAAACGGGCATCAGCCCCATGTTCACATTGCTGGTTTCCGAGTATGGGGTAGGCGCCTCAAAAGGCACTGCCTTGTGTGTGTGTTTGCGGGAGGTTAAAGGAAAACGAATAGCTCAGAGGTGTGGACTCCCTAGCAGACAAAATCCGCAATGTGTACACAACTAGGTCATGGCACCTGTGCCCATGGGTGCCACACCAGCCTCTGGGGCTGCTCGGGCACCCACACACTCACCTCCGGCCCCATCTTCCGCTGCCTCTGGGAGGGGGTAGACCATCCCCTCGCCTGCCTCCAGATACTGCACCTGGACGACCACCTCGGCCCGCTGATTGGATGGCTCGTCCTGCAAGGGCAGACCAGAAGTTAGGGAGAGGCCCGGGCTCCATGTTCCGTGTTGTAAATGAACAAGCACACACAGCCCCTAACAGCTACTGCCACCTGCTGCTGCCCAGGCTGTGACCACACCGGCCGTTCCCAGAAGGGGAAAGTCCGCTCTTCTCAAGAGCTGTCTCCTCTCCCCAACCCATCTGGGGTTTCTCCTGAGAGCTCCTTCAATAGCAGCACGGGACGGGAAGGCTGCACTCAGCATAGACATTGTCAGAGCTTCAGACGCCGCTGTCCTGAGGCTGCACCCCAGGTGGTCTGTCCTCAGCCAGGAGGAAACTGCAGCTTCTAACACCCAGAGATACTGGAAGGTGGATTAAAAAATCCAATAGCTAGGCTGGGCACAGTGACTCAAACCTGTAATCCCAGCACTTTGGGAGGCCAAGGAGGGGGTATCACTTGAGGTCAGGAGTTCAAGACCAGCCTGGCCAACAAAGTGAAACCCTTTCTCTACTAAAAGAAAAATTAGCTGGGTGGAGTGGTGAGAGCCTGTAGTCCCAGGTACTCAGGAGGCTGAGGTAAGAGATCACGCCACTGCACTCCAGCCTGGGCGACAGGGCAATACTCCATCTCCAAAAAACAAAACGAAACAAAAAAATACGAGGACCTGAAATCAGGAGAAGGGATGGAGATGTCGCTAAGAAATTAAAGTAACTCCAAGAGGCTGGGTGCAGTGGTTCACGCCTGTAATCCCAGCACTTTGGGAGGTGAAGGCAGGAGGATCCCTTGAGCCCAGGAGTTCATCATGAGCCTGGACAACACAGTGAGACCCGGTCTCTCCAAAGAAATAAATAAATCACAAAAATTGGCCAGGTGTGGTAGTGCAGCACACCTGTGGTCCCAGCTACTTGAGAAGCTGGACCAGGAGGATCACCTGAGCCCAGGAGTTGGGAGGCTGCAGTGAGCCGTGACGGCACCATCGCGCTACGGCCTGGGCCACAGAGCAAAACCAGTTTCAAAGAAGCTCAAGAAAGAAAATAAACAGAACTCGTAAAAAGGAAAATCTGAATCGGGGAACTGATGCCACAGCAGAGTGCAGTGGTGGCTCTGGAGGGCTGTGGACACCTGGGCCAGTGTAGAGCTTGTGGCTGCAGGCAGCACCGGGGTGGGCTACGGGGAAGGGGGCTGTGGCTCCAGGATGAGGCCTGATGCCAGCTCCTATGGAGAACGGAGGGACCAACGCAGGGCCTTTGCACCTCCGCTAGAGTCAATGCAGACCTCGCCCAGTTCTTAAAGACACAAAAAGACACAGGCCTCCAAGCTATCTTCTTGTGGTTCCTTGGGCCTCATCCCACAACCAGTGTCCCCAGGAGTGCGCCCCCGCCCCGCCCCCGCATGGACAGCCCTGGTCAGGCCCACACCCTCACCTGGCACTCAGGGGTCTCCTCCAACTCATCCTCGAAGACCAGGCCATAGTGCACGATGAGGGTCTCGATGACACGGGCCTGGTGGGGGTAGTCCACCAGGGAAGAGAGGGACACGGTGGCCTCAGTGGGCCGTGGCCGGAGCAGTGTGGGCCCGAACACGATGCCCAGGTTCCCGGGGGTCATCTTGTTCTCCTGCTCCACCTCCACGATCCTGCAGGGCGGGCAGGGCCAGGTGCTGAGCAGCTCCCGGGACCCCGCACCCTCCACCCCGTGCGCCGAGCCTCACCTGCGTAGGTGCCGCAGCAGGTACTGCAGCGAGGCCCGGTTATCCGGCGGCAGGTCCCGCAGGAGCTCCCGCAACCGACCTGCCATGGCCACCACCGCTGCGTCGCTCTCCGAGCCATCCTGCCGGCCCCGGGTCGCCGCCTTGGCCTCGGCCTCCGCCTTCAGGCTGTCCTTGGCCAGCCCCACGAGCTCGTGGTAGAAGCGGAAAGAGATGAGCGGCTCCGGCAGCTGCGAGGAGCCAAGGGGCAGCTGGGGTTCACAGGCTGGCCCAGCCCTCCCGTGTGCCAGCCACGCTCCCACCCCAGCCCCACCCCCACCAAACACTGACAACGCTCCACGGAGCACAGGGTCCAGCCACGGCAGTGGGTGCCACGGCAGTGGGTGCCACGGCAGTGGGAGCCACGGCAGTGGGAGCCACGGCAGTGGGTGCCACGGCAGTGGGTGCCACGGCAGTGGGTGCCACGCAGTGCAGCGTCTGTCCCCCGTCCCAACCAGCATAAGTTCTGGCGCTCCTACCCGGGCCAAGCCCCATCCTAGCCCTTTCCTCGCACTGCCCACGCCCACCCTGCGCTGACGGTATCCCAACTAGCTCGTGCTCTATTCAGCATCGTCTGACCCTTTCCCCACCACCTGCGAAGTGCTGGTCCCGCTCCCAGCCCC
>NW_016107839.1:1099272-1102746 GCF_001604975.1 Cebus imitator
GGCCATGACCACGCCCCGCCCACAACCACGCCCCCAGACCAGCTCCGCCCTTTCCCACCTATAACCACTCCCCCAATACCAGCCCCTGTCCCTCCGTGGCTATGACCAACCCCCTCCCAGCCCCACCCATAACCACGCCCAAGACCAGCTCCGCCCTTTTCTACCTATGACCACTCCCCCAATACCAGCCCCTGTCCTTCCGTGGCTATGACCACGCCCCTAGCCCCCATCCTCTCCGCAATGACCACGCCCCCAGCCCCAGCCCCGCCCTCCTCACCCATGACCACGCCCCTTCCCCACCCTTAACAGGTCGTGCCCACTCCCCTAGCCCCAGCCCCGCCCCTGCCAAGACCTGATCACACCCTGACCCAGCCACGCCCCCTTAGGCCCAGGCCCCACCCCCAGCCCTGCATCTGCCTAGCCTCAGCCCGGCCCCTACCCTCCTCGGGGTCCCTGCCAAGCACTGAACATGGCCATCCTGCTCTAGCCACGCCCCACCAACCTCTGGCCCCGCCCCAGCACAACGTCAGTCAGATGTGCTCCTGCCGTGGCCACGCCTCTCCCACGTGGCCCACCCAGCTCCAGTCCCCGTCCGGGGCCCCAGCACAGATCTGGTCCCGCCCCGCTCCGGCCCTGACCACGCACCCAGCCTCGGCCCCCCGCCAGGCGCTGTCCCGCCCACCCCCTCCAGGCCCGGTGCATAGACAATTTTGCAGCAGCTCCGGGCCCCCGCCCCACCTCCTCCCAACCGGCTACTCTCCTTCCACGCTCTGCAAGGCCACCTCCAGTGGGTCTCACCTGGCGCAGGTAGAGCTTGAGGACGTTGCTGATGTCGTGGGGTGAAGCCTGCGACAGCTCCACCAGCTCCTTGCCGTTCTCGAAGGCCTGGCACAGCTTCTCCACGCGCGTCTTTACCCCATTGACCCGGTAGATGCCCTGCAAGGGCACGGGGGTGGGGGGCCCATCAGCCTCAGCCCACGCCCGCCTCCCTGCTGGGAGCCACCTCCACCCTGCCTCACCTTGGTGCGCAGCGCCCGCCGTTCGATCTCGCAGACGCACTTCTTGATGATGAAGGGCACGCCGTCGGGGGCACTGCGGGCCGCCTGGCTGAATTCCTGTCCGAACAGCTGCAGGCGGCCCTGCAGCTTCTTGTGCCCGCACTGTATGGCCAGTGTCTCCAGGCATTTCTTGTGGCAGGCCAGGCAGCACTGGGGGAGGCCGGGGTGAGTGAGCGTAGCCCCAGGGTGCCCGGCTCCACCCACCTACCCGGGCCCTCACTGCCACCAAAACGGCAGCTTCTGCAAACACAAGCTAGACAGTGGAAAACGGCCTCCTCCCCAGGGGTGATCCCACCGGCCACTCCAGCCTCCTCTCCTTCCCCTCCCACCCTTGGCTTTCTGGCCTGAGCCCCAGGGCCTTTTGCACAGGCTATGGCCGCTGCCTGTGATGCAATCCCCAGATGCCCTGGGGGCGCTTCACTCTCTGGCTCTACTGAGTCGATGCCTCAGAGGGCCAACCCTTCCCCCAAACCTAAAAGAGCCCACCCTACCCCCTCCGTTCGCTTCCTCCCAAAGGCTCCTAACTGCTCCCTGCTCTGGGCGGGACCTTCCCGAGGGCACACAGGCCGGCGGTGCCGGGCACCTCCAAGGCTCCCCGCTGTCCGCTGGGACGTCCCACTCACCTCCTCACACTCCGCACCCTGGAAGTAGACGTAGCTGTTACACTCACGGCACTTGGCGGGCGTGCGGAGCTTCCGGAGCCGGTGGGTTCGGGCTGCCTTGGACAGCCCGTCATGGCGGAACGGCCCACTGGGCACGGCCACCGGCAGCTCGGGGGTCATGCCATTGAGGTCAGCTGTGGGCAGCACAGGTGGCCCGTGTCACCAAGGCAGGTCAGGGCCAGGCCCGTTGAGTGTGTCCAAACCCCCCCATCTCCCTGGCCCTGTCAGGGGACCCTCACCCTGCTCGAAGGCCGAAGCCCCGGGTCCCCGCTCCGAGTCCACCAGCTCCTCTGTGGACGACATGGTGCCACTGGATGATGTCCGCTCGAACTTCTTAAAGTCCCCTGGGTGGGAATCAGTGCCGATCAGACTCCCTGAGCCCGGTGGGCCCCCTCCATCACCCCGGTGCGTGACGAACCCGAGGCCCAGGAGAGACGGCAGCTCCACACCCCAGGCCGCCCAAGTGCCTCCCTCACCTGTGCCAGGGCCGGGGTCCAGCCCGGCGTCCGAGTCTGAGATGGCGAGTGGCCAGGACTTGTGTACCTGGTGTCCTCGGCCGGCTGGAGAAAGAGGCATCTCTGGTGAAGGGCCGGAGTGGGCCCCAGGGAGCCAGCGTCCGCCCCACACCTGGGCCCCGCCACTCACCCCTGTGGTCTTTGGCAGGTGTGCCCTCAATGGAGCCACCTTCATCTGGGGGGCTGCCGGCAGCCTCGGCCCCCGCCACATCACCCACGTTGAAGCTGCTCTTCCGGGCACGCATGATGGGGGACCTAGTGGGAGAAACCGGGAGAAGGAGGGGTGGAGATGGGGGACAAGACAGCTTCATCTTCATGCCCCCGATGGAGGGAAGCCCGACTCCCAGGCAGGGATGTGGGCGCCAGGGACCGGGCAGCTGGGTGGCGGTACCAGGCGTTGGCGGAGACGTGCGGCTCAAAGTCATAGTGGACGTCGGGCTCCTGGTCCCGCTGCAGCTGGCGGACGTGCGAGGCATACTGCTGGCCCGGGTCGTACAGCTTGCTGCTCTCACACAGCATCTGGAAGTGCACGGGCAGCGGCGCCGTCTGCATGTGCATCATCTGATAGTAGGAGATGGTGGCCTGTGGGCGGCACCCGAGAGCGGAGGGGTCAGGAGGGGGCCAGCCTGTCCGCCATCACTGCCGGGCGGCCGGAGCCCCCCACGCACCGACTTGATGGTCTGGTCGCTCTGCCGGATGACCTCCTGGATCTGCCGCAGCGCGGTCACCTTGGTGTCCTCCAGCTCCTGCTTCTGCGTCTTCGCGTCGGCCACGCAGGTGCGGTAGGTGGCCATGGCTTCCTCCGCCTGGGGTGGGGTCGGGGGTGCACACAGAGGGAGGCCTCAGCCTGCGGTGCAGGACTGAGACATAACTCCCAGGGAGGCTGGGCTCGTGCCTGTCATCCGGCTCGCCTGAGGCAAGAGTTCAAGACCAGCCTGAGCAACACAGTCAGACATCATCTATCTTTTTCCTCTCTTATTTTTTATATTATTATTTTTTAAGACGGGGTTTCACCATATTGGTCAGGCTGGTCTTGAACTCCCAACCTCAGGTGATCCGCCCACCTTGGCCTCCAAAGTGCTTGGATTACAGGTGTGAGCCACCACGCCCGGCCTTCTTTTTCATTTTTATTTATTTATTTATTTATTTATTTATTTTGAGGCGGAGTTTCGCTCTCGTTACCCAGGCTGGAGTGCAACGGCGCGATCTCGGCTCACCGCAACCTCCGCCTCCTGGGTT
>NW_016107839.1:1102821-1103852 GCF_001604975.1 Cebus imitator
GTCTCGATCTCTTGACCTCGTGATCCACCCGCCTCGGCCTCCCAAAGTGCTGGGATTACAGGCGTGAGCCACCGCGCCCGGCCTTCTTTTTTTTTGTTTTTTTGAGACAAAGTTTGGCTGTTCTTGCCCAGGCTGGAGTACAGTGGCACAATCTTGGCTCCTTGGAACCACTGTCTCCCAGGTTCACGCAATTCTCCTGCCTCAGCCTCCCGAGTAGCTGGGATTACAGGCACCCACCATCACGCCCTGCTAATTTTTTGTAATTTTACTAGAGATGAAGTTTCACCATATTGGCCAGGCTGGTCTCTAACTCTTGACTTCATATGATCTGCCCGCCTCAGCCTCCCAAAGGGCTAGAATTACAGGTTTAAATCACTGCACCCAGCCTGAGACCCCCGTCTCTATAAAAAATTTTTCTTTAATTAGCTGGGTGCTGCCAGGCGTGGTGGCTTATGCCATAATTCCAACACTTTGGGAGGATGAAGTGGGCGGATCACAAGGTTGGGAGTTCAAGACCAACCTGATTAACAAGGTGAAGCCCCATCCCTACAAAAAGTACAAAAAAAATTAGCTGGGCATGGTGGTGCACGCCTGTGATCCCAGCTACTCAGGAGGCTGAGGCAGGAGAATCGTTTGAACCTGGGAGGAGGAAGCTGGAGAGAGCTGAGATCTCCATTGCACTTTGGGAGGCCAAGGCGGGTAGATCGCAAGGTCAGGAGATCGAGATTACCCTGGCCAACATGGTGAAACCCTGTTTCAACTACTATACAAAAAATTAGCTGGGCGTGGTAGCACGTGCCTGTAGTCCCAGCTACTCAAGCTGAGGCAGGAGAACTGCTTGAACCCGGAAGCCGGGGTTGCAGTAAGCTGAGATTGTGCCACTGCACTCTAGCCTGGGCCACAGAGTGAGACTCTGTCTCAAAAAACGAAAACAAACAAGACCCAAAAAAACGAGGCCGGGCGCAGTGGCTCACGCCTGTAATCCTAGCACTTTGGGAGGCCGAGGTGGGTGGATCACCTGAGGTCAGGAG
>NW_016107839.1:1105714-1107708 GCF_001604975.1 Cebus imitator
AAAAAAAAAAAAAAAAAAAGAAAGGCTGAGCCCGGTGGCAAATGCCTGTAATCCTAGCACTTTGGGAGGCTGAAGCCCTCGGGTCATGAGATCAGGAGTTCAAGACCGGCCTGGCCACCATGGTGAAACCTTGTCTCTACAACTACAAAAGTTAGCTGGGTGTGGTAGTGTGCGTCTGTAATCCCAGCTCCCAGCTGCTCAGGAGGCTGAGGCAGGAGTGTCGCTTGAACCTGGGAGGCGGAGATTGCAGTGAGCCGAGATGGGGCCACTGCGCTCCAGCCTGGGCGACAGAGCGAGGCTCTGTGGAAGCACTAGCAAGGGGACCCTTGGAGGAATGGGAGTCTCGTGAGCCCGCTCTGCAACCTGGGAAGCTGAGGCACAGCTGAGCTCCCAACAGAGGCACATACGGCAGCCTCCGCAGACACCCACACCATCCCCCACGGGAGCAGGCCAGCATCTCCAGGCTCTGTTGCTTTCACTTCTCTCCTCACAGACGGGAACAGAGAAGCCGCCCAGGCAGGAAGCCACGCACCCACAGGTTGGCAGGAAGAGCAGTTAGTCAAAGACCTGTGGGCTCGGGGGCCACACTTCACAACCTGCACCATCAGATTCACACATAAGCAAACGGACCCATCCAATGACTAGGAGATGGCCAGCCTCATGCCTGTAATCCTAGTGCTTTGGGAGGCCGAGGCAGGAGGATCGATTGAGGCCAGGAGTTCAAGACCAGCCTGGCCAACATAGTGAAACCCCATCCCTACCAAAAAAAAAAAAAAAAAAAATTAGCTGGGCGTGGTGGCGCATACCTGTGGTCCTCGCTACTCGATCAGCCTGGCCAACATGGTGAAACCCCATCTCTACCAACAAGGTAAAAATTTGGCCGGGCACAGTGGCTCACGCCTGTAATCCCAGCACTTTGGGAGGCCGAGGTGGGTGGATTACTTGATGTCAGGAGTTTGAGACCAGCCTGGCCAACGTGGTGAAACCCTGTCTCTACTAAAAACACAAAAGTTAGCAGCTGTGGTGGTGGGTGCCTGAGAACTACTTGAACCCAGGAGGCAGAGGTTGCCGTAAGCTAAGATCGAGCCATTGCACTCCAGCCTGGGAAACAGAGCAAGACTCCTTCTCAATTGGAAAAAAAAAGGCTACTACTAACAATCATCACTGCTGACAATCACGGGTTTCTACCCAGCAAAATAGGCCACAGGTAAAACCAAAAGTCAAACAATAAATGTCGGAGGAGGATGTCAGGAGTCCAAAACTGATATCATTAAGGCCTAAGTTCTCTAATATGTAAAAAGCTCTAACAAATCAATAAGCCACTGTCCAATGCAAAGTAGGCAAAGGATAGGACATGAGGGTTCACAAAACAGGAAAAGCACTGCCGTGTCCTGGCAAGGTGGCTTGTGCACGCATGCCCCTTGACCCAGCAGTTCCATTTTGGGCACTGATCCCAGATAAACCCTCAGGCATCCTTGAGACAGGGCCACAAGCTTGTCATAGCAATGGTGTTCGTAACAGCAACAGCTCAGCCACACCCTAAAGGTCCAGGAAATCACCTACTCAACCTCCCCAGCTGAGCCCCGCACCGTGGAACAAAGGGGTCCAGGCTGCTTCATGTTGACTGATATGGGGTGAGCCTCTCTATACAGAGGTGAGGATAGAAATCAGGAGCAGAACAGGGGAGGAGGTGAGCTGTCCTCACGTGCACAAAAGTGGGCAGATGTGTTTGCTGGTATGTGGTGGAAGGATCTGGGAGGGTGCATTTCACCAGACCCTGTTAACATAAGGTGCAAACAAACAAAAACCAGGCAGCATAGTGAGTGCACGAGAAATTGGCCGGGAATGATGGCTGGTGCCTGCAGATCCAGCACCTCAGGAGGCTGAGGTGAGAGGGTCATTTGGGCCCAGGAAGTCAAGTCTGCAGTGCGGTATGACTGCATCACTGTACTCAAGCCTGGGCGACAGAGGGAGACCCTATCTCAAAAAAAAAA
>NW_016107839.1:1108538-1118556 GCF_001604975.1 Cebus imitator
CTCCAGCCCCCTCCCGCCTGCCTCCCTCACCAGCTTCCTCTGGGCGCGGTGCCAGGCCTCCTTGATCTCCTTCCTGCGCTTCTCATGTTCAAGCCGCCGCAGGGTCAGGGGCTGGGGCAAGAGGGGCTGTGAGCGGGTACCCTGGAGACACCCCCGCCCAGCCCGCCCTCTCAGGCGCCACCCACCTGCATGAAGGTCTGGGTCTGCAAGGTGCCCACGGCCTGCACCATGCCATGGCCGAACTCCAGGTCCTGCTCCAGGGCCAGCGAGTAGATGGACAGCAGCGGCATGTGCGGCTGTGGGTGGGGGCAGGGTCACTGGGTGGGGAGGGATGGAGGCAGGGCGGCCCCAGCACCCCAGCCACCACCTCCCTGGTCCCTGCGGCCACCCCCATTAGTATAGAGGCGAAGCCCCTGGCCTTGGCCCCTGGGCCCTTAAAATGGGGCTGAGACTCACAACCGGACCTAGGGACCCCCACCCCATGCCCACGGGACCCCCACCTCCTGCATGACGCTCTGTCTGCAGTTGTGAACGATCTTCTGCAGGCCCTTGGCAAACTCCATCTCTGTAGGCCAGGGAGGGGTGTGAGAAGCCGGGACAAGGCCTTCCCAGCTCACCCAGAAGCCCCCCTCCAGGCCCGCCCTGCTGGGACCCCCAGCTCTCACCCAGCGTGGTCCGCTTCTCCAGGTAGCTGATGAGGTCCTTCATGTACTTCGCCATGTTCTTAGCATACAGCAGTGCGGCGTCCACGCCCCCCTCACAGCGCTGCAGCAGCACGTCCACTTCCTCAGCGGGCAGGCAGCCTGCAGGGGACCAGGCCTGCTCAGCCTGGCCCAACCCCGCAACTGCCCACCCCTCAAATGCCTGCCTGCCGCTGGGTGGGGCTTACCAGCGTCGCATTCCTCAAGGCCGGGAGGGGTGCCCTCACTCCCCGGTCCATACAGGCTTTCCATGGACTGTAGGATGGAGACGCAGGTGAGACCAGCCACTGGGGGGGATGGCTGCCACCCACTACCCTGGACACACAGGGAGACCAAGGTGCGCAGGGGAAGCAGGGTGACTGGCCAAGCCCTGCAGACCTGAACCCAGCGGGCCTCCAGAACCTGGACACAGGTGGTCCCGGCCCACCCCACTCACCTGGCTCGAGTCCCCGGGAGGCACTGCGAGGAGGGTGCTGCTGTCCACTTCACCCATGAGGAACTCGGACACTCTGCAGGGGCGGGGGGGGTCACCATCGAGGGATACCAGGGCCCCCCACACTCCCTCACTCCGCCCCGCAGGCGCCCGAGCTCACGTGCTGCTGAAGGCCACCGCGATCGTCTCCAGGGCCTTCTCAAACTCCTGTTTCTCCAGATCATTGTTACACTCGTAATGGAAGGCTGGGGGGCAGACACAAGGACAAGGAAGTAGGCCCACCCTGGGAGGTGACCGTCCCTGCAAGAACTGATGGGAACCCTTAACCCAGGGGGAGCAGCACGGAGCTGCTGTGCCTATCAAACTCCTATGCATCCTTCAAAACCCACTTTAAACATGCCCACCTCCAGGACGCCCTTCCAGGCAAAGAGCCCTGTTCCGGCAGGCTGACCTTTGACTTTGGCAATGAGGGTGCCGGCTGCTGTGAGCGTCTCCACGGTGTTCAGCAGTGGGTACTTGGAGATGACCTGACGCATGACACGCAGGGCCTCACCCAGGCACTCGTGGGCCAGTGGGCGGCGAGCCTCAAGGAGGTCTGCTGGGCAGAGTGGGCGTGAGCAGTGGGGTGGGGCCCAGTTCCAGGGAAGGTCTGTCCACCTCCTCCCTCCTCTTTGGAGCTCCTGTTCCCAGATGGGGAAACTGAGGCAGAGGTGGCAGAGGGCAGATGCCTGGGGCTCACTTTGAGACCTCAGATAGGGCAGTGTCCCTCTCTGGGCTGCCAGCCAGGCCATCAAAGGCCAGACCTTGGCCTTGGTACTCTGCTGCTCAGAACGCTCTTCCTGTCCCTCCAGAAAGCAAACTGCCTCTTGTCCTGCAGCCCCCTTCTCCATGCAGCCCACCAGGCAAACCCTCCCTTGCCCTAACCCCTCAGGACTGCTCAAAGCCTTGTCTAGGTCTCTCTCTCTGCCATTCCTGCCTGGGTGAGGAAACTGAGGCATAGTGATGGGAAGCCATTTCTCAACAATCACACAGCTTTTTCCTCTACACTAGCTTGGAAGGCGTGAGAATGTCAGGCAGAGGGATCCTGCCTGGCTTTATCTCCAGGGCAGGAGGGAGCCACAGAAGGTGTTAGAGCAGAGGAGGGTGGTGGTCAGCTCTGACTGTTGGAACCTGGCTTTCACTGCCCTCGTCAGCCAGGCACAGTGGCTCACACCTGCGGCCCCAGCACTTTGGGAGGCTGAGGCAGGAGGATGACTTGACCCCAGGAATTCAAGACCAGCCTGAGCAATATAGTGAGACCCTGTGTCTGTAACAAATAAAATAAAGAACAAAAAGGTAAATGCCCTCATCAAACTTTCTCAACTGGAAGAAGAAAAAAGCAGAGAGGGCCAAGTGCGGTAATCCCACCACTTTCGGAGGCCGAGGTGGGCAGATCACTTGAGGTCAGGAGTTCAAGGCCAGCCAGGCCAACATAGTAAAACCCTGCCTCTACTAAAAATGGAACAATTAGCTGGGGTAGGTGGTGCTCCCCTCTAATCCTGGCTACTGGGGAGGCTGAGGCAGGAGTATCGCTTGAACCCGGGAGGCGGAGGTTGCAGTGAGCCGAGATCGCGCCCCTGCACTCCAGCCTGGGCGACAATAAAAGAGAAAAAAAAAAAAAAAAAAAAAAGAAACCGAGCGTGCGGGAGAACTAACCAGAGCCAGGCACACACCGCGGGGCGGAAGCAAACCCGCGGGATTCGCGGGAGACACTGAGGCCAGCGGGAGGGACAGCTCTGACGCCTGACTGTGCCGCTCGGAGGGCGCTCCAAATACAGCGAGTGCCCGACTTACGAACACGACTGGGTCCGACAGACCGGTCGTAACGCGGTTTGGTCGTAAGTTGAGTAGGCTATATGCACGCGGAGATGGCAGTGCTGCCCGAGGCTGGTCCGCACTGGCGCACGCCCAGCTGGGCAACGTTTGCGCTGCCAGACGCGGAGCAGTCGTGGCTAGCGATGGTGGTCGTAAAGTCGAATGGTCGTAAGTTGCATAGGTCGTAAGTCGAAGGATACCTGTGCTAAGTGGAACCTGCTCCATCCCTTCCCGCACCGAAGACCCCGGCGGGATGTCACCTCCGGGAGGAGGCCGCCCGGACCGCCGCCTCGCCTCGGACCCCCGGCCGGAGCCCGTCTTTGCTGCGGGAGGCGAGGCGGACTCCGGGCACGGGACTGCGCTCCAGGCACGTGGGGAAGCCAGTTAGGAGGACCCGGCCACGCTCCTTCCCGGGACCTTCCCGCCGGGCGCCCGCCTCCCCCCACGCGTGCGCAGCCGGGGCCTGGACCCCCGCGGTCCCTGTGCACCCCCAATCCGGGAAGCCGAAGGCCAGCGCGACCCCCGCGCAGCGCGGGGATGCCCAGGTGGGCGCGGCCAGGGCCGGCGCGCGGCAGCCGCTGCTCCCCAACCGCGGGCAGCAAACGGCCCGAGCGCCACGTGCTCCCGGACGGGCTGGGGGACCCCGCGCCCCGCACCTGTCCCGTCACCTCGGGGGCCCGCCCTGCAGCGCACGGGGCCCTCGTCGAGTGCCGGGTTCGCAGTCCCGCAGATACACATGGCGCGGCCGTCGGGGCGCGGAGACCGCGAGCGCGTGGGGCCGGCAGCTGACCGATGGGGGTCTCCGGTGGCCGCTAGAGGCCAAACCGGCTCCGGCCGGTCTGGAGGCCCCGCCCCCGCGAGGGAAACCCCGCCCCGAAGTCCCCTTGCCCGCCGCGGCCCGGGCGGCGCGTATCCAAGTGGGGAGAGTTGAGGACGGGTTGGGAAACTGAGGCCCAGACCCGAAGCCCAGGAATGAGGCGGCCCCGGAAGACTCGGGGAGGCCCCAGGGTATCCACCTCGCCCATGTAGGCCATGCACGGGGGTCCCCAAGCTGCGGGGTGGACCCCACAACCATCACTGCAGGCAGAGGATGTCTGGTCATGTCTCAGCAGCTCTGCGGGGGGGCTATCATGGTGGCCCCATTTTATGGACAAGTCAGCTGAGACCTAGAAAGGGAAGGGTCTCGCCAGGGTCTCAGCAGCTAAGAGGCACCTGGGCTGGAGCCCTCATCCTAGTGGCAGGGCCTCCTCCCGCCTGGGGCAGCCCCAAG
This sequence comes from Cebus imitator, assembly GCF_001604975.1. NCBI lineage: Eukaryota > Metazoa > Chordata > Mammalia > Primates > Cebidae > Cebus > Cebus imitator. Next base: position 1,112,797 of record NW_016107839.1, read on the forward strand.
GCGGCAGAAGGTGCCCCCAGCCGGGCGCGGTGGCTCAGGCCTGTTATTCCAGCACTTTGGGAGGTAGCTCCCAGAGAGCTTTAGCTCCGGAGTTCTAGACCAGCCTGTCCATCAGGAGACCCCGACCCTACAAAAAATACAAAAATTGGGCGGGTACAGTGGCTCATGCTTGTAATCCTAGCACTTTGGGAGGCCTAGGTAGGTGGATCACTTGAGGTCAGGAGTTCAAGACCAGCCTGGCCAACATGGTGAAACCCTGTCTCTACTAAAAAAAAAAAAATTAGGCTGGCACAGTGGCTCACGCCTGTAATCCCAGCACTTTGGGAGACGGAGGGAGGCGGATCACAAGGTCAGGAGTTTGAGACCAGCCTGGCCAATATTGTGAAACCCGCCTCTACTAAATATACAAAAATGAGCCAGGCGTGGCGGCAGGTGCCTGTAGCCACAGCTACTCGGGAGGCTGAGGCAGAAGAACGGCTTGAACCAGGGAGGTGGAGATTGCAGTGAGCTGAGATCATGCCACTGCACTCCAGCCTGGGTGACAGAGCGAGACTCCGTCTCAAAAAAAAAATTAGCCGGGTGCAGTGGCTCACACCTGTAGTCCCAGCTACTCAGGAGGCAGAGATGGGAGGATGGCTTAAGCCCAGGAGGGTTCAAGGCCACATTCAGCCTCAATCACACCACGGCACTCCAGCCTGGGCAACACAGCAAGATCCTGTATCAAAACAAAGAAAGTGTCCCAGCCTGGGTGGCCCCGTTCGGACCTCCTGCAGGAGCCTGGGAGCTGAGCCCCGCCCAGGCCAGGCCTCCAAGGAAGCGCCAGGATCGGAAAGGAACTGAGATTAGGGTTTCCCCAGGAAACCAGCCTAGCCCCCGCCTCTGGGACCAGATAACCCCGGGGGCTCCCACTCCTCCCAACAGCGACCAGGCCTTCCCCAACTAGTGCCCTGAAGGCACAGAGGCTACTCAGCCACCTGCGGTCCAATCCTGGCTCTGCCCTGCCCAGGCTGGGTGAGCCGAGGGTCAGGGCCTCACAAGAGACTCAGTTTCATCATCTGTAAAATGGGCAGCCGCAGGGAGCGGATCAGAGCGCCTGGCAGGACCCTGGCACTGTGGTTTCTGGGAGGAGCTGGGACTGAAGGCAGCACATGAGGTGCCCGCTGGGCTGCCAGGGACAAACAGGAAGCAGATGAAAATAACTCGGCAGGAAGCAGAGCTGTCAGCGGCCGCGTGGAAGAGAAAACGGAACTGCCGGCCTGCAGGCCACTGAGTCCCGGCACCTCCAGCCGCCTGACGCCCCCATCCTTCCCCTCGCTGCGGCTCCTGACCCTCTCTCCACCCAGACCTCAGCCAACCCCCCGTTTGCTTCATTCTAAAACGCAGATCTGCCCCCACGTGTCCTGTGCTCTAACACCTTCTATGGCTCCACATTGCCCTTCTGCCTGCCATCATGCCTTCATCCTACACCAGCGCACCCACACCTCGGCCCCCAAATGCATTCTCTGTTTCCATGTTTCTGAGCCTGTGGATGGGACATTTCCTCTGCTTTTCCCTCCTAATTGCCATCAGATACTTAAAAAAAAAAATCAATTGGGCAGCCTCCTGAGACAGAGTACACTTAGAAACACCCCTACCAAACTCCTACACATCTCTCAGAGCCTTAGCTGTCATGGCCGCTTCCACACAGCACTCCCTGTCATTCCCTTCTGAACCTCCCCAAATCTCTCCCTCCATCCTCTCTTGGGTTGAAGACATCCGTGTCTGGCTCTGTCTCCCACCCAGGCCTCAGTGTCCCCGTGGCTCTCACCGTCACGCAACACACACTCCTTGAGTTTCTCAAGGCCCTCGGCGAAGCGGGCCACATCCGCCAGCAGGTGGGAGATGTCCTCCACGGCATCAGGGCCGATGCCCTCAGAGGGCAGCTCGCCTGGGCTGGGAGCTGTCAGTGGGCTCCGGTGGCTCCGGCCCAGTGTCCAGGAGGCGGCACCAGACAGCGGGAAGCCAGCTGCGCTGGCGTGGCGGCTCAGGCTGGTGGGCCGCTTGAGGGTGCCCGTGGCCTTGACGCCAGAGGACCCGGCAGGCGGCTCCAGGCTCGGTCCAGGGATCGCAGTATCAGCCCCATCCTTCCTGGGCAGCTCCTTGGGCAGGTCCGAGGGGAGCTCGTTAAAGGGATTATCCAGCCTGGACACTGCCTCAGTTTCCCCAGAAATGAAGTGGGGCTGTGGAGGGCCATAATCACCCTGATCCCACAGGGGTCAAAGGCCAGAGGTCACAGGCCCGAGATTTGGTAGTGTACCCCCCCACCTGTTACCCAACATCCTCTTCCCTCGAGCTTTCACAAACAACGGTCCCTGCCCAAACCACAGCCGGGGCGGGGCCTGCGGGGAGGCGCGGGAGGGGGGTCCCCACTTCCTGGTGGGGGTGGGGATGGTCTTCAGCCCTTCTAGCTCTAGCCCCCCTCAAACTTCCATAACGCGGCCAAAGACACCTGTGACTATGTCTGTACCCTAGAGGTCTGTAGTCCCCTGGACCCTATGGATAGCCCCAGGCAGTGTAGACACCCCCAGTCTCCAAGCTTTGTAGACACCCCAGGCCTGGAGACGCTCCCAGTACCTGCTGGACCCCGTGAGGATCTGCTGCCCGGGAAACCTTCAACCCAACGGCCAGGCCACAGCCCTCCCACCTCCACAGCTCCTGGAGCCCCCAGGCTGCCTAAGCCCTCGACCTGCAGCGACCCAAACCCAGCTTTGCCCCACCCTGGCCCCCTCCCTTCCCGCTCCCTGGGCCCCGCAGCCAGCCCTGGACAGAGCGGGGGGAGGCGGCCGCCACTCCCAGGGTCCCTACCGTCAGCTGAACGCCAGGGTCCCGGTCTCTCTGCCGTCCCACCCGGCAGGGGCTGTAGCTGGCACGGGCCCCCAGCCGCCGCCCCAGCATGGGCCCCGAGCACAGGGCGGGTCCCTGTGCCCCTGCGGCCCGTGTCAGCCCCAGGTCTCCGCCCCGGCTCCACTCACCCCTGAGGGCTGCGGGCTGGGGCTTCCCGCGCGGTTCTTTTTGGAGATAGAAGGGGTTTTCATGAGCTCCCGTTTCTTCCTGGAGAACATGACGGGGCCCGGGCCGGGAGCCCGAGGGGCCCGGCTGGGTGGGACGGGCCGGGGGTCTCAGCGCCGCAGCTCCCGGCGCCGGCCGCCTGGGGACCACATTGTCACCGGCCACCCCCGCCCCAGCTGTCAGGCCCACGTGACGGGCCCTCCCCCCGACAGGAAAACGCTTCGGGGAGGCGGCGGCGCGACCTCGCCCCCGACCCTTCCCGGCCTCGGCCTGCGGCTCCGCGGAGTGGGCGCGAAGGTGAGGTCGCAGGCCCCGCCCCAGCCCCTGGCCGCGCCCCCCGCTTCCGCTTTCGGAGCTCAGAGCCGCGCCGCTCGCGGGGTGGGACGGGGCGCCCCTGGCTGGCGCTGGGGCTCTCGGCGGGCACAGGGTGGCCGACTGCAGGGTGCTGACCGTCACTCACGGACGCGGCTGGGCGTGCACAGACACGTGTGCATGATGACACACCGACCTCCACATGCGCTCGGGCGCCACCAAGCTCCCGGAGCCTCCCCTCAGACCCCAGACACACGCACGGGCCGAAGTGCGCCCCTGCAGCCCCCTTTTTCCTGAAGGCGAACCCCAGCTCCACCTCCTCCAAGCACCTTCCCTGCAGACCCTAGGGCATGGCAGAGACCCGGCAGGGCGGGGCAGAGTAGGGTCACCCCATCACCCCTCCTGCAGCCCCATGAGGTGGGCCGGATCAGGACAGGTGGGGAAACTGAGGCCCAGAACCAAAGCCCTGGGGGCAAGGAAGTCCAGGAAGAGTCAGAACAGTCCAGGTTACCTGGCCCTGTCCTTGTGGGCCCCAGCCCCCACATCCACCCACTGCTGGGCTGCCTCCACGGGGGTCCCCAAGCTGTGGTGTGGACCCCACCATCATCAGAATATGCTGAGGACATCTGGTTATGTCTTGGCAGCCTTGTGGGCCGTATCAGGTTGCCCCAGGCCTCAGCGCTGCCCTGAGCTAAGGTCCCCGCCCCTGCCTCCCATGCTGCATTCCAGGGACTCCGGACCACCGGACGTGCTGGGCAGCAGGACGCAGGCACCCGTGGCTGATGACAGCCTGAGGCAGCACTGACCAAGAACAGGGGCATCTGCAGGCGGAGAGATCCCAGCCTCCTACCTTCCCCCACCCCCTACCGCGTAAACTCTCCCCCCTTCCCAGGTCTCCCTGATGTCCCCTTTCAGAACCCCACCCCCAATCCCAAAACCCCAACCTCTCTCCTTTCCCAAACTCCATTCCCACCTACCTCGGGTGGGAGAGGCGGGTCTCCCAGGCACAGGACATGAAGGTCACAGCCCCCTGCTCCAAGTCCGGCTCTCCAGGTCCGGGTCCAAGCGCAAACCCAGCCCAGCAGACCCTTGAGAACTCTTTGCCCCTGACTCATGGCTCTGAGGGCCAGGATCAGGGGGTGAGGGGCAGCTGGATGTCAGGCGGGCTTCTGGCACGGCCAGGGGGCCTGTGCTCCAGGACACCGGGCTCCTCTAAGCTTCCCAGGACATTCCTGAGCCCTGACCTCATCCCCACTTCATGGCTAGGCACTTACAGGTACCGCCCTTAGGCGCCAGCCCCACGTGGCCATGCTGGGACGCGGGGACCAGGCTTTTATGAGGCCCGAACTTGCATCCCCAACTCCCGGGCTGGCCACAGAGGCATTTACAGCTGGGGGTCCGGTCAGCTGTAGACACGCTCACACCTGTGTCCTATGAATGGCCACTTGGCACATACGTGCACACTCAGCGTGCAAGGGACCATATCCAGACACACATGCAGGCAGCTGCGTGCGGCCTGGCGCAAGGAGACACATGCACACGGTTTCACCTTCACGGCTTCTCCACAGCCTTCTCTTTATTTTCTCCAGGGCACCAGCCCCTCTGGCAGCTTGAGTCCAGGCTCCTGGGCACTCTACCCTGCCCTTGCTAGTCCCGGGGCCTCCCCGCGGCCCCGAAGGGGAAGGAGGCTCAGAGCACAGTCTCCAGGGTGCTGGGGTCATGGAGGAACTGGCTGATACATTTGGGGCGAGGCATGCCTGGCACAGGGTCCACTCCCACTCGTGCCTCCTCCTGCTCCTCCGCGTCCTCTTCCCCATCCTTCCCTTGGTCCTTGGAGAAGTACAAGAATACCTGGCAGTGGGCGGCCCAGAAGGGGGACACAAGGGGCGGTCAGCCCACAGGCCGCGTGGCTCCCAGCCTGCCTCCCCCAGCCCCACCCCAGCGCCGTGATCACCTCCTCCAGCATGGTCTGGCTCACGGAAAAGTCCTCCACGCTGTGCTCTGCACCGTGCGCCGCCAGCGCTCCAAAGACTCGCCCCAGGGCGCAGCGCCCTCCCCGCGGCAGCTGGAAGCGCAGGCGGCCTCCGTGTGCCTCACGCAGCTCAGCTCCAGGGAACTCCGCCGCCACGAAGGCCGCAGCCGACTGGGACTTCTCGGCGGGCACCCGCAGGGTCAGCGTGTGTCCAGCCGCGAATCTGCAGTGAGTGGGACCAGGGCTACTAGATGGGGCCTTTCCCAGGTCCTAGCTCCGCTCACCCTGCAGCCCCTACTACTTTCTGGCCCCGCCCCATGCTAGTACCTGCGCTAGCCATCGAGGGATCCTCTCACCTCAGTCCCCTGCGCAGCTGAGACCACAGGCAAACACCACCACTCCAGCTAATTTTTCTTTTTTTTTTTTTT
>NW_016107839.1:1118973-1124685 GCF_001604975.1 Cebus imitator
AAAAAAAAAAAAAAAAAAAAAAAAAAAAAAAAAAAAAAAAAAAAAAAAAAAAAAAAAAAAAAAAAAGGGGGTCTCCCTAGGTTGCCCAGGCTGGTCTTGAAACTATCACCCCACTTGATTCCTCTTTTGGCACAAGTGGCCCCGCCCTTGCGCCCTAGCCCCGCCCACACAAACAACCCCACCCACTTTCCAAAGGCCCCGCCCACTCACCAGGCCCTCCACTAACTCCACCCATCAACCCACTCTCACCTCTCCTGGCTGCACCTTCTCCAACGCACCCCTGATTACGTCTTCTAAATCCACACAGAGCCTCTGGCTCAGGCCTTCTGGTCCTGCGCCCCCAGCACACTCCAGCCTGTCTGGCCCTCTCAGTCACCCCTGAAGGACAATCTACAGCCTAGCCAAACTTTCCTCCGCTCTGTCTCCACGTCTGGCCTCTTTACTGAGCCCACCTCGTGGCCACCTTCATCCCGCACCTGCCTGGAGGCCCGGCCCGCTCACCTGCCCTTGAGATGTTGCGCACTGCCCAGGCAACGAAACCGCCCATTCACCATGATGGCCAAGCGCGAGCAGAGCGCTTCACACTCCTCCATGCTGTCGGGACCAGCCCACGAGCTCTGTGAGGCCTGGGCTACCTGTGCCTGGCACCACATTGCCTGCTTCCCCAGGCCCAGGCCACCGTTCTGGACTGGACATCTCCCCACCCAGCCCAGACTGCTATGATCCGGGGCTGCATCCCACCTCTGCGTACCCTTATGCCCCGGGGCCTGGCACCCTCGTCCCACCAGGAACAGAACAGGACCCCCCATCCCGGTGGCTTTGGGGGGTCTCTCTCCAGGTATGGATCGCCTTAACCACAGCCCGGGGCCTCTGCACCCGGCCCACCTGTGCGAGGTGAGTATCACGGAGCGGCCCTCCCGCACCACGGCCAGGAGGCTGTTCCAGAGGAAGCGCCGCGCACTGGGATCCATGCCTGTGGTCGGCTCGTCCTAGGAAGCGGGGAAAATCTCATAAGCCAGGCCCAGCCTCTGTCGCAGGCCCCATCCCACTCAGGTGCCACCTCCACACACCAGAAACACCACGGCTGGGTCCCCAACCAGCGCCACGGCCGTCGCCAGCTTGCGTTTGTTCCCTCCGCTGTAGGTGCCCGCAGGCCGGTCTGCGTACCACGAGAGTCCCAGGCGCGCCAGGCCCAAGCCAGCAGTCTGTGGGGTGGGGCCGGAGTGGGCATGGGGTGGGGCCAATATGGGGATGGGGCGGGGCCACAGTGTGGCAGGGCCTGCATTGAGTGTGGAACAGGGGCACAGAGGGCAGGGGGTAGGGCAACGTGAGAATGCACAGCCATACTGTCGTGGGGCAGCACATGTATGGGGCGGGGCCATGATGTGGGTGGAGCCAGCACTGGTATGGGGTGGGGCCAGTGTGGGTGGAGCCAGCACTGGTATGGGGTGGGGCCATGGTGTGGGTAGAGCCCTCCTGAGTATGGGGTGGGGCCATGGTGTGGGTGGAGCCTGCATGAGTATAGGGTGGGGCCAGGATGTGGGTGGAGCCAGCCTGGATGTGTGGCAGGACCAATGAGTGAGGGGCGGGACCATGGTGTGGGTGGAGCCAGCACTAGTAGGGGGTGGGGCTATGGTGTGGGTGGGGCCAGCATTAGTAGGGGATGGGGCTATGGTATGGGTGGAGCCAGCACTGGTATGGGGTGGTACCAGGGTATGGGTGGAGCCAGCACTAGTAGGAGGTGGAGCTATGGTGTGGGTGGAGCCAGCATGAGCAGTATGGGGTGGAGCTATGGTGTGGGTGGAGCCAGCATGAGTATGGGGTGGTACCAGGATGTGCGTGGAGCTAGCATGGATACGAGGGGGGACCAATGAGTGTGGGGCGGGGCGATGGTGTAGGCGAGGCCAGCATGGGTATGGGGCGGGGCCAGAGAGGCCATAGGGTGGGACAGGCTGAGGGTGGGACAGGCTGAGGGTGGGGCGGGTCAGAGCAAAGAGTACTCCAAGCAGGGGGAAGAGACAGTGAAGGGGCTGGAAACTGGTGACGGCCAGAGTGAGAAGCAGATGATGAACTGGCCAGAAACGTGGGAAGCCCTAAGGGGGAGGTGGAAGAGGAGCAAGTGGGCAGGGACACTCGAGGTGGAAGGGGCAACGTGCAGTGGAAAAAAGGGTTGGTGGACCAATGAGAATGTTGGAACTTGGTGGGGTGGGGCAGAGGCGGGCTAGCCACACCCCTATTGGACCAGGAAGCATGATCTGGGGGCAGGGACAGGGGTGGAGCCAAGGCAAGAGAGTGCAGGATTGGACCAGGCTTTAGGGGCATGGCCCGGGTCGGGTGGGCCCCGGGAGGTGAGAGTGGTGGGGGCAGAGTGGGCTCACCTGGGCAACTTGGGCCTCTGGGACACCACGCAGGCGCGCAAACAGCTCCAGGTGCTCGCGGCCCGTCAGCAGCTGGAAGATGGCATCCGATTGAGGGCAGTAGCCCATGCTGAGGTGCGCAGCACTGGGTTCTTGAGCCACGCTGGGTATGGGGGTGCAGGGGCTCAGAGAGCTGGCTAGTCCCTGACCATACTGGTGGCTACCACAGGGGTCTGAGGGCCCACCCATCCAGGACCATGCTGGTAACGGACAGGGGTGTCTCGGGGCCTGGTCTCTGTGTGGGATGGAGGGGTGCAGGGGTCCCAGAGCCCATGGAGGTGGGGGTCAGTGAGCCCAGTCCAAGCATCGGAAGTGGAGGGGTGGGGAAGAACATGGACATCAGGACCCGCCCTGCCATACCCCAACCCCACCTGCCGCCCCTCACCTGTGGCCTGCCAGCACAGCCTCACCCCCACTGGCCAACGTGTCCCCCGTCACCATGCGAAATGTGGACGTTTTCCCTGCTCCGTTCACGCCCAGCAGCCCAAAACACTGCAGGGATGCCCACAGACGTGCTCAGTGAGACCCCAGGCCCTAGTTCCAGAACCTCTGATATTTTTGTTTGTTATTTTTTTGAGATAGAGTCTTGCTTTGTCACCTAGACTGGAGTGCACTGGCGTGAACCCAGCTCACTGCAACCTCCACCTCCTGGGATTAAGCAATTCTCCTGTCTCTGCCTCTGGAGTAGCTGAGACTACAGGTGTGTGGCACCTGCCTGGCTAATTTTTGCATTTTTAGTAGAGACAAGGTTTTACTATGTTGCCCAGGCTGGTCTTGAGCAACAGGTGTGAGCCACCACGCCCAGCCTCAGCACCTCTAATTTCCCCATGCATGGTGCCCCGGGGGAGCTGGCCAGAAACTGGTACGTAGCAAGGCATAAAGCTGTCACATAGCAGGCAATAGTTTTTGGCATATAGTGGGTACCCCATAAAGGTCATATGCAGCAACTGCTCAGCAACTATCAGGGTGTGAGCATTCCATGTTTCCTGGTATGCTGTGCACTTAGGCTGGATGCACAGTCAGCCCAAGGTGGAGAGCTTGGCCAGCACAAAGTAGGTGCTTAGTAAAGATATACTGTGGGCTGGGCCCAGTGGCTCACACCTTTAATCCCAGCACGTTGGGAGGCTGAGGCAGGCAGATCACCTGAGGTCAGGAGTTTGAGATCAGCCTGGCCAACATGGTGAAACCCCATCTCTACTAAAAACACAAAAATTAGCTGGGTGTGGTGGCAGCCTCCTGCAATCCCAGCTACTTGGGAGGCTGAGGCAGGAGAATGGCTTGAACCTGGGAGGCGGAGGTTGCAGCGAGCCAAAATGTATCACTGCACTCCAGCCTGGGTGACAGAGCAAGACTCCATCTCAAAACAAACAAGCAAAAAATACAAAAATTAGCTGGGTGTGGTGGTGCCTGCCTGTGGTCCCAGGTACTTGGGGGAGGCTGAGGCAGGAGAATCTCTTGAACCTGGGAGGTGGAGGCTGCGGTGAGCTGAGATCATGCAATTGCACTCCAGGATGGGTGATAGCAAGACTCCATCTCAAAATGAAAAAAAATACACACACACACACACACACACACACACACATACACACATACACACTGCAATGTGTACTAATATATAGCATGTGTTTGCAGATGTGTGCCAGCCCTAGTAGGTGGCCAATAAGTGGCACACAGCAAATCAATCTGCATAGCAGGTGCCTGAATGTGAGCTAATACAAAGCAGGTGCCTGATAAATGTTGGCTGAGAGCAGGTGCTTGGTATAGATATGTATACAATAGGGGTTCAATAAATTCTATTGGAGTTTGATAAACACTGATGGACACGAAAGTATTTAGTACGCCTCTTTGGTGAGCACAGTGTGTGTTCTATAGATGTAAGCATGCAGTAGGTGCTTAATGAGGTTTTGTTGGCTCACAGTAGGAGCACAAATATTGGCACACAGCAGGTGCCCAATAAAAGGTGGTGGATGCATAGTAGTTGCTCAACAAAGGGCAGTGGGCACATAGTAGGTATTCAGCAAAGGAGGACGGGCAGGGCACACAGTAGGGCAGCCTCTCACTGCCCCTGCACTAGGCCTCCACCTCTGGACTCACCTCACCAGGGGGGATTCCCAGGCACAAGCGGTCCACAGCTGGCATCCTCTGCCCACGGTACACCTGGGAGAGTGCAGGTCCCTCAGAAAGGTGAGGGGGCCAGTGAGAGTCCCTCCACACAGCAGTCGACCTGGTCACACCTACCTTGGTCAAGTTCCTCAGCACTAACACGTCCCCCTGCGTGGCTCCTTGGACCACCCGCTCTCGCTCACAGGCTACATCCTCATCCTCCTCTCCCAGGGGCGGCAGGGACGTCACCTTGGGTCTGGGGACAGAACGTTTGTGGGCCTAAAGTAGGTCCTTGGCCCCTGCCACCCTCTCTGTAGACCCCACTAACTGTGACAGCAGTTGACTCCGGTGCTGCAGCAGTAGTGTGAAGAGAAGGAAGAGGGGCCCCTGTATCACCATGGCCAAGAGGTTCTTGCCGACCACCTCCCAGCGCAGGGGTGACTGGAACTGCCTGTCTCCTGTGGATATAGAAAGGAGGGACTCAGTCCATGAGAGGCTTGGTTTCTGGCCCCCTCTCCACCACGTCACTCTGGATTCTTAAGGGAAAGGAATACAAATTGGATAGGCCACTAAGCTGGCGTCTAATTGACATAGAAAATAGAAGTTTTATCACCTCCCTTAACTAGAGCCTTAGGCCTCTTGTGATATAACCCAAGACAGAAGTAGTTTTCCTGGCTGCTTTCTTGTATCTCTAACTTGGCCCAATCTTGGGGCCACCTACAAATCCTGGCTGTCTCCCTGAGGGCTGTTTGTCTCCACTCTGTGTAATTAACTCTAGGTCTCCAATGGTGCTAGCTATCTGCAGCCATGGCCCCACCTGAGAGGAAGTTCTCACCCAAGCGCTCAAAGGCATCAGCCATGGCCTGGTTCCGCACCATGTCAATGAGCCCCCGGCCCAAGCAGAAGTGGGGGAAGATAAGGAAGACCTGTTTCAAGATCCGGCTCACCTCCTGCAGCTTCTGCTCAAGGACAGGAAGAGGGATGTTGGTCAGGGGCTGAGTCCAATGACCCAACCCAGCCCAAGCCTCAGCTTTGTGGTCCCTCACCTGATCAGAGAACAGTTCAAGCACAAAGGTGGCCATACTTCCATTGATGCCAATAAAGAGGTTTATGCAGGTGAGCACCACATAGGCAGTGCTGGGCACGGAGAAGAAGAAGGAGGCGGGGTACATGAGTGGTGTGATCGACCAGC
>NW_016107839.1:1126460-1127862 GCF_001604975.1 Cebus imitator
GAGACGGAGTTTCGCTCTTGTTACCCAGGCTGGAGTGCAATGGCGCGATCTCGGCTCACCGCAACCTCCGCCTCCTGGGTTCAGGCAATTCTCCTGCCTCAGCCTCCTGAGTATCTGGGAATACAGGCGTGCACTACGATGCCCAGCTAATTTTTGTATTTTTAGTAGAGACGGGGTTTCACCATGTTGACCAGGATGGTCTTGATATCTTGACCTTGTGATCCACCCGCTTCGGCCTCCCAAAGTGCTGGGATTACAGGCGTAAGCCACCGCGCCCGGCCTCTGTTCTCCATTTATAAAACAAGAGTGTCGTAGGGTGCAAATCCAGCTCCCACCACCCAAATGACAGAGAGACGTGGGCAGGGTAGGACATGCAGGGTGGAGGGACTCACAGTGCGGCCTCAGACAGCTGCTCCTTGGTGAGGTTCAAGGGGTGGTTGAGTGTGATGATGCTGTGGGCATGGCGGGCCGGGCCTGGGGGCAGGTGGGCATGTAGGAGTGCGTTGTTTGCTCGGTTGACAAAGGCCACCATGGAGTGCCAGCCTTTGTTGTTGAACCAGATCTGGGTGGGGTCAAAGCCACAGGGTCAGGGCAACGGGGTTGGACTTTGCTGTGACCAGAGACCCACCTGACACCCCCAGTTCCCACCTTGAGGCTGTCCTGAGCATCCAGGCTACGAGCCCAGGCTGTGAGGTTGTTCAGGACACGGTCGAAGGCCCCGCCAGGCAGGGGGCTCAGCAGTGCCCACAACTCCTCCACTGAGCGGCTCAACTCTTGGCCCGAGGGCAGGCCTGGGTCTCGGCCCCCCAGAGAGAAGCCTCCATACCTGTGGGGCCGTGCAGGCAGTGAGGGGCAGCTGAGGGCCAGGGGGCCGGGGGAGCTCCCAGGGGGCAGGCAGAGGGCATGGGAGTGAAACCGGGGCAAGGGACCCAAGCGAGCCCCTCCTCACCTGACCTCATTCACCCACTTCTTAGTCTTCAGGCTGTGGGAGAGACAGAGACACAGGCAGAGGCAGGCATGTGGGACGGAGAGGGACGGCGAGAGGTGCCCGCCGACTCAAGGGTGCCACGAAAAAGGGGAAGGAGGCGGCGCGGTGGCTCCCGCCTGTGATCCCAATATTTTGGGAGGCCGAGGAGGGAGGTTCACCTGAGGTCAGGAGATTGAGACCCGCCTGGCAACATGGCGACATCCCGTCTCTACTAAAAATACAAAAATTAGCCAGGTACACTGGCACACGCCTGTAGTCCCAGCTGCTTGGGAGGTTGAGGCATGAGAATTGAACCTGGGCCGGGCGCGGTGGCTCACGCCTGTAATCCCAGCACTTTGGGAGGCCGAGGCAGGTGGATCACGAGGTCGAGAGATCGAGACCATCCTGGTCAACATGGTGAAACCCCGTCTCTAC
>NW_016107839.1:1128137-1136390 GCF_001604975.1 Cebus imitator
AAAAAAAAAAAAAAAGGGGAGCAGAGCAGAAGGCACATGAGACCCTCCGCCTGGAGCCCCGGCTGGGCATCTTATCCCTCCACCTCCTCCTCCAGGACCACACCACCCCCACCAACCCAAGGACCCAAGCTAAAGCCAGGGAAACTGAGTCCTGGGGCATGGCTCACCCCTGGCGCACCAGGCGAGGGTACGTCTTGACCAGGAAGTCAGACAGGTTCCGGCCTGTGAGGTTCTGAACCACTTCCCCAGAGCTGGTCACTGCCTGGGGCGGAGGGGACCCGCCAGCTGCAGCCGGGCAGTCGGGCAGCAGGCGCCGGGCGCCAGGCCGGCTACATTGGCAGGCTGGGGACGGAGACTCTGGGGTCCAGTTGCCGCTGGCCAAGACCTTGGCCACTTCAACAGGAACTTCCGGCACCGAGAACCTGCAGACGATTGGCTGGACACACTCAGGGACCCTGAGGGGTCAAGGGGCGGGGCTGTGGACACCCAGCTCCTGGGGGCTCCTGGAGACACAGAGGCTCCCAGGTCCCAGGTGGGCATCCCCTGAGGCCCCCTGACCAGGGACCAGATGGGAAAACTGAGGCCAGAGAGGGGCAAGGTCCAGGTCACCGAGGTGTCCTCACCTGCTGGAGCTATTCTGCGTGGAGGGCTCCTCCAGCCCTGCCTCCTCCAGCAGCGCCCCGAGCAGCCGGGCACGTCTGGGGTCCCCCGGGGCGTCCTCGCTGTGCGTGAGGGGAGACGCAGGGTCAGGGCTGTGCCCCAGGTCCATCGTCCTCCTCCCACCAGCCCCTTCCTTCTGCACCCACCTGAAGAAGGACACCTGGGCACCGTACATGGCGGGACTGAGCCGCAGAGCCGGGTAGTGCCCGAAAGGAGGCACGATGAGGCTGAACACAAGGGCCAGGCCCACAAAGAGGGCGGGCAGCACGATCTGGGGGGCCAGCCCGTCAGCTGCCGCTTCCACCCACCCTCCAGGCTGGCTTGCCCCTGTCCCTGCTCCTGCCCTACGACCACCCATGGCTCCCCAGTGCCCTCAATAAACGTGCTCAGGCTTGGGAATACACGGGGGGGGAGCGTTTGAATTAGGCCAGAGTGGACGGCCAGGGTGGGGAACAGGCACTCAGGGACTCCCACGCGACTCCCTGGTGCTGGCCCCCCTCACCTGCGCGAACAGGCCACGGCGGCTGCGGCGGGCAAGCAGAAAGCGCTTGAGAAGCAGGGCCTGGAGCTGCTGGCGGGTCAGTGCCCAGCCCTGTACCCGGCCCGCGGTGTCTGGCCCAGAGCCCTGCAGGGCCTGGGTCTCTGGTGCTGACCCAGCTGTGAGGGATGACAGGGTCAGTCCTCACGCTCTGTGCTGGGCTGGGAGGACCACAGGGCCACTGGGGGGTGACTCACCCGGCTCCCCGTTCTCCAGCGCCGTCTCCTCCAGCGGCATCTTGAGGCGCAGGGTCACGTCTAGGCCAGTGATGCCCGTGCCCGGGAGCTGCCCGCAGCTGCCATCTGCAGGGCCATCAGGGGTCAGCGTCAAAGCTGAGGGTCACTGACTGGGGGATCAGGAATCAGGGATGGCGTAAAGGCTATGCCACGGGCCAGACTCAGCCCGGGATGGGGTCAGGGGTCAGGGGTCAGGGGTCAGGGAGGAGCGGCCGCACCCTCTCCATTTGTGTCTGCAGTACAGTCCTCCACCACCTTCAGGAAGATCTGGGGAGACAAGCAGGGGCTCAGAGTCTGGACACCCACAGGGCGACCCGGGGGCTCATGAGCCTCCCACCCCTCCGACACCGTGGGACCCCAAGCCTTCCCAAGGGACGTCTGAGCCACCACAGCTCCTCATGTGCCATGAGTCCTCCCTGAATGTCCTTGCTACCCATAAACACACTCCTATACATCCTTCATAACACCACCTCCTCCGGGCAGCCCTCCTCCAGGCCCCACCTCACCACCACCCAGGCCTCACACCTCCTCGACGCTGGTGTCGGAGATCCCGTAGCCAGTGAGCCTCAGCTCCGTCAGCCTCGTGTCCAGCTCTTGGAAGAGCGTGGCGAAGCTGCCGTCGTGGGCACCCGTGTAGGGCAGCGCCAGCACCAGCTCATGTGGCAGCTCCTCCACCAGCCGTGCCTCAGGTACCCAGTGCTGCACCAGGGCCAGCAGCTGGGGGGTGCCTGCACGGACAGAGGGGTGCTTGAGGGAGCCCCAGCTCACACCCCACCCCAGTCTCCCTGGGGAAGAGGCATTGGTGACCCGTGAGGGGACGGTCCCTGCAGGCAGAGGTCAGGATTAAGAACTCAGGCCAGGTGCAGTGGCTTACAGCTATGATCCCAGCACTTGGGAGGCCAAACTGGGGGAATCACTTGAGGTCAGGAGTTTGAGACCAGCCTGACCAACATGATGAAACCCTGTCTCTACCAAAAATACAAAAATTAGCGGGGTGTGGGGGCACGCGCCTATAATCCCAGCTACTCACAAGCTTGAATCAGGGAGGCAGAGGTTGCAGCGAGCCAAGAGCACACCACTGCACTCCAGCCTGGGCAACAGAGAGTGACACTCCGTCTCAAACAAACAAAAAATGTCAGGCACGGTGGCTCACGCCTGTCATCCCAGCACTTTGGGAGGCCGAGGCAGGTGGATCACCTGAGGTCAGGAGTTCAAGACCAGCCTGGCCATCATGGTGAAACCCCATCTCTGCTAAAATTATGGAAATCAGCCGGGCATGGTGGCGCACACCTGTAGTCCCAGCGACTCAGGGGGCTGAGGCAGGAGACACGCTTGAACCCAGGAGGCGGAGAATGTGGTGAGCCAAGATTGCACCACTGCTCCAGGCTGGGCGACAGAGCAAGACTCAAAAACAAACAAACGAAGAACTTGAGGGCAGCGCTTGACCCAGGGCTGGAGTCAGGGGTAGGTGTGTCTCTGGGGTCAGTGTTCGACTTCATCTCACGGTTCAGGCTGAGCCCAGGGACGGGGCCGCGGTGACGTTATCAGGCACTTCTCTCCCGAGTGAAGCCACCGCGGCCCCACTGCCCACCCGCTCTGGGTCTCCCGCCCCCGTCCTCACCGACTCTGCCGCCCCGGCTGTTGCTCTTCCTTCCCTGCCCGGTGTCCACGTCGCCCTCCACGTCAGTGTCAGCCTGCGGGCAGAGGGGCACCACGTGGCTTGGCCTTCAGGGCTGAACAGAGCCCGGGGGTCAGAGGTCAGGAGAAGGCCAGTTCCCACCTTCTCACTGGTGGTTGGGGGCGGGCGGGCCTTCACTAGCGTCAGGTAGTAGCCGGAGCCCAGGTGACGGCGCAGGAAGAGCGGGGAGCCGCAGCAGCACAAGCGGCCCCCCGCCACCACGGCCACACGGTCTCCCAGCAGCTCTGCCTCATCCAGGTGGTGGGTGGAGAGGATCAGTGTGCGACCTAGGCACGAGGGACCAACCCACAAGTACCATCAGGCCACCGGGTCTTTGCCTGAGCTGGGGCCTCTGCCAGGAGTCATCTGCCCTGTGAAGCAAACTCCTATGCATCCCTCAAAACCTCATCCCTGGCACCTCCTTGTTGGAAACCTTTTCTGGCCCCTCAAGCAGAATCCAGGGGAAACTCTGGCTATCCCCAACTCTTACTGTCTCAGTATTTGAGCAGCAGACCCTAAATGCCATAGCAGGAAGTGGAGTCCACATGTATTAAACTCCTACTCAACCCTCAAAACCCCATCCCCAGCACCTCCTTGTCAGAAACCTTTTCTGGCCCCTCAAGCGGAATCCCCAGCTCTTACCTTCTCGGTATTTGAGCAGCAGCTCCCAAATGCCACGGCGGGAAGCAGGATCCACGCCTGCGGTAGGCTCGTCCAGGATAACAACTTGGGAGCCGCCCACAAAGGCAATGGCCACGGACAGCTTCCGTTGCATCCCACCTGGTGGAGATGGGGAGGGGACCTCAGTGTGTCACACCCAGCCTTGGGCAGGGCCGTCTACCCACGTGGACCTCGGTACCCGGCTTCCCCCTGCCTTGGGGATGAATCCCCAGTCCCCCTCCCTGTGAGGTGGCATCCCCAGGGGATGGGCTCACCAGAGAGGTGACGAGTCTGCACACTCCGCTTGGGGACCAGCCCCACGTCCTGCAGCAGACGGTCCTGCTCAGGGCCCACGGCAGCGGCACTCAGACCCTTCATCCGCCCATAGAACCAGATGTGCTCACCCACAGTCAGCCTGCGGCCAGGGTACAGAGCCGAGTGACTCCCACGGCAGGCAGCCTCCCAGAGGGCACCCGGCCCCTTCCCACCACGGCAATCTGGGCCTGCCAAGACGCACATGTCAAACAGCACGTTGTACTGGGGACAGACGCCCAGGTGGGGCCGGATGGCGGCCATGCTGGAGCGGACGTCGTGGCCCAGGATGAAGGCAGAGCCACCACTGGGTGGGAAGAGACCGCTCAGGATGGACCTGTGGGTACAGGGGTCTCAGAGCAGCCCCCTTCAGAGAGTGCACCGGCAGTTCAGAGCACCTACTAAATGCCACAGCCAAAGCCCTGTGATAGCCTCATTTTTATTTGTTTTTATTTACTTCTTTGAGATAAAGCCTTGTTCTGTTACCCAGGCTGGAGTGCAATGGCACAATCTCGGCTCACCGCAACCTCTGCCTCTCAGGTTCAAGCAATTCTCCTGCCTCAGCCTCCTCCGTAGCTGAGGATTATAGGCACACACCATCATGCCCGGCTAATTTTTGTATTTTTAGTACAGACGGGGTTTTGCCATGTTGGCCAGGCTGGTCTCAAACTCCTGACCTCAGGCAATCCTCCCGCCTTGGCCTCCCGAAGTGCTGGGATTACAGGCGTGAGCCACCATGCCCGGCCTATTTATCTGAGACAGGGTCTCACTCTGTTGCCCAGGCTAGAGTATGGTGGTGATATTACTGCTCACTGTAGCCTCCACCTCCCAAGTTCAGCCAGTCCCCCTGCTGCAAGTAGCCAGGACTACAGGTGTGCACCGCCACCCCTGGCTAATGTTTGCATTTTTTGTAGAGACAGGCTTTTGCTGTGTTGCCCAGTCTGGTCTCAAACCCTGAGCTCAACAGATCCTCCCGCTTCAGCCTCCCAGAGTGTTGGGATTATATATCCTCATTTTACAGAGGAGGGAAACCCAGGCTCAGAGAAAACACTTGTGGCCTGCCTGTGTACCCATCATACACCCCATTCTACATACAGGAACCTTGTGACGCCCATCCCGCTGAATGGCCGGGGAAGCTTAGTCCCAGGGGAAGGGAGGGAGTGGTCGGGGGCTCACAGCGTGGTGGTCTTGCCAGCCCCGTTGTGGCCCAGGAAGGCGGTGATGTGGTTCTGGTAGAAGTCTAGGCTGAGCCCCCGCAGGGCTGGCTGTGGGCTGCCAGGAAAGCGCTTCTCCAGGCCACGAACAGAGACCCCAGGACTCAGGCCGGGTGGCGCCTCTTCCACCAGCACTGCAGAGACAGGCGGACTCAGCCATGGAGGTCATGGGGGTCCCGGGGCCAGCAAGTCCCTGCTGGGTCCTGCGGGCCTGGGCTTTTTTTTTCTGAGACAAGAGTCCTGGTCTGTCACCAGGCTGGAGTGCAGTGGCTTGATCTCCACTCACTGCAACCTCTGCTGCCCTGGTTCAAGTGATTCTCTTGCCTCAGCCTCCCGAGTAGCTGGGATTCCACCCTCCTGCTACCATGCCTGGCTGATTTTTGTATTGTTAGTAGAGACAGGGTTTCATCATTTTGGCCAGGCTGGTCTTGAACTCCTGACCTCATAATCTACCTGCCTTAGTCTCCCAAAGTGCTGGGATTACAGGCATAAGCCACCACGCCCGGCTGGGCCAGGGCATTTAAAATTTGGGGGAGCTTAGAGACTGCAGTGTGTTCATGGCAGGGTTGAGGCTTGGGGTATCCAGGTCATTGGCATCTGTAGAATCTCGTTTTAGGGGGAAATTGGGTGTCTAAGTGGGCAATCAGCTATTAAGCTTTGTGGGGTCCTCACCCTTTGGGTCCGGCGGGGTTGGGCAAGGAGCTGGACTCTTGGGGTGCCGAGGTCCACACCAGTAGCTCCTCCGAAAGGGAAAGTTCCATGGCTCAGGGATCCCATACTGGCCTGGGGGAGTGGCAATGGTTATTGCTGAGCCCCCTGGAGCGTACCAATTTTTTTTTTTTTTTTTTTTGAGACAGTCTCGCTCTGTCACCCAGGCTGGAGTGCAGTGGCGCAATCTCAGCTTACTGAAACCTCCACCTCCCGGGTTCAAGTGATTCTCCTGCCTCAGCCTCCCAAATTGCTGGGATTACAAGCATGCGCCACAGCACCCAGCGACCGTGCCAGCTTCTGGCCACACACCTGGGATCAGGGCGTACAAGTACGAGGACAAGAAACCCCGCCCACCTGCTTCAGGCCCCACCCCTCCAATGCAGCCATCTGCACGCGTGTGCCAGGAACCCCCACCTTCTCGCCAAGGAAATAAGCATCCCGGTACCAGATGGCCTGGAGGCCACGCCCCTAACCCAGCCTCCCGAATGGCCTGGAGGCCACGCCCCCAACCCAGCCTCCCGAATGGCCTGGAGGCCACGCCCCCAACCCAGCCTCCCGAATGGCCTGGAGGCCACGCCCCCAACCCAGCCTCCCGAATGGCCTGGAGGCCACGCCCCTAGCCCAGCCTTCGGCGCAGCTGGTGCGTTCTACCTGGGCACACAGCTTCCAGGTACCAGGTGGCAAGGCCGTAGAGCACTGCGTCCAGCAGCAGAAGGCCCGAGACCTGGGCCAGGCTGAAGACGTCTGCCGTGGGCCGGGTGCCCGCGTTGTGCCACTGTGCGCCCTCACCCTGCTCCTCCAGCAGCGCCAGGCTCTCGCAGCCAAAGCCGAAGGCCACGGGCGACAGCAGGCTCTGCGGGGAAGTTACAGTCAGTGAGTGGCCAAGGGTTGGGGCGGGGGGGGCATCCCCAACCCATGCCAGATCCCAGCTCTCACCGCGGCCACGCGGCCCCCCGCGGGCAGCCGGTCCCGCCACGCCACACACAGCACGTAGGGCAGGTATAGGGAGAAGTAGGCCAGGCCGCCGCAGGCTGCAGCCAGGTTGGCGCGGGAGAAAAAGGCGCTGAACAGGAAGCTCTGGACCACCGTGGCCACCGCGAAGGCCGCCAAGAACAGGAAGACTACACCTGGGTCGCTGTAGGGGAGGATGTCCCCCAGCTGTGGGAGGCGACGGGAGCTTCGGGTCCGGCTCCTGGATTGGCCCAGGGGTGCGCACCCACACTGGGCTGCACCTGCCGGCCTCCCTCCACGCACCCATATTCTGCAGCTGGGCCAGCCCAGGCGCGCCCACCTTGAGCACCAGAACCAGCAGAGCAGCGCTGAGCAGAAAGGGCCCGAGGCAGCTGAGGAACCAGCCCAGCCAGAGCACCGCACGGCTGAGCCCCATGGCGCGCATGGTATCCCGCAGCCGCGTCTCCTTCTCCCGCACCACGGCCTTCACAGTCAGCGTTACGGAGTAGATCCAGGCCAGCGTCAGGAAGAGCGGCAGCGACCGGCTCAGCACACGCAGGAACCTGGGGTGGGGATGGCTGGGGTGGAGGCCGGAGACCCTGCACAGAGCCCTCTCCCACCATCTGGCACGACGGGTTCATGTCTGGGGATCTCAAGGTGGGAAGACTGGCCTCCCTGTTCCTCGGACCCTGATCCAGCCAGCTTCGGGCACCCAGGCACCAGCGCAGGCCAGGCTATCCCTGTGCCGCAAGACCCCAGGCCCTCAGAGACCCCTGCCCCTCCTGCTGAAGCAGGTCACATGGAGTGCTGCAAAGCCACAATGGTGGCAGTCCGGACTGCGTGAATGCTCCCAACAGAGCCCGGGCCCACCCCCACACCCGGGGTCTTCCCGCTGCTGCAAAGAGCGGGGAGGAGTGCCAGAGCTCACACATCATCCACGTAGCACGGGTAGGGCATCTGCTGCAGGTAGAGGCCGGCCCGGGGGGTGGCGCCGCTGAGCACGCGGACCGCTGCGCGCTCCACCAGATCCTGCAGGTACACGAAGCCACCCCACACATAGCGCAGGTCGGTCAGGGGGTCCGCGGCTGGGCCAGGGTCCCAAAACCTGCGAGAGGGGCATGATGGCCAGTTGTAGGGCAGATCTAGAAACTCCCGGGGCCTGGCTCCGAATAACTTTTTTTCTGAGACAGGGTCTTGCTCTGTCCCCCACGCTGGAGGGCAGACCGGCAATCATAGCTCACTGCGGCCTTGACCTTCGGGGATCAAGCGATCCTCCCACCTCAGCCTCCAAAG
>NW_016107839.1:1136444-1143719 GCF_001604975.1 Cebus imitator
TTAAGATGGAGTCTCACTCTGTTGCCCAGGCTGGCTCACCTCAGCTCACTGCAACCTCCGCCTCCGGGGTTCAAGCAATTCTCCTGCCTCAGCCTCCTGAGTAGCTGGGATTACAGGAGTGTGTCACCACGCCCGGCTAAGTTATTTTTTGTATTTTTAGTAAAGACACGGTTTCACCATGTTGGTAAGGCTGGTCCCGAACTCCTGACCTCGTGATCCACTCGTTTCAGCCTCCCAAAGTACTGGAATTACAGGCGTGAGCCACCATGCCCAGCCTTGCCTGGCTAATTTTTAAAGACGTTTTTTCTTGGGATTGATGGTGGGGGTTGGGGTGTCTTACTATGTTGCCTGGGCTGGTCTCGAACACCTGCCCTCAAAAGAATCTCCCACGCTGGCCTCCTAAAGTTCACAGTAGTTCACAGGCAGGAGCTACTGTGCTGAGCACTCCACGCAATTTTAGCTCCACTCTTATTCCAGCGGGCCTAATTAAACACCTGGCTCCACCCATCATGGCCCTCAACCTATACCTGTTCTCATATTATCTCAGGCCCGTGGCCACGCCCTTCATGTACCTAGGCCCCGCCTATCACGGGCCCCTACTGGTCTAAGGAGCCCTAGGCTCTGCCTACCATGCGGCTGTTGATACGGCCGAGAGCCTGTCTATCATGGTCTCCAGTAGGCTGAACGCTGTCTGGCCCCACCCACCTGCCTGGCCCCACCCACCGTGCTCTTGGCCCCGCCCAGTGCCCCGCCTCACCTGTCCCTGATCTTATTGGTCCTCGTGACCACGTCAATGTCCATGCGGATCTTGATGCGCACGTGACCGGAGCCCAGCTCTGGGGTTGTGTCTGCGGGGTCTGAAGGATCCTCGGGTCCCAAGAAGACAACGCCGGCCCAGAATCGATGTTCCGCGAGCAGCTGCAGAGCCCGCGACACAAGGGCTGCCTCCGAGGGTGCCGCCTCTAGCTTGTCCAGGGACAGGCACTGTGGGATGGGAGACGTGTCCTAGGCCCAGGGGTCTGCCTGCCTCCTAGACCACTCCGCTCCTCCCCCTGGACCTTGGGGCCATGATTCCCCATCGTAGGCCCAGTGCAGGGGCCGGCTCCCTCCTAAGATGTCCACAAATCCCAGGCTCTCACTAGGGCAGGGCCCGCCTCCCTCTGGCAACACCAGGGTGGACCCTGCCTCCCTGCTGAAACAGACCCCGCAGATGGACAGCCCCTCACCTCGGTCACCAGGTCCAGCATGCCCACCAGGCGCCCCACATCAGCATGGGCATCCTGCCAGCTGTAGCCACCACTCCCAGGGTCCAGAAAGGATCGCAGGGTCTCCATGTGGTCCTGGCCTCCGGGTCTGGGCTGCCTTCTCCCTTCTTCCAGGAGCCGCTGGAGGGTGCAGGTGAACGTGAGTCTGAGCTGGGTGTGGTGCCTCACGCCTGTCATCCGAGCACTTTGGGAGGCCAAGGCGGGCACATCACCTGAGGTCAGGAGTTCCAGACCAGCCTGACCAACATGGTGAAATCGCATCTCTACTAAAAATACAATTAGCCGGGAGTGGTGGCATGCGCCTGTATCAGCTACTCGGGAGGCTGTGGCAGGAGAATCGCTTGAATCTGGAAGGCGGAGGCTGCAGTGAACCAGGATCTTGCCACTGCACTCCAGGCTGGGCAACAGAGCGAGACTCCATCTCTTTGGGGGGCAAAAATAAAAAGGCCCGGCGTGGTGGCTCACACCTGTAATCCAAGCACTTTGGAGGCCAAGGCAGGCGGATCACCTGAGGTCGGGAGTTCAAGACCAGCCTGACCAACATGGTGAAACCCCGTCTTAAAAAATAAAAATAACAAAAAATAAAAGTGGGGTTCTACATGGAGCCCGCCTTCCCATCCACTGGGCCTGTCTGCCTGCCTCACCGTAGAGCCCACATCCCACCTCCCCAGCCTCCATCCATCCCCGCGCACCTGCAGCATGGCCACATTGGCACTATCGTTCATGAAGGCGAAGGTCTGGGGTCCCAGCACCCCCCACACCTCCCGGACATCCCTCAGCAGGGCCAGCTCCTCGAAGGTCTGGTTCACCTGTGGAGAGGCTGACTCCAAGATCCATACAGGCCCCCTTATTCATGACCCTCTCCTCCTCTGAGGACCCTGCCCGCCCCCGCCCGCCCCCGCCCGCCCCCTGCCCCCTGCCCCCTCTGCCTTGCTCCTGCCTGTGCCTCTGAGCCTCCGCACAGGCTGATCCCCCTCCATCTGCTAACTCCTATTTCTTCAAACCCAGTTTCCACAGCCCTCCAGCCTGGCCCTGACCCACCAGGACTAAGGGTACTGGGTGGGCTCTGGCCGCCACCCTCCTGCCCCAGCATCCAGCTGCCCCCACCTGGGCCATGAGCTTCCGGGTAAAA
The DNA here is from genome assembly GCF_001604975.1 of Cebus imitator. Taxonomy (NCBI): domain Eukaryota; kingdom Metazoa; phylum Chordata; class Mammalia; order Primates; family Cebidae; genus Cebus; species Cebus imitator. The sequence continues at coordinate 1,138,842 of NW_016107839.1, forward strand.
GGTGTGTCAGGTGCAAACAGCAGCTTCCCCAGGATCAGAGGCTTCAGGCGTCTCCAGAGCAGGCGGGACAGCGGGTGGCTGTCCAGAGCTCCAATCAGCTCCGAGCAGGCGGGGCCTGGGATGGGGGTGCCATGAGGCCCCACCCCCATGCCCACCTCTCCCCTTCCCAGGAAGGAAAGCCAAAGTTACTCACTCAGGCTGCTGTCCGGCAGGGCCGATTCTTCGTCCTGCCCCACCAGCTCCATCAGGTCACTAGCATCGTACCAGTTGAGGGAGGGCCCCACTGTGCTGCTAGGCCCCCTGGTACTGCAGAGGACCTCTGACAACAACTCCAGGGGGCCACCGTTCCCTCGGGGTCTCTGCAGCAGTGCCTGAAGCTCCGCCAGGCTGGGCAGTGCTCGGAGCTAGAGAGAGGTCACCAGACAAAACTGGCAATGATCCCACCTCCAAGCCTTAACCAGGGCAGGGCACAGGGCCAGGGGCAGCCTCTCCCTCTCTTGCTAATTCCCCTAAAAACCCACCCAAGGGAAGTGCCCGGGCTGCCCTGGACTCTCCCCGTGCAGGCTGCCTGCCAATGTTGCCTCCATGAGGGCTGAGGATGCATGGGGCCTCACCTCCTCCGCCAGGTCCTCAGCTGCCTCCAGAAAACTGTGCAAGGGGTCCTGGGCTTGGCCCAGCACCGACACCAGGGATTCCTGGGGAGAAAGACCACAAGGGTGTCAATGACTTTGAGCACTCACTAGGGCTCCAGCACTCTGCCCAGTTCCCAGGCAGACCATGCTCTCATAGCCCCCATTTGACAAATAGGGAAACTGAGGCTCTGAGAGGCACAGGGACTCGTTCGAGAGCTCACAGATGAGTCTTCATCACCAGGTCAGACACGCTCTGTCCAGACACAGAAAGAAAAGGAGCGTCACTGACCAGGGACAGCCCAGATGCCTGGAATGGGAGGCCCTTGGCCCGGGGTGGGGCAGTGTCCCAGGAAGTCAGCAACGTCCCGCCCCACCACCCTACCGTACGCAGCAGCGACATCAGCAGCTCTGCAGGGTTCTGCACAGGTGGTTCCAGTGGAGGCTGCTTGCTTGGTTGAGGCGGGGCTGGGGGAGGGGCACACGGGAGCGTGGGGCTGGGCGGACCTTGTCCTGAGGCACCACCCCCACCTTGTGCCCATTTCACAGCTGGGCAAGTCGAGGCTCAGAGCTTAGCCCTGCCAGAGACCCCCAGCCTCCTCACCTGCGATCTGTGCAGCCCTCAGCGTGGAGATCAGCTTCCCCAGGCCAGCCAGCGTCCTGTGGACACTGGGCCCCCTCAGCACAGCGAGGGCATCGGCTAGCAGCCGGGAGACCCTGGGGACAGAGAGGGCAGGAGGTGGGGTTCCAGCCGGCGCTGCAGCCCCGAGTTTGCAGGCTGGCTGCACCCTCTGCCTCTGGCTCACAGGGAGTCGTTGAAGTTGCTCAGTTGCCCAGGCTCCTCGCCTCGTGTCAGCTGAGGGAAGCAGGTGTTGTTCACGTTACAGATGAGGCCCTGGAGCCAGGGCACGATGCCTGCCGATGGCAGTGGCTTGTTGGGGAAGTGGCCTGCGGAGGGGCAGGGGAGGAGATGCCTGGTGCACAGGCTCTGTGGACTCTGCCTGACTCCACCCCCCTGGGGTCACCCGCCACTGCTTGCATGCCTCCAGCGACGGAGAGCTCACTCCCATGCCATGTATTAGCTGTCCAGTGAAGACTCCCTGACATGCACTGGGGATCCCTGTGCACAGGGTCCCCTTTCCCTACACATGCAAAGTGCCTGGTCCCTGGGGCGCTCACATTCATGGTGCTCCAGAGGGGGGTGGGAGTGGCGAACAGCCACCAGGATGAAGAAGAGGAAGAGAGGCCACAGCAATTCGACCAGGAGCTGGAGCTGGGGGAGAACACGTGGGAGATGGTGGGGGATGGTGGGGGACAGTGGGGGCCGCCTGCCCACCCGGCCCTGGCCGCACACCGGGGCGTTACCGGCTGTCTCCGGCGATACATGAAATTCTTCCAGAGCAGCAGCATCAGCTGTGTCCAGAAGGCCATGGTGAGACTGGGAAGGGGACCGGACAGAGAGGTCAGGACGACGCTCGGGCTGGAGACCTGCAGTGCGGCTGCGGGCAGCTCCCTGTCCCGCTCTGAACTCGATCCCACAGCGCAGGGTTCCTGGAGGCACTGATTAGGGCCAGGCAAACCGTAGTCACTTGATAAAGGACTCCAGGGGTGGAGTCCACCAATGGGAGCTCGAGCCGCAGCCGTCCTCGCATCTGATTGGCTGCCAGAACTGTCGCTCTGAGCAAGGGCTGACAGCTGGGTCCTTAACCTTCCTCTAATCCTCCAAGGGTCGAGTCTTAACGCTTTCCTCATCAGGCTCCACCCCAAGCCCCACCTGGAAACTCTTCCAAGTCCTGATCCCCAGCCGAGGAAAAGGTTCCTTTACCCTCACTGTTCTCCAAAGATAACGGCAACGAATATTGGCAGTGCTGAGCATTTCTTTCTTTCTTTCTTTTGAGACGGAGTTTCGTTCTAGTTGCCCAGGCTGGAGTGCAATGGCGCGATCTCGGCTCACCGCAACCTCCGCCTCCCGGGTTCAAGTCATTCTCCTACTTCAACCTCCCCAATAGCTGGGATTACAGGCATGCGCCACCACAACCGGCTGATTTATTATTATTATTTTTTTAAGATGGGGTTTCACCATGATGGCCAGGCTGGTCTTGAACTCCTGACCTCAGGTGATCCACCCACCTCGGCCTCCCAAAGGGCTAGGATTACAGGCGTGAGCCACCGCGCCCGGCCTTTTTTTTTTTTTTTTTTTAGTAGAGACCGGGTTTCGAGTTTCACCCTGTTGCCCAGGCTGGTCTCGAACTCCGGACCTCAGGTGATCCACCCACCTCGGCCTCCCAAAGTGCTGGGATTATAGGCGTGAGCCACCGCGCCTGGCCTGTGCAGCACATTTCACACGCTCAGCGGAAGTGCTTACTACCACCCCACTCTACAGAAGTGTTAATGGAAGCCCAAGAGAGATACCTGGCACCCAGAGAGTCAGGGAGCCGCACAGCTGGAGGCAGGACCCCAGCTCTGCCCACACCTTCTGTAGCATCCAACGCTCAGCAGCACCCGGGAGCCAGAGAAAGAGTCAGGTTAAGGGGCTGGTGTAGAGACTCCTGGAGCCAGCCATTCCTGACCTCCTCTTTTCCTTGGGTTTGTCCACCTCTGACACAGATGGAGAATCTGACGCCGACAGAGGGGCAGGAAGTTGTTAAAGGTCACCAGGCCGGAACTGGAACCTCGAACCCAGACCCTTACGCCAGGGTTCTTTCCTTTACTTCAAGCGGGACTTAGGATCTGGGGGAGGGCCCTCAGTTTCTCCCTTTGCAAAATGGGGCAAGGGGGCGTGGAGGAGTTCCAACGGGGCGGGGTCTGCTGGTGTGTGATTGGCAAAGGCCGTCAGGGGTCCCAGATGTCCCACGCCCCCTGGAGAATTAGTGGGAGCGTGGGACATCTGGGACCCCTAAGATATCTAATTCAGCCCTGACCCCTAATTCAGCGCCCCCCCCAGCACCCACCGGAATAAAGGGAAGAGCCAGAGGCTGGACCCCCTAATGCCCAGGGAAAGCGCATCCCTCCCGGCCCCAACCCCGCATTCTCCAGTCTCGGGCCTTCCTCCCTCTCCGAGTCCTCACCGTTCCGGAGGCTCCCCAGCTCTCACCGCCTTCCCCCCACCCAGCAGCCTGTAGGAGCGCGGCCCCTTTAACAGGAGCGTCTTGCGGGAGCAGTGCCCCTAGAGCCAAGTGCCCCGAGCTTCCGCGCGCAGGTAGCCGCGCCGGGCCACGTCCGCATCTGAGCGCTGCTATTGGTCGACCTGGCCGTCACTCACGGCCGGGCTCCGCTGGAGCAGCGCGAGCCGAGGGAGGAGGCGGGATCACAGAAGGGCCTCGCCGAGCCGGGTTTCTTAAAGGGACCGCGCGGCTTTTGCTGCATCACCGTGGGGTGGCGGGGTGCCTGGCTGGTCCCACGCGGACTGGCCTCCGGGAACGAGGCCGCGCCATCTCTGGAGAGCCAGGCTGCCTCCCCACGTTGCATAGCCGGCTGCAGTACCTTAGCTCCGCATTGCAGGAGTTCCCCCGTCCCCGCTCTCTCCGGGGCTGGCCGGGCTCCCTCCAGTCTAGTCCTGACCCTGGGACTCCGCTTGTCTGTCTGTAAAGTGGGGTTCCACTAGGGCAGTCATTCTTTCATTCATTCCACGAACGCTCCTCGATTTCTGCAGTAGGACAAGGCGATGGCAGACGGGGGAGGGGCCCCCAACACGCTTTTTTTTTTTTTTCAGATGGGGTTTCACCATGTTGGTCAGGCTGGTCTTGAACTCCCGACCTCAGGTGATTCGCCCGCCTTGGCCTCCAAAGTGCTGGGATTACAGGCGTGAGCCACCGCGCCCGGCCGGCCCCCAGCATTCTAACATTAGAGTCTTTGGTCATCATGGTTACCCTGATTTTGAGGGACACCCCTTTCCCACTCTGGAAGAGGAGTTTATTTCGCAGGATCGAGGTGAAGCTGAAATGGGAGTGTGTGGGTCCACAGCTTTGAAGGCGCTGGGGAGAGAGAGAGGCGTGGGGAGGGCTCCCGCGGAGGAAGGAGGTGGCATGGCCGCTGGGGCTTTGATGATAAATAGGAGTTTGCCAGCGGGGAGACATCCAGGCTGAGGCCGCGAGGCTTGTGCTGTAGGGCAGGGTGCAGCCAGAGAGCACGGGGGTGCCTTTGAGGCAACTGCTTCCTCTCCAACTGGCCAGGAAGCCCAGCCTGGGCCCCTCAAATCATTCATTCCACCCGGACTCAAATCACTCGTTCCACCCGGACTCAAATCATT
>NW_016107839.1:1144324-1146388 GCF_001604975.1 Cebus imitator
GGGGGGCGGGGATCACCTGAGGCCAGGAGTTCGAGACCAGCCTGGCCACCATGGTGAAACCCTGTCTCTACCAAAAATACAAAAATTAGCCAGCGTGGTGGCGCACCTGCAGTCCCAGCTGCTTGGGAGGCTGAGGCCGGGGAATCCGTGGAGCTCGGGAGGGGGAGGTGCAGTGGGCGAAGATTGCCCTGCGGCACTCCAGCCTGTGCAACACAACACTAAAAAAACACCCACTGAGGCTACGGGGAGGGCGGGGTCGCATGCAGACGGGGTCAGGCTTGGCCCCAGCAACTCAGAATTCCGCTTCCTTGTGCAGGCCTCACTTTCCCCACCAGGCCCCGGGGCAGGTCTGGGGGTCGGAGGGAAACCCAGCCACTTGGGAGCCCGAGACACTCAGCAGCGTGGCCAGGCCCCCTTTCCAGGGGACTCATTGCCCAGCACCCTCTCCACTGTCCCCGCCCCATTCCTTGTCGGGGGTGGGGGGGGAAGTATTTTTCTTTTGTTACTACTTCCTGAAACTTTTGTGGGTACAGAAACCACAAACTGATCGGGTGACAAAATGAGAAGAGACGAGGCAACCGGAAGTCTTCAGGGACCCGTTCCCTCCAAGCCCAGGCCTCTTCTCCCCAGCACAGCCTGGCCCACAGCCTGGATGGGCAGCAGGGACCCTGACCCTACAGGCATCAGGATACGGCCTTGACCCCTCCCCCCCCCAGCCTGGTGGCTCAGTCCTGCGAAGGACCAAGGCAAGGGGGAGAAAGCCACTCACAGACCCTCAGCTGATTGGCAGCACTGAACAGGTTAATAAAAAAAAGATGAAAACACAGAAAAACCCAGAAACCCAGACGGGGAGACGGCGTGGGGAGAGAGCGCGCTGGGAGCCTCAGTAGCCCGCCTCCTCCTGGTAGTAAGGGGGATATTCAGGGGCCTCCCCGGGGTCCGGGCAGTCGCCAGCATCGGAGGGAGCCCCGTCGGCCACAGTGCCTTGCGGGCAGTACTTGGGGTCGTATATCTGCCGGCCCAGGCCGAAGACCTGGCCGCTCTGGTTGGCGCCCTGCGTGTAGCCCATCTGCAGGGACATGGAGGAGTTATCACACTTGTCGGTTCCCAGTTTGGTGTCATAGATGTGCCGCCGCGTCCCGGGAGCCGTCATGCCCACCTGGAGAGGGGGGAGAGGTGGGGCACGTCACGGCAGAGAGAAGAGGGGACTTTCCCCGGGTGCCTGTGATCCCAACACTTTGGGAGGCCGAGATGGGCGGATCACCGCAGGTCAGGAGTTCGAGACCAGCCTGGCCAACATGGTGAAACCCCATCTCTACTAGAAATACAAAACTGAGCCAGGTGTGGTGGCACACACCTGTAATCCCGGCTACCTGGAAGGCTGCGTTGGGAGGAGCGCTTGAGCCCAGAGGCAGAGGTGACAGGGAGCCAAGATCGCACCACTGCACTCCAGCCAGGGCTACAGAGTGAGATCCAGTCTCAAAATAAATAGATCAATAAAATAAATAAAAACTAGAACTGGGTGGGCCTTTGAGCAATCCTTAAGGGGCAATAAGGCAGGGTGGGGTAGTGACTTCCCCAGGGGCCCACAGCCAGGTGGAAACAGTGGCAGAGGCTGAAATGCAAAGTGGAGACAGAGCTGGGAGGGAAGCCAGAGGCGGTCTTGGGAAGGGGCTGATACCACAGGGGATGGGGGGGGTCTGGGGACGCAGGAAGCCCCACCTGGCTGGCACACTTGTTGGTGCCCATCTGGAGGCTGATGGTGGAGTGGTCCATGGGGGGCAGGATGTGGTTCTTGGGGTCGTAGAGATGCCTCCTCGTGCCATACGCGGTCATGCCCGACTGGCTGGCACATTTGTTGGTGCCCATCTGCAGGGAGGTTTGTGGAAGAGGTCACGCTGTGCCCCCCAGGCTTCCAGTCCCTCCCCAAACTGGAAGGGCCGCAGAGTTCCACAGCTAAGGCTGTGGTCCCTGGGGTTGGTCCTGGGGGTTGGTCCCTGGGGTTGGTCCCTAGAGTTGGTCCCTGGGGCTGGTCCCTGGGGCTGGTCCCTGGGGTTGGTCCCT
>NW_016107839.1:1149725-1154932 GCF_001604975.1 Cebus imitator
CACCCGCCTAGGCCTCCCACAGTGCTGGGATTACAGGCTTGAGCCACCGCGCCCGGCCTTTTTTTTTGAGGTGTAGTCTGGCTCTGTCACCCAGGCTGGAGTGCCGTGGTACGATCTCAGCTCACAGCAGCCTCCACCTCCTGGGTGCAAGCAATACTCCTGCCTCAGCCTCCTCAGTAGCTGGGACTACAGGCGACTGGTACCACACCCAGCTAATTTTTGTGTTTTTAGTAGAGACGGGGTTTCACCATGTTGGCCAGGATGGTCTCGATCTCTTGGCCTCAGGTGATCTGCCCATCTCGGCTTCCCAAAGTGCTGGGATTACAGGCGTGAGCCACTGCGCCCCGCTGCTAATTTTTGCATTTTTAGTAGAGATGGGGTTTTACCATGTTGTCCAGGTCAGTCTCGAACTCCAGGTGTCAAATGATCCTCCCACCTTGGCCTCCCAAAGTGCTGGGATTACAGGCATGAGCCACTGCGCCCGGCCACAGGTTACATGTAACGCAAGGCAAAATGCTGTGTTTACGTCCGCTTGCCTCCCCCATCAGACTGAACTCCATAAAGGGGTAGATCGAGTCTTTCCTGGTCATCAAGGAATCTGATGTGCCCGGCACCTCGCAGGCACTCAGAAATATTTGCAAACAAGGTCGGCCATGGTGGGTCACGCCTGTAATCCCAGCACTTAGGGAGGCCGAGGTGGGTGGATCGCCTGAGGACAGGAGTTCAAGACCAGCCTGGCCAGCATGGTGAAACCCGGTCTCTACTAAAAATAAATAAAATTAGCCAGGTGTGGTGGCAGGTGCTTGTAGTCCCCGCCAGTTGGGAGGCTGAGGGGGAGAATCGCTTGAACCTGGGAGGTGGAAGCTGCAGTGAGCCGAGATTGCACCACTGCACTCCAGCCTGGACCACAGAGAGAGACTCTGTCTCAAAAACAAACAAATGGCCGGGCTCGGCGGCTCATGCTTGTAATCCCAGCCCTTTGGGAGGCTGAGGCAGGAGATCGAGACCATCCTGGCCAACATGGTGAAACCCCGTCTCTACTAAAAATACCAAAATTAGCTGGGTGTGGTGGCGCACCCCAGTAATCCCAGCCACTCGGGAGGCTGAGGCAGGAGAATCGCTTGAACCCGGGAGGCGGAGGTTGCGGTGAGCCGAGATCCCGCCACTGCACCCCAGCCTGGATGACACAGTGAGACTCGTCTCAAAAACAAACCAACAAAAATAACAAAACGAGAAACAAACAAATAAGCATTTGCAAACGAGAGAATGCAACAGCTACGTCCACCTCGCTGTGTGACTCTGGGCCGGCGGCTGCCCCTCTCTGGGCCTCACCTTTCCCGCCAGGGCGAGAAGAGACATCTGCACCTGCGTCAGGTTCCCGCTCTCAAAGAGGTCGTTGGCCTCGAACAGGTCCACGGGGTTCATGCCGTAGCTGACCATGGCCTTGATGAAGTTGGAGAGGTTTTCCAGCTGGGAGGAGGCCGGAGAGAGACGGTGAGTGGGACTCAGTTTCCCCGCCTGTCAGATGGGCCCGCCTGCCCCGTCCCTGCTCCACCCTGCCAGCCCCTCACCTGGTGCCAGTTCTGCATGGAGCGGTTGATCTTGGGGACTGAGCCTGGCTGTAGCTTGTTCATGAGTCTGGAGGGCACGGTACGGGGTGGGGGGAACGGAAGCCTCGGTGAGCAGAGAGGAACCCTGAAGACCCGGAGGCGAATGTCCAACATCCTTATTTATTTATTTTTGAGACAGAGTCTCGCCTTGTTGCCCAGGCTGGAGCACAGTGGTGCAGTCTCAACTTACTGCAACATCCGCCTCTCAGGATCATGCGATTCTCCTGCCACAGCCTCCAGAGTAGCTGGGATTACAGGCATCTGACACCACCACGCCCGACTAATATTTTTGGTTTTCTTTTTCTATTTTTTTTTTTTTTTTTTTGAGACGGAGTTTCGCTCTTGTTACCCAGGCTGGAGTGCAATGGCGCGATCTCGGCTCACCGCAACCTCCGCCTCCTGGGTTCAGGCAATTCTCCTGCCTCAGCCTCCCGAGTAGCTGGGATTACAGGCACGCGCCACCATGCCCAGCTAATTTTTTGTATTTTTAGTAGAGATGGGGTTTCACCATGTTGACCAGGATGGTCTCGATCTCTTGACCTCGTGATCCACCCGCCTCGGCCTCCCACAGTGCTGGGATTACAGGCGTGAGCCACCGCACCTGGCCTTCTTTTTTTTTTTTTTTTAATTTTAAAGATGGGGTTTCACCATGATGGCCAGGCTGGTCTTGAACTCCTGACCTCAGATGATCCCCCCACCTCAGCCTCCCAAAGTACTAGGATTACAAGCATTAGCCATTGTGCCCAGCCCCCAAAAAAATTTCTTAATAAAAAAAAAAAAGTGAGAAAAACCAAGATTTGTTAAGTGTGAGACAGCGCGTGTCCCTGCGTGCACTCACGTGCATAAGATGATCCCGTCCTTCAGGCCCTTCTGGAAGTCGGGGCCAATGGAGAGGCCGGTGAGCCCCTCGATCCAGCTTCGGAGCTCTGCCTCCTTCTGCGGGTCATACTTGGACAGGAGCTGGTGGAGCGAAGGGCATGAGACTGAGCTGGGGAGGGGGCACACCCGGCAGATGCCCCTCGGAAGCTCCAAACAGGGTGGGGCCGGGGACTCCAGGGCAACGGGAGACATAGGGGCCTGGAGGTCCCCCTCACCACACCCACGAAGATGCTCCTCCGTTCCCATCGTTAGGCGCGCCCCGGCCCCTGCAGGCGGGCACAGAGAAACCACGCCCCAGCAAGCCGAAGATGGGCTCCTAACTCCCTGATAAACATCAGCTCTAATCCACTGCAATGCAGGACGAGCTGGCAGGATCCGTCCCGCGCCCTGCCTTCTCCCCTCTCTGCTGCTCACACATGACATTTACCACCGCAACCACCTGAAAGGGCACAATTTCGCCGCACTCAGTACATCTGCAGTGCTGTGCAACCGCCGCCTCTTTTATTTATTGGTTTATTCATTTATTTATTATTTTTTTAAGACGGGGTTTCACCATGTTGGTCAGGCTGGTCTTGAACTCCCGACCTCAGGTGATCCGCCCGCCTTGGCGCCAACACGCCCGGCCCCACCACCTCTTTTATATCTTTTCTGAGGCAGAGTCTCTCGCTCTGTCTCCCAGACTGGAGTGCAGTGGTGCAATCTCGGCTCACTGCAGCCTCTGCCTCCGGGTTCAAGCGATTCTCCTGCCTCAGCCTCCTGAGTAACTGGGATTACAGGCACACGCCACCACGCCTGGCTAATTTTTGTATTTTTAGTAGAGTTGGGGGTTTCACCACATTGGCCAGGCTGGTCTTGAACTCCCGACCTCAGGTGATCCACCTGCCTCGGCCTCCCAAAGTGCTGGGATTACAGGCGTGAGCCCCCGCGCCCGGCCAGTAATTCTGCGTTTAACTTACAGAGGAGCTGCCCAATCTCCCTCTTTCCGAATGTGGCCTGGCTGCCTCCTGCCTCGGGGCCTTTGCACGTGCTGTCAGCGCCAGCCCTGAGGTTTGCATGGGCAGCTCCCTCCCTCCAGTCCAGCCCCAAAAGGAAGGTCGCCTCCCTGGCAAGGATTTCCCTGACCACCCTGGTAGGGACAGCCTCCCCAGTGTCCCTGTCTCGCCGACCCTACTTATTTATTATGGGTGATGGAGTCTCACTCTGCCACCCAGGCTGGAGTGCAGTGGTGCGATCTCCGCTGACTGCCAACTCCACCTCCCGCGTTCAAGTGACTCTCCTGCGTCAGCCTCCAGAGCAGCTGGAATCACAGGCGTGCGCCACCCTGCCCGGGGAATTTTTGTATTTTTAGTAGAGATGACGTTTCACCATGTTGGTCAGGCTGGTCGAGAACTCCTGACCTCAAGTGATCCACCCACCTCAGCCTCCCAAAGTGCTGGGATGACAGGCGTGAGCCGCCGATCTGGCCTGATTCTGCTTTTTAGCACCTCCGGAAGGAGCTGCTCTAGGGAGTGACAGTCTCTGCCCGCACACCTGACTCCTTGCCACCAACACCTTGCCACCGTCCTGCACCTGGCCATTCCAGCTTTCTCGGTCTCTGGTGCTCTGACACACTGCCGTGGGGAATGGGTTGTGTGCTCCTGGGCGGTGGGTGTGCCCCGGCGGGGACCTTTAGCATCCTTATGCAGCCACCAGTGACGGCGGAGACAGCACTGAGGTGGACGGCAAAGCGTATAGGGGACCAGAAGTGAGCAGGAGCAGGAGAGAAACGTTCGAGGGAAAATAAAGCAGGTTTGGTCGGGGCGCGGTGGCTCACACCGGAGATCCCAGCACCGTGGAGGCCGAGGGGAAGGATCACCTGAGGCCAGGGGTTTGAGACCCGCCTAGCTGACATGGTGAAACCCCATGTCTACTAAAAATACAAAAGGTTAGCTGGGTGTGGTGGCGGGCACCTGTCATCCCAGCTACTCAGGAGGCTGAGGCAGGAGAATTGCCTGAACCCGGGAGGCGGAGGAGACAGTGAGCCGAGATCGCGCCATTGCACTCCAGCCTGGGACAGAATGAGAAAGAAAAGAAAAGAAAGAGAAAGGAAAGAAAGAAGGAAGGAGGGAAGGAAGGAAGGAAGGAAGGAAGGAGGGAAGGAGGGAGGGAGGGAAGGAGGGAGGGAGGGAGGGAGAAAAGAAGGAAAGAAGGGGAGAAATGGAGAGAGAGAAAGGAAAGAAGAAAGGAAAGAAAAATGAGAAAAAAAGAAAGAAGGAAGGAAAGAAAGAAAGGGAGAAAGAGAGAGGGAGGGAGGAAGGAAGGAAAAGAAAGAAAGAAAATCAAATCCCTCCCCTGGCTCTGCGCCCTACTCCCCAGGCTCCAGTGGACAGTTCTCTCCCCCCTCAGCTCAGCTTCCTCATCTCTGCCTGGAATCATTTGGGTAGGGTCCCCCCAACCTGGGACCTGCCTGGAATCACTTGTGTTAGGGTCCCCCGACCTGGGACCTGCCTGGAATCACTTGTGTTAGGGTCCCCCGACCTGGGACCTGCCCAGAATCACTTGTGTTAGGGTCCCCGACCTGGGACCTGCCTGGAATCACTTGTGTTACGGTCCCCTGACCTGGGACTTGCCCAGAATTACTTGTGTTAGGGTCCCCGACCTGGGACCTGCCCAGAATCACTTGTGTTAGGGTCCCCCCGACCTGGGACCTGCCCGGAATCACTTGTGTTAGGGTCCCCC
>NW_016107839.1:1155127-1179211 GCF_001604975.1 Cebus imitator
CCCCCGACCTGGGACCTGCCCGGAATCACTTGTGTTAGGGTCCCCCGACCTGGGACCTGCCCAGAATCACTTGTGTTAGGGTCCCTGACCTGGGACCTGCCCGGAATCGTTTGCGTTAGGGTCCCCTGACCTGGGACCTGCCCGGAATCATTTGCGTTAGGGTCCCATGACCTGGGACCTGCCTGGAGACAGCTTGCGGCCCCGAAGAGGCAAAGGGGAGGCTCCCCAGCTCACAGCCCACCCAGCTCGGGTTCCCACGCTCGGGAGCAGCCCCGCCTCGCCGGCAGCTTTGATCCCGAGGAGTGAGAACGGGCAGCTGTTGGGGGCACAGCCCCGCCTTGCCCAGCTGCACCTCGTCCCTGCCGGCTGGGGGGGTGGGCAGGGGTCCCTGGCAGAGGGGCCTGGCCCGCCCCGCCCCCCGCGGCCGTCGCCCCCCCTTGCTGCCCGGCCGCCGGCCTTCCAGCACATTCCTGCTGACCACAAACTGCCAGGAATGCGTGCTGCCTCCCTGGCTAAATCTGAACCAGCTGTTCCCAGCGGGTCCAGACCCCCCAGCTGGAATGCAAGGCCGAGACACGGTGGATCCCAGCTGCCTCCATGCCGTCCAGCCGGGAGTAAACTGAGGCACAGGGCATTAGGGGAGGGAGACAGAGGTCTCTGGCTGTTTTTAGCAGCGGGTAAAGCAGACGGCTGCGGGCGGAAGCCAGGGGAAGCTGGTTTCTAATTGGGATACCAGCCTTCCTTGACCCTGGCAAGCTGGCCGACGCCTCACCCACCCTCCAGACAGGCAGACTGAGGGTTTCACGGGGAGCCTGCTGGGCCGCCGCCCCGCCAGCCTCTGCCCTCACCCCCGCCAGGGCAGGTACCAACCTGCCACCTCTCCACCCCGACTGCGGAAGTCGCCCCACCCTCCTGTGCCCTCTCCCACTTCCTCGGGCCCAGCAGGCACTGGGTTCCCATCTTGGCCCTGCCCCTTGCGGGCTGTGTGGCCCTGGGCAGCTGGAACGACGTCTCTTGGGTCCCCGTGGACACTGGCTGTGTGGCGGGTGTGGCAGGGTGCCCACCCCACTGCACCGGGGGCTCCGAGAATACAGGGTGCAGATGTCCCCTAGAAGGGGGAGTCACTGCCCAAGCCTCAGCCTCCCTTTTTGGCCAAGAGCTCGTGTGAAGGCTTGGAGGAGCTCACGGGGGGAAGCAGGAATTCTCCCTCCAGCCTGCCGGTTCTCAGGTGCCGGAGGGGCAGGTGGCTGTCGAGGCTGGCACGGCCTGTGCCCGAGGTGCAGAGGCAGGTTCCCCTGCAGAAGCCAGCCCTGAGGACACCTTCCAGGTGCCCGGTGGGTGCCGGGGGAGGGGGTGGGTGGGGACGACACCTCCCCTGGAAAACAATCTAGTTTTTCGAAGGGCTTGCACGTTTTAACGTCATTTGCTTGATTCTGCCAAATTGGCCTCCAGAGAGACCACTGACCAGCTGGAAGGTCCTGGAGTGTCAGGTCCCGGTCCTCTCCCTGGGACTGGGATCACAGCCCCCGCCCCCCACTTTCCCTAGGAATCCTGTCTAGTACCCTGCTGTGCGACCCCGCAGAAGTGTCTGCCCCTCTCTGAGCCAGAACCACAAGAGCGTTCTTAAAAAGTGTCTCCCCCTAATCCTAGCTTTTTTTTTTTTTTTTAAATTATAGAGACGGGTTTTCGCCATGTTGCCCAGACTGGTCTCGAACTCCTTGGGCTCAAGCCATCACCCAGCTCCGCCTCCCAAAATGCTGGGATTACAGGCATGAGCCACCGCGCCCGGCCAGGCCCCAGCTCTTGTTTCCAGGCTGCAAAACCCCACATATTAGAGACACCTTCAGAGAACCTCTTCGTTGTCCCTATCCGTTTGTCAGATGGGGACAAAGAACGTGGAAAGGAACTAGCACCCCTGCCCGCAGGACACCCTCAAGGTGTCCGAGAAGTCAGGAAATTCCTGTGTGTGTGGGGGGGCAACACTTCTCAAAAACCACTCAGCCCCGCCCCTTCCCCTCCCAAAGCTAAGAGGCCCCAAAAGCAGAAGTGTGGCCAGGGGATGCCGGAGTTGCTGGGGTCCCCCCAGACCCCTAGAGCGTTTTCGGACCTTGAACGGACCTTCTCGAAGGTTGAGAGGGGCCTGGGGCTTCACATGTGGGGGTCCTGGTGTCATGGCTAGGGGAGGAGCTCAGACCCAAGTACCCGAGATGCTGGGGAGATGAATGGGTCGCTTTTCTCCCAGATCTCAGGCCTCGCTGCTCCCCCAGACTCGCGGGGGCTTCAGGGGATACCCGCAGAGCGCACCCCACACACACCCCAGGCGTCAGGGGGAACGGGGGCCACCCCGCCCCGGGTCTCCGAGCTCCCTGCCCGCGCGGTGCCGGGGGTCCCGGGGTTCCCGGGGCGGGGGGGGTCCTGCCTGGGTCCGAGCGCGCGGCGGCCGCGCTGGCGGGGACGGGGGGCGCGCCCCGCACTCACCCGGTTCTTGACCTCGGCCGACAGCCCGTACGAGGGGCCCTTGTTGAACTGCGTGGAGCTCATGCTGGCGCGCGCGGCGGGACGGGGCGCACGGGCCGGGACGGGACGGGGCGCGGGTGGGAGGTTCCGGGCCCCGCGCGCTCCGCCCCCGCCGCCGATTGGCCCGGGGCGCAAATGTCCTTATAAGGTCCGGAGGCGCCGAATTCCTGCGGCCGCGGACTTCCTGAGCCCCCTCGGGGCGCCCCCGACCACCGCCCGGCCCGAGCGCCCCGGTTCCCGGGGGCCGGGGGGGGGGCCCTCGCCCACTTTGAAGCGACGGGAAACTGAGGCAGGGAGGGGCGGAGGCTCTGGACCCCCTGGACGTGGCGCTCCTGCCGGCTCCCTGCTCAGGGTCGCTTTCTCCGCCTCAGTCTCCTCTTCTGCCAGACGGGGGAAGGGAGAAGGCCTGGCTGGGACCTTAATCCCTTTGGGGCAGGAAGGAGGGCCCCTCCCTGCCACTTAGAGGCGTCTAACCCCCTCCCAGGGAACTCTAATACCTGGGAGGTGGAGTAGAACCAGGGCAGGTTCCTCAGAGAAGGGCCATTGGAGCAGGGGCTTTGATGGATGAGTAGGAGTTTGTCAGTCCAAAAGAGAATAGGATTCTTACTGGGTGAGGTAGTTTGCACCTGGAATTCCAGCTACTTGGGAGGTTGAGGCGGCAGGAGGAGGATCGCTTGAGCCCCGGTGGTCAAGGCTGCAGTGAGTTGTCATTACAGCATAGCACTCCAGCTTGGGCAACACAGTAAGACCCTGTCTGGAAAACAAAAAACAAATAAAAAAAAAGGTGGGCAGCTGATGCCTGAAATGGCTGAGGAGGGCGGATCACTTGAGGTCAGGAGTTCCAGCATGGAGAAACCCCCCATCTCTAGTAAAACTACAAAATTAGCCAGGCGTGGTGGTGCATGCCTGTAATCCCAGCTACTTGAGAGGCTGAGGCAGGAGAATTGTTTGAACCCAGGAGGCGGAGGCTGCAGTGAGCCGAGTCACGCCACTGCCCTCCAGCCTGGGCACCACGATGAAACTCCATCCCAAAAAAATAAAAGAAGTTAGCTGGTGGGCGTGGTGGGGGGGCACCTGTAATTCCAGCTACTCAGGGGGCTGACGCAGGAGAATCACTTGAACCCGGGAGGCAGAGGTTGCAGTGAGCTGAGAGCAACCAGAGTGAAACTCCATCTCAAAAAAAAAAAAAAAAGGGTGCCGTAGCTCAAGCCTGTAATCCCAGCACTTTGGGAGGCCGAGGCGGGTGGATCACGAGGTCAAGAGATCGAGACCAGCCTGGTCAACATGGTGAAACCCCGTCTCTACCAAAAATACAAAACATTAGCTGGGCATGGTGGCGTGTGCCTGTAATCCCAGCTACTCGGGAGGCTGAGGCAGGAGAATTGCCTGAACCTGGGAGGCGGAGGTTGTGGTGAGCCGAGATTGCACCACTGCGCTCCAGCCTGGGCGGGAGAGCGAAACTCCGTCTGAAAAAAAAAAAGAAAAAGAAAAAGTTATGTTTGTTATTTGTGTTGGACCGCTGTGTTTGTGACTACTTGCAGCCTCTTTTTGTATAGCCTGTGAACTAAGAATGGCTCTTAAATTTCTAAGTCTTTAAAAAAAAAAATCAAAAGATGAAAATGATTCTATCAAACGTGGAAATTGCATAGCTTTCAAATTCCCGTGTCTGTAGACAAAGCTTTGTTGGCACACAGCTGTGCCAGTCCATTTATGTATCATTTACGGCTGCGTTTTCTCTACAACGGCAGAGGGTAGCAGTTACACTACTCAACAAAGCTGGAAATACCGACTGTTGGCTTTTTTACTTTTTATTTATTTACATTGATTTATTTTGAGATGGTTTTTAGCTCTTGTTGCCCAGTCTGGAGTGCAGTGGCGCGATCTCAGCTCACTGCAACCTCTGCCTGCCAGGTTCAAGCGATTCTCCTGTCTCAGCCTCCTGAGTAGCTGGGACTACAGGCGCCCGCCACCACCACCAGCTAATTTTTGTATTTTTAGTAGAGACAGAGTTTCATCATATTGGTCAGGCTGGTCTTGAACCCCTGACCTCAGCTGATCCACCTGCCTTGGCCTCCCCAAGTGTTTGCGCCTTTTTCTTTTTTCCTTTTGAGATGGAGTTTCGCTCTGTCACCAGGCTGGAGTGCAATGGCGCAATCTTGGCTCACTGCAACCTCTGCCTCTCAGGTTCAAGCAACTCTCCTGCCTCAACCTCCTGAGTAGCTGGGACAACGGGCGCGTGCCACCACGTCCGGCTAATTTTTGTATTTTTAGTAGAGACAGGTTTCACCATGTTGGCCAAGCTGGTCTCGATCTCTCGACCTTGTGATCTGCTCGCCTCAGCCTCCCAAGTGCTGGGACTACAGGCGTGAGCCACCGCACCTGGCCAGGCCTTTTTATTTTTTAGAGACAGGGTTTCACTCAGTCACCCAAGCTGGAGTATAATGATACAATCATCGTTCACTGCAGCCTCCAATTCCTGGGCTCAAGCAATCCTCCCACCTCAGCCTCCTAAGTAGCTGGAACTACAGGCGCACACTACCATGCTCAGCTGATTTTTAAAAACATTTTTTTGCCAGGCGAGGCGGCTCACGGCTGTAATCCCAGCACATTGGGACGCCAAGGCGGGCGGATCACCTAAGGTTGGGAGTTCGAGGTCAGCATGGCCAACATGGAAAAACCCTGTCAAAAAAAAAAAAAAAAAATTAGCAAGGCATGGTGGTGCGCACCTGTAATCCCAGCTACTTGGGAGGCTGAGGCAGGAGAATTGCTTAAACCCAGGAGGCGGAGGTTGCGGTGAGCCCAGATAGCGCCGTTACACTCCAGTCTGGGAGACAGAGTGAGATTCCATCTCAAAACAAAAAAACTATTTTTTATTTGGCATGCTTGGTCCTTGTTCATTCCTGGGTGTAGGCCGAACTAACATTGGGAGAAAAACCCAGTTTATAGTTGATAATTTTTTTTTTTTTTTTGAGATGCAGTTTTGCTCTTGTTGCCCAGGCTGGAGTGCAGTGTTGTGATCCCGGCTCACTGCAACCTCCGACTCCTGGGCTTAAGCAATTTTCCTACCTCAGCCTCCATAGTAGTTGGGATTACAGGCGTGAGCCACCATGCCTGGCTAATTTTCTTATTTTTAGTAGAGACGGGGTTTCTCCATGTGGGTCAGGCTGGTCTTGAACTCCCGACCTCTGGTGATCCGCACCACTGAGCCTCCCAAAGTGCTGGGATTATAGGCATGAGCCACAGTGCCCGGCTTATAATTGATAATTTAAAACAAAGATGGGTTGAGCTAGGTGGCTCATGCCTGTAACATCAGCACTAGTGGAGGCTGAGGTGGGTGAATCACTTGAGGTCAAGGGTGCAAAACCAGCCTGGCCAACATGGTGAAATCCCATCTCTACTAAAAATACAAAAAAATTGCCCTGCGTGGTGGTGTGCACCTGTAGTCCCAGCTACTCGGGAGGCTGAGGCAGGAGAATTGCTTGAACCAGGGAGGCGGAGGTTGCAGTGAGCCCAGATGGCAACACTGCACTCCAGCCTGGGAGAATAGAGCGAGACTCTGTCCCCCCCACCCCCCCCAAAAAAAAAGATGTTAACAGCCATTTCCCAAAGCAGACCTCCTTGTGATTTTCCCACCTCGGCCTCCCAAAGTATTGGGATTACAGGCGTGAGCCGCTGGGCTCAGCCCTGATTTTTGTTCTTTTTTTTGTAGAGACAGGGTTTTTTTCATAGAGCCATGTTGCCTGTGGTCTGAACTCTTGGGCTCAAGCAATCGGCCTGCCTCAGCCTCCCAAAGTGCCGAGATTACAGGCTGGAGCCACTGCGCCCGGCCCATCTTTGTTTTAAATGATGAACCATAAACCGAGTTTCTCCCAGTGAGTTCAGCCTACGCCCAGGAATGAACAGGGACATCTTGGAGGTTATAAGGAAGACGGATTGGATTAAGCTAGATCCCTTTTACTGTCTCAGTCATAATTTCACAAAGGGGGTTTCTAAACCATAGTGTTCTCTTGTGTATGCAGCAGGCGCTCAGTATGTGCTCCTGAAGAGCATTTACTTATTTACTGTAGCGCAAGGGCCACAGGGGCAGGTGGCAGGGCGCCACAACCAAGTGGGGACGGCCAGAGTGTTCTCCAATCGCCAACCTCAGTGGTGCAACGAGAAACGGAAAAGGGAAGGCGATGACGTCACAAACCTGTGACGCCATCGCACGACTGCGGAAGGGAAGGGCCCTGTGACGTCATTACTGGATGACGGAAGGCAAGGGCACTGTGATGTCATTGCTGGATCACGGAAGGGAAGGGCACTGTGACGTCATTGCATGATGGCGGAAGCGAAGGGCCCTGTGACGTCATTGCAGGAAGGCCGAAGGGAAGCGAAGGGCCCTCTGACATCATTGCTGGATCACGAAAGGAAAGGACCCTGTGATGTCATTGCAGGATTGTGGACGGGCACTGTGACGTCATTGCAGGAAGGCGGTAGGGAAAGCAAAGCCGCCTGTGACGTCACGGCGGGATCGCGGAAGGGAAGCAAAGCGAGATGACCGGCGGCGCACCGCAGCAAAAATATGGAACGCTTCACGAATTTGCGTGTCATCCTTGCGCAGGGGCCATGCTAATCTTCTCTGTATCGTTCCAATTTTAGTATATGTGCTGCCGAAGCGAGCACGGTTTCAACATTCCCGTCGCAGGTATTTAAAGCCCTTCAATAACATCACCTTACACTGAGGTGAACTTATCGATGGGTTTTTTTAATATTTAGCACAGTTTCCTACAGTGGCATATTGCAGAACAACTCCTGTGCTTACACTTACTTTGCGTTTCTTGGATCACCTAAAATCCCATATGTTGTCATAATTTTACTGCCTATCTTGGCCTCATAGATGCGGTGGATTGTGGGTGTCCATATGCAAAAGAACAGGCGGGCCAGAGGCAGCCCTGCCCCCTGGCGCTGCAGAGCGCGGGGGGGGGGGGTGAGGCCTCCGCGGGCGGTCGCTGGCATCCCAGCATTCCCTCACAGGCGCAGGAGGGCCGCTCTTGCCCGGCGTGGCGACTCGCTGGCGTCATCTGGGCCGCAGCCGGAGGAGGAGGCGGAAGATGGCGTCCGCGACCGGGCGGCTGTAAAGAGCGCGGCGGCGGCGGCGGCGGCGAGGGCTGCCGATGGCGGCCGGGAGGCGCCCTCGGACACCCGCCGGCCGTTAGGGCGCGACGCTGGGCGGCATGTCGGAACACGCGGCGCCCGGAGCTCCGGGGCCCGGGCCCAACGGTGGCGGTGGCGGCGGCGGCGGCGGCGGCCCGGCCCCCGCGCGCGGGCCTCGCACCCCTAACCTCAACCCCAACCCCCTCATCAACGTGCGCGACCGGCTCTTCCACGCGCTCTTCTTCAAGATGGCTGTCACCTACTCGCGGCTCTTCCCGCCCGCCTTCCGCCGTCTCTTCGAGTTCTTCGTGTTGCTCAAGGTGACCGCGGCCCCGACCCCCGACCCCCGACCCCCGACCCCTGACCCCGGCGGCCGGCCCTACCCCCAAGTCTGCGCCCTCCGATCGCGATCCCTGGCCCCACCGGAGACACCGAGCGCCACCCTGTACCCGGAGGCCTCGACCCTGCCCCACCGATTAGGGACCTCCCTCGCGATCTCTGACCCCGGGATTGGCCGGGGTCACCGTCCCCTGACCCCGTCCCGCCCCGGGACGTCCACCCGGGAAGGCCGAGTCCCACTGCATTGGAAGCCGGGAACCTCACTCTCAGCCCCATCCAGGGCCCATCCCGTCTCCGGCCGCCACCTTTTCCGGGTCCCCACCTACGCAGGCTTGGAGCCCCTCCTGACCTTTGACCCCCGACTCTGTCGCCTGAGACCTTCAGCCCCGAGGCCTCCCTCCCCGCCCCCTGTGCTGGCCCAGAACGCAGCCTGACAGCCCCTGGGCCTGGAAGGCCACTTCCCTCTCTCCTCTTATGCTCCTTGCAGGGATCTCCCCGTCCTTGCAGCCTTCCACCGGCTCTCACCCCGTTCCCTGCTCCTGAGCCTGGGGGGAATGTGACTTAGCTGAGGTCACCTCGCTAGGGTTAGTGGCAAAGTCACCAGCAGGAGCGTTCCACCCCATCCCCGGCCTCCTCCTTCCCTGGGTCCCCAGGCCCTTCCAGCTCCCGGAGCTGAGTTGTGGCTCTTTCGCCCCTGCCTCTTGTATGAGGCAAACTGGCCTCTGAATCTTGGGTTCTGTCCCCTCCCGTCCTCCTCAGATGGCACAGAGGTCTCAGCGTGCAGGAGCATCGGCCTGAGTCCCTCTAAGAAGGGGTCTTCCTTGGGTGACAGGAGGGATTCAGCAGCAGCTTCAGCCCCTCAGAAAACAAGCTGGCCAGGGTCCTGGGCTGCCTGGGCTCTGGGCTTTGGAGTCGGAGTGTTTCCGTTTTGCATGAGAACACCGCCCGCCCGGCCTGCGGGTGCTGAAGTGCAGCTTTTCAGGCCTAGTCTGCAGAGCGGGGCTGACGCTGGCGGGCCAGGCTGCAAGTGTGAGCGAGCTGCAAGCCTGACAGGTTGGTCAGGAGCTGGCTGCTCTTTTGGGCTCAGCAGGTGGAGCGGAGCTAGCCGTCACACTGATCTGGGTGTGGATCCCAGCCTGCCGCAGCCTCCAGGGAGTCTCCCAGCCTTGAGACCTGTGGTCCCCCACAGGCCAGAGCTCAGCCTGTCATCCTTCTCACCTTGTGCCCTGCAGCCCCCCAGAGTGGGGTGGTCGCCTCAGTGGGCACCTGAGCAGGGCTGTGATGCTCAGGCAGGCGGCCTTTCCTGCCTCTGGGGTCCACAGATGGGGCCTGAAACTGCGGATGGAGGCCCATCTGTGGACATGGGTTTTCTTCACCACACTTCCACGAAGTGGCCCTGGTCCAGGATGGAGCCACTGGGTCCTTAGGCTTGTGGCAGGCGTGTGCTGTGTGCCTGGTCAGGTTCCCCAGAGGGAGCTCAGCCTCCCTGGGAGGTGCATGCCTGTGGCCTGGGCTCTGGTCCCACCACGTCCTGGTTTGGATCAGGCCAACCTAGCTGCATCTCCAGGCAGGTGCGACTCACAGGTGGGCAGATGGGGCTGGGCCGGAGCTGGAGGTCCCCCTCTCCTGTGTATGCCGCGGACTCTGGGGAGGTTCTCACACTGCCCTCCATCCCTCCTCTCTCAGCAGGGGGCTCTGGGCTGCCAGAAGTCTGGGTAGGGAAATTTTTTTTTTTTTTTTTTTTTTTTTTTGACGGAGTTTTTTTCTTGTTACCCAGGTTGGATTTTTTTTTTTTTTTTTTTTTTTTTTTTTTGAGACTTGCTCTATCGCCTGGGCTGGAGTGCAGTGGCTCGACCTCTGCTCACTGCAACCTCCATCTCCCAGGTTCAATCAATTTTCCTGCCTCAGCCTCCTCCCAAGTAGCTGGGATTACAGGTGCACCCCACCACATCTGGCTAATTTTAAAAATATTTTTAGTAGAGACGGGGCTTTGCCATGTTGGTCAGCCTGGTCTCAAACTCCTGACTTCAGGCAATGTGCCCGCCTTGGCCTCCCAAAGTACTGGGATTATAGGTGTGCGCCACCTCGCCCGGCCTGGGTGGGAAATCTGTTGGTTGTGAATCCTCCACCTGGTAACCTGTTGGCACAGAATCTGACCCTGCCGCCTTCACCCCTACTTATCTGCAAAGTGCAGGCTGGGACTGGCTGATTTCAGACGCTGCCTTGAGTTCCAGAAGGCTCATCAGCTTCCTGTCTGCCCGGCTTCTGGGGGTCTCTCTAAAGAGAGCCAGGTCCTCCCTGGTGCTCTCCCTTCAAAGCAGCTTCATCTCGTGGTGCCTGTTCAGCTCCGCTCCCAGTCCTGAGGCGGCACAGAGCACCCTGAGCCCTCACTTGGGCCTGGGTGGTTCGTGCCACGTGCTGGGGGGAGGAGGCAGCAGGGACCGGACCTCCCTTGAGCCTCGGCATCCACCTCTGCTGGTATCCTTCTCATCTTTCACGGCCCCGCAGCCAGCATGGCAGAGCCCATCTGTCCTGGGGCACTGGGCCCTGCGTCCCTGCACTTGGTGGTTGGGCTCTGGACTTGGGTGGCCACCGAGCAGATGCCTGCAGGGTGAAGGGGCCTTGGCTCAGCACCTCTGGGCATGAGCAAGGGCCCGCCCCCAGCTACAGGGAGTAATGGGGCTCCTCTGGGATGGGGTGTCATCGTGAGGATTAAAGACAGGGTATGTGAGCCAGGCACGGTGGCTCATACTTGTATTCCCAGCACTTTGGGAGGCCCAGGCAGGTGGATCGCTTGAAGTCAGGAGTTCGAGACCAGCCTGGCCAACCTGGTGAAACCCCATCTCTACTAAAAATACAAAAATTAGCCGGGTGTGGTGACGCGCGCCTATAAGCCCAGCTACTCGGGAGGCTGAGGCAGGAGAATCGCTTGAGGCGGAGATTGCGGCGAGCCGGGATAACGCCACTGCACTGCAGCTTGGGCGACACAGCAAGACTCTGTCTCAAAAAAAAAAAAAAAAAAAAAAAAAAGAGACAGGGAATGTGAGACCCCAGGGGCCTTGCTCTGAGTGCAGTCCTGTCACATTGAGGCACCTGTGACCTGGGGGGTGGGAAGCACCCCGGGTGGACAAAGGGGATCCCCAGGTAGGGCAGCGCAGGGCCTGCTGCAGGTTTTCCTGGGTGGGGCTGAGGGCTCTGTGCTCTCCCTGGAGAGAAGCGTGGCCCCTCAGGCATGTGTGTCGGTCAGTTTGTTGGTCAGTCAAATATCCAGAGGCGGGGGAGGCTGTTCCCGGCCCTCCAGGTCTGTGGGGAGACAAGGAAAAGGCCCACCTGGCGGCTGAGTGTTGGGGTGCCCTGGAAGCCCTGGCCAGGATATCAGGAAAGCTTCCTGGAGGAGGTGGTGAGTGCAGCCCCAGGCTTGGGGAGGTGCTCCTGTGGGTGTAGTGGTGTGTGGGCTGACCCGTAGGGGTGGGGTGACCCCATTGCAGGGTGGGCGGGGCATTCTGGAGGTGAGCCACAGCCAGTGTGAAGGGGCTTAGTGTCCAGGCAGCTGGAGGATGTGTGGGAATGCCCTGGGGCTGGAGCACGCGGGCGCCTGCTGGGGAGCTCGGGATCAGGTATTGGGTTGTGGAGTGTAGGGGTCTGGACCACCCGGGCATGTGAGTGGCTGAGCCAGGCTGCAGGGTGGAGCGTGGCCAGGGACCCATGGGAGCGTTTCCAGTTGAGATCCCTGGGCAGGGCTGCTGTGGGTGTAGACGAGGCTGCCTGGGTGTGTGGGCCCACGCCGGGTGAGGTGGCTGCTGCAGGGTGGCTGGTGACAGGCCTTAAGCAGGAGGACCCAGGACTTGGGATGAGGCTGCGACTGGCCAGGTGCTGCCTCCGTTTTCTGGTGGGAGATTTCGGGGGAACTGAAGCTTTATGGGGACGGGGCCTTGTTCACCGGGGCAGATTCCTTCCTGGTCATGCTCAGTCAGGGAAGAGGGACCCTGGTGGACCCTAGGCTGGGGGTTCCCGAGTGCAGTCAGCACGGATTACCTGACGGGGCAGACACGGTGACGTCTGAGTCACAGTATCTAGGGGACTTGGAGCCTTCGCCTGGAGTGCGTGCACATCACGTGAAGACACTGGTGTCCTCTCATCACGTCCACTGTCTTCGTAAGACAGGTCACTCACACCAGTGCTGGGTGTGGCGGGATGTGCGTCCCATGCCCTCCCCCGCTGAGCCTGCCCAGGGCGACCCCAGGAGCCGCTCTTCCTCGTGGGGTCACTGGTCACTGCTCGTGGTCAGAGGCCTTGAGTGTGCAGCCCGGCACTGCCCCCGGCTCCTGCCTCCTGGCCTTGTGACCTTAGCAGGTCCAGGTCTTTGGGGGCCTCTGCATCAGTTCCTTGTTTGTAAACCAGGGGTGGTATCGGCCGTGCGTCCCTTGGGAAGTGTCGGGCAACCCTAACCTTGGCCCACGGTGTGTCAGCTCTTTTTAGAACATCTTGGCACAGAATCCATTGCTGTCCTGGGCACAGCTCCTGCTGGACGTCTCAGACTGGACGCCAGAGCACAGCCACCAGCGCATCCACCAGCGCATCCACCATGGGCCTGGCGGGGCCCCTCTCTCCTGAGAGTGCTGAGCTGAGGGACTATGGGATCAGTGCCCCTGACCGTGACCCACCCCTGGGCCCAGATGCCACGTCGGGGAAGGGCTAGGCAAGGGATTTTCAACTCTCTGGGCTGAGGGGTGTGATGAGGCTTACCCAGCTGCAGGTGTGGGTGGATCCAGGGCTTCATCCATGCTCAGACTTGGGGCCTCCCTCCAACCACAGCACAGACCAGAAGTGGGTGGTTTTGCTGACTCAGCCCTTTGCTCAGTCTGCAGAGGGCTCTGGAGAGGAGGCCGGGCTCTCCGTGGGCGTGGAAGGGTTGAGGCTCCTGGTGGTCTCGCTCATGGCTGTGTGGCCACAGGTGGCTTGCGGCATCCCAGGCTTCGCTGGGCCTGCCAGCAGGTCAGGGAGGGCCCTGTGCTCCAGGCCTTTCTGGCTTGTGGTTTTGACTCCGCTCAGTTCTTCCCTGAGTCTGGGGTTCCACGTGGCTATGGGGGCCCCCTTGGCCCAGCTGGGCCCTCAGCTCTGCGGATCGGGGCAGCATGTAGAGGTGACCCTCACCAGTCTTGGGAGTGATGCCCGGACCTCAGGTTGGGAGGTGCAGTGGGCAGCCAAACCCCCCGACAGTGAGGTAGGCTCCCTGGAAGAGGGCTGCCCCACTGTGTTGTGCCTGCAGCATGCTGGGGCGCGGGCTCCCCAGGCCCTGTGGCCATCGGGGTGGGGCCGTCTTTGGCACTGCCGGGTGCTGAGCAGCATCCCTGGTGTCGTCCACTCCATCCAGGAGCTCCGCCAGTTATGATAACCACAGATGTCCACATCCCCTGGGCAGAAGCCCCCCGGTGAGAGCTGCTGCCACCCCAGTTCATAGGCTGTGCCTTGGGCACAGCAGCTTGGCCCTGCTTTGGGGCACCCTGCCCGGCCACGGAGGTCTGCTGTATCCCCAGCAGCTGGCCCCTCCAGGACTAGGAGGGGTGCACAGGGCGCCCCGCTGGGTGAGAAGCTATTTTTAGCCGGTGAGATCAAGGGAGCGCTGGGGACACCATGGAAGGTGAGGCAGGAAGCAGCAGGATGGGCTGTGGCAGGCCGTGCAGCCTTTTGTGGACAGTGGGACCCACAGGTGGCCCTGGCGTGGCAGCAGTACCAGCCACTCCTTGCAGGGCGGGAGCTGTTGGCTGGTAGCTGTCCCTGGTGTGCTCTACTGGGTGGGTCGGAGTCCAGCCTCAGGTCTTCCCAGGTGCGGCAGGTCCTGTGCACGTCTGAGAGGGCTCCGGCCTGCTGGCTTTGTCTGGCGCACCCCTCAGGAGGTTGGGGCAGTCACAGGCCTCACCTGAGCCCTGGGGCCTGTCAGAGCCGGGGTTGGAGTGGGGCATCCCCAGGGTCCTCAGTCACTTGGGCAGCATGGCGGGTTGGCTGGGTGCAGTCAGCGTGGGAGGGACCCGGGATCCTCGGCACCCAGCTCGGCTTCCGGAGCTTCCTTTCTTTCCCCTGTCCTGGGCAGCCCAGCGCACCCCGCCACGTAGGCCCTCAGGTGTGGGCTGCAGCAGGCCCTGGGTGCCCACTGACCGCCAGCTGCCCCACAGGCCCTGTTTGTGCTCTTCGTCCTGGCCTACATCCACATCGTCTTCTCCCGCTCGCCCATCAACTGCCTGGAGCACGTGCGTGACAAGTGGCCTCGCGAGGGCATCCTGCGCGTGGAGGTGCGGCACAACTCCAGCCGCGCGCCGGTCTTCCTGCAGTTCTGTGACGGCGGCCGCGGGAGCTTCCCAGGCCTGGCCATGGAGCCGGGCAGCAGCCTGGAGCTGGAAGATGAGGAGGAGGAGGAGCTGAGCATGGAGATGTTTGGGAACAGCTCCATCAAGGTGAGCCGAGCCTGGACTCAGTCCCACAGATGCTCGTGGCTGAAGGGGCGGTCCCTGACAGGGACAGGGTGTTGGGGTTCTTGACCGTCGGGGACCTGGCACACAGACAAGCCCACCCCCACCTGTCATGGCATTTTGGTGGCCTGGGGGGCTCTGAAACAAGACCCTCGGCCTGTCTCCCTGCTAGAGGCCTGGGCAGGGCAGAGAGGTCTGGGGGAAGACTTGGGCTGGGCAGACTCAGCCTTCGAGATTCCAGCTGTTCTGGGAAGCAGATCGTCTGGGGCTGGGGGTGCTGTGGGCAGGAGCAGCTGAGGAGGAGGCCCGGGGGCTGGGAGGCGAGAGCTCTGGGCCCCGTTCCAGCCCGTCCTGCTCCCTGCAGAGGTGGTGGGTGCTCGGTCAGCTTGTGGTGGCCTTGAGCACGGGTGGGACCAGGTGGCTGTGTTGGGCCCACGGTCTGGTTGGAAATCTTTTTGCTTCAGCAGTTGGGGTTTGGGGTCCCACCTGTTCCCGCAAAGCCAACTCCAAGAAAGAGTCTTTGGCCAGAGCATCGTGGACCCCTCCCTGGTGTCCACTGGCCGCGGCTGGCCCCTGCCGCAGCTTTAGGACCCAGAGCCGTGCCGTAGACGGTCCCACAGCAGGGCAGGCTTGGTGTTGAGGTGGGGTCCTGGCTGAGGCAGGAGGCACACGCAGTCCACCCTGGCCTGCTCCATAATGGAGCAGAGGCTGAGTCTCCCAAGCCCCTTCCCATCAGAGGGAACGCATCCTCAGGCCGGCCCTCGCAGCTAGGCTGGCGCTGCTGACGCCCTGGTCCCTGGTCACCCACAGTTTGAGCTGGACATCGAGCCCAAGGTGTTCAAGCCGCCGAGTAACACAGAGGCTCTGAATGACAGCCAGGAGTTCCCCTTCCCTGAGACGCCCACCAAAGGTAGGCCGCCCACTAAAGGTGTACTGCCTCATGGGGTTGCCCCAGCTATGGAGTCCTGGGATGCAAGCAGGGTGCCTCCCAAGGTCCCAGCAGTGGGGTGCTGGGGTGCAGGCAGGGTCCCTCTGAACGTCCCAGCCATGGGGTGCTGGCGTACAGGTGAGCTCCCCAGAACACCCCAGCCTGCTGGCCACTTGCCATGGACCTTTCAGGGTACCTGTGTGCCTTGATTCCCCCACTTGTCAGCATACAAGGCTGTAGGGGTGCCCCAGGGCCTGGGGTAACCGGCTCAGCTCACCTTCTCTGGGACCCTCCTGTGAACGGTGACTTGGAGGGGATGAGCCCCTCAGCTCTGGACTTGGGATTCTGGCTGATTGGGCTCAGAGAAGCCAGCCCTGTCCGGTCTGAGAGCAGGCAGTTTCTCCAGAGGGCTGGGGGCATTTCCTGACACGCCGCCAGGGCAGCGGGGCAGCCCAGGAGATGGGGCCGCGGGAGGAGCAGCCAGGCCAGCCGCTCCAGCGCACAGGGCGGTGCACCAGCTTGGGTGGGCAGCATCCCACGCGTCTGTAGGGGTCCTCCCAGCATCCACCAGGGGCCCAGGGCTTAGCAGGTCTCTTCCCCCACACCTCAACACCTGCCTCGGCTGGTGGCAGTGTTGGGGGTGCGTGGGGGCTGACCCGGCCCCGGTTCTGCCCGGCAGTATGGCCGCAGGACGAGTACATCGTGGAGTACTCGCTGGAGTATGGCTTCCTCCGCCTGTCGCAGGCCACGCGCCAGCGCCTGAGCATCCCGGTCATGGTGGTCACCCTGGGTGAGTCTGAGCCGCTGGGCTGGGGTAGCTCAGTGGCTGGGCCTCCCTCCTCCCTGGGGTCTTCCCCTACAGGCGCGGGGCTCGGGGTTGTGCAGGAAGGACTGGGGTCTGCCCTGCCCAGGCCTGCTTCTCAGGGCTGCGGTCCTGGATGGGCTTTCTGAGAAGGGGCGGGGCTGGGAGGCGGGCGGGGCCGGCCGCTTGCAGGGCTCCGGGGGCAGCCTGGGTGGGGCTCCCGGCTCCCTGATCCGCCCGCCCGCAGACCCCACGCGGGACCAGTGTTTCGGAGACCGCTTCAGCCGCCTGCTGCTGGATGAGTTCCTGGGCTACGATGACATTCTCATGTCCAGCGTGAAGGGCCTGGCGGAAAACGAGGAGAACAAGGGTGGGGCCCGCCCCAGGGCGGGAGGGGGAGAGGGCACCGATGGGGCGGGCGCTCACGGCCCCCTGCGCTGCAGGCTTCCTGCGGAACGTGGTGTCGGGCGAGCACTACCGCTTCGTGAGCATGTGGATGGCGCGCACGTCCTACCTGGCCGCCTTCGTCATCATGGTCATCTTCGTGAGTGCCTCGGGGTGGGCGTGGGCGCTGGGGGGCGGGAGCCGAGCAGCCCCTCACGCGCGCCCCTTGCAGACGCTGAGCGTGTCCATGCTGCTGCGCTACTCACACCACCAGATCTTCGTCTTCATCGGTGAGTGTCCCGCCGGCGCGGGGCGGGGCGGGCGTCCTCCAGGCCCTCACCGGGCGCCCGCCGCCCTGTGCCCGCAGTGGACCTGCTGCAGATGCTGGAGATGAACATGGCCATCGCCTTCCCCGCAGCGCCCCTGCTGACCGTCATCCTGGCCCTCGTCGGTGAGGACCCAACCCAGGCCTCCCCCGCCCCGCGCCGCACCCCACCCCGCCCGCTCCAACCGCCGCCGCCTCTCCCCGCAGGGATGGAGGCCATCATGTCGGAGTTCTTCAACGACACCACCACCGCCTTCTACATCATCCTCATCGTGTGGCTCGCTGACCAGTACGACGCCATCTGCTGCCACACCAGCACCAGCAAGCGGCACTGGCTGCGGTGAGCGCCGCACGGGGCAGGGCAGCGAGGGATGTGGGGCGGGGCTGCCGGGGCGGGGTGCTGGGGAGGGGCGGGGCCTGCGGTGGGACAGGGCCTCCCCGCCGCCCTCACACCCCTACCCTGCAGGTTCTTCTATCTCTACCACTTCGCCTTCTACGCCTACCACTACCGCTTCAACGGGCAGTACAGCAGCCTGGCTCTGGTCACCTCCTGGCTCTTCATCCAGGTGAGGCCCAGGCAGCAAGCGGGGATGGGCCGGCCGCGCCTTTCGGGCAGGGGGGCTGCAGCTGGGGAGGAAGCCTGTGGACGCCGCCCGCCCCGACTCCCGCCCGCCCCTCCTCCCGCAGCATTCCATGGTCTACTTCTTCCACCACTACGAGCTGCCCGCCATCCTGCAGCAGGTCCGCATCCAGGAGATGCTGCTGCAGGCGCCGCCCCTGGGCCCCGGGACCCCCACGGCGCTGCCCGACGACATGAACAACAATTCGGGCGCCCCAGCCGCCGCCCCCGACTCTACCAGCCAGCCCCCTGCCCTGGGCCCCATCTCGCCTGGGGCCAGCGGGAGTCCAGGGCCTGTGGCCGCGGCGCCCAGCTCCCTGGTGGCTGCAGCAGCCTCAGTGGCAGCAGCTGCCGGCGGTGACCTGGGCTGGATGGCAGAGACCGCTGCTATCATCACAGACGCCTCCTTCCTGTCCGGCCTGAGCGCCTCCCTCCTGGAGCGGCGTCCAGCCAGCCCGCTGGGCCCTCCTGGGGGCATCCCCCGTACCCCACAGGACAGTGTCCCCCCGAGTGACTCCGCAGCTCCTGACACAACGCCCCTGGCAGCGGCGGTGAGCGGGTCTAGCCCGGCCTCCACGGCCCCAGTGGAGGCGCCCTCGGAGGCTGGATCCTGAGCCGCACAGCTGAGCTGCCTCTGACCCCGGCTGTCCCGACTGGCTGGGCGTGAATTGCTGGAGCCTGTGGGGGTAGGGGAGGCCGTCCCGCGTGGGGGCGCCCGGCCACCTCCTTCCCCTGGTACTGCCCAGCCTGCCTCGGTGGCTTTCAGGGTTTCATGGGGTTTGCCCAGAAGGCAGGCTTCCCTCCCCATGGTGTGAGGTCGCGCCCCAGGCTTGTACCCGCTAGTGAGCTGTTTGAGCTGGCCAGCAAGGAAGAGGGGTGGGGTTCCGTGGAAGATTCTGGGCGCTTGGTGGAAGGTCTGCAGTGAACGTCCTGAGGTGGAGTGGGGTCCCCATGGTGCAGGCCTCTGAGCACGCGGAGGTGTGGAGGGGCGGCCGGGGCGGGTCCTGGGACCCTAGCGCTGTCCCTGCCGGCCTCGGCCCGGCTCTGCCTGGTGCTCTGTGCAGTGCCTTCTCCACGGCCCGGCCCTCCCCGCGTGTGCACCAGGCCTGGGGGCCCCGGGAGAGCAGAGCTTGTGCCTCGGGCATAGGGACGTGGGGTGAGGCGCCAACACCAGTGGCAGCAGCCAGGGCCGTGGTCGAGCTCTGCTCCGGGGTGGAGTGGGCCAGCGGCCAAACCAGTCACTCGGGGAGGAATGCGGAGGAGAGCTCATTCCATTCTATTTAATTGCAGTGTACAAAATTGTGTTTGTATATAGAATAAACTGTCTGTTGACAGCGGCCCAGCGCGCTGTGTGTCTTGATCCCCAGGACCCCGGAGGCCGCCTCATTCCCGGCAACCCCATCAGTCCGGGTGCGGTGATGCCTCCGCGGGGGCCGCCCTGGCCTGAAGCAGGCGCAGAGGCCGGTGGCGCGCGCTGTCCCCGAGCTGTGCCAGCAGCTCGCCGCGCCGCACCAGGGCCTGGCGGAGCCGCTCCCGCGCGCTCTCAATGCAGCGCTCCAGCTCCTGCAGCTCCCCGGGCCGGGGGGGTCCCGTGGGCTTCGCGGCTGACGGGCGGCCATTGGAGCACAGCCAGGCGGGGCCCTCTGGCGGCGCAGCCTCCGCCTCCGCGTCCGGGTCGGGCGCCGCAACCACGGCAGGCTCCAGCAGGAAGCGCACGCGGCGCCCCTTGTCCACGGCCCGGCGCGCCCGTTTCCAGCCCTCCGGAGCTGCCGGCGGGTCCTGCTGCTGCTGCTGCTGCTGCTCCACCTCGGGGCCGCTGGGGACCGAACCGGCCTGGTCACTACCCACGGGGGCAGCCGTCTGGCGCCCTGAGTCTCTGCAGAGAAAGGGTGGCCGAAAGGCACAACCAGGCAGCTGCCGTGCGCAGAGTTGTCCGAGGGTGGGCGGGGGCCTCCGGGAACCCTCTCCTGCACCCCGTGGCCGGCTTCAGAGCGAGCTGCTGGGGTGGGTCTGGGCCATCCTGGGTCGTGGTCGCCCCGACCACCACTTACCTGGGCTCCGCCTCTGCCGTCTCCTCCTTCGACGCCTCTGGCGGCTCCGTGTTGAGGGCGCGGTGGATTTTCTAAGACCGCAGACAGACCCGGTTGGC
This sequence comes from Cebus imitator, assembly GCF_001604975.1. Classification (NCBI taxonomy): domain Eukaryota; kingdom Metazoa; phylum Chordata; class Mammalia; order Primates; family Cebidae; genus Cebus; species Cebus imitator. The sequence continues at coordinate 1,174,794 of NW_016107839.1, forward strand.
GAGGAGCCGTGGCTGGCAGGGCCGCCCGCCGCCCGCCCGGTCCGCACCTGGCTGGTGTGCAGCCAGTACTGCAGCCTGCTCCCCCTGCGGATGCGAGGCAGCGCCAGGCGGTAGAAGGCGTGCTCGCCCAGGGAGCTGAGCAGAGCGCTGCCCAGGCCCAGGCACAGCAGCACGAAGAGGCCCGAGAAGTGGTAGATGCTCATCTGCAGGGTCTGGGGGCAACATAGCAGGAGCCCCTCACGGTTACGTGATGGCCGGCCCCTGGGGACCCTTGAACTGGGGGAGAACAGGTTGGGCCAGAGAGAGGGTCCTGGGGCTATGGAGTCAGGTGTGGAGTCAGGTTAGGAGTCAGGGACTCCATGGCTGGAGGTGAGGTTTCATGGAGAAGAGGACACTGGAGCTGGGGTCTTGTAGGGCGAATAGAAGTGCGCAGAAGCGGACAAACGCACCTCGGGAATGAGCGCGGGGTTGGTCACCTCAGACGAGGCTCAGGGCCCCCCCACCCCCACCCCCACCCCCTGCCCCGGGCCCAGCCCCACCTCTGTCACCGCAAACACCCGCTTCCCGCAAGGCACCATCTTGTACCACTTGTCATGGAGCAGGTCAATGAAGCCGGAGGACTTGTAGCGGCTGATGAACTCGGACAGGTTGGAGGTGAGCGGAGAGTTCTGGGGCAGTCCGATGCCATAGCCTGGGGGCGCGGGGCCGGGGAAGTGGGGCCAGGCGGGGCAGCCCCGGAGAAACTCTGCCGGCACACGCGGGACTCCGCCCCTCCCCGCCTGGAACCCTCCATGGCTCCCCACTACCCCCAGAGAACCCGGCGCCCCACCCCGCCCAGGTGCCCCTCACCCTCGATGGCGAAGGGCTTGCCCACAGTCAGCAGCTTGCAGTCCGCATCGATGGAGACCTCGTAGTCTAGGAGCGACTTGTCCATGATAAAGGCGTTGAGCTTGGGGGGGTCGCTCCTGCGGGGCACTGGGGCGGGGTCAGCTGTCGTCCCGCCCACACCCTGCCCCCACCCCGCGCTCACGTGAGCATGGCTATGCCAGGGGCGGGGCCAGCTGTCGTCCCGCCCACGCCCCGCCCCCACCCTGCGGGCACGTGAGCATGGCTACGTGGGGCGGGGTCAGCTATCGTCCCGCCCATGCCCCGCGCTCACGTGAGCATGGCCACGCAGGGCGGGGTCAGCTGTCGTCCCGCCCATGCCCCGCCCATTCCCCGCCCTCACGTGAGCATGGCGACGCCGTGGGGCGTGGTGGGCACACTGTGGCGCCGCATGTGCGCGTGCATCTCGGGGAAGCTCTTCTTGATGTACGCCTCGGCGCTGCTCTCCCAGACGGTGCCGAAGCGGAAGTCCTGCGCCGGGTGGTGCAGCTGCGCGGGGGGGACCCCGTCAGCGCCTCTGCCTACCCCTGGGGACCCCCGACCATTGAGGGGCGCGCCGTCCTCTGGGGTGGGGCCGTCCTGACACTGCAGGGCCCTGAGCTGCCTCCACCCACTCTATGCCAAGAGCACACCCCAGTCATGACACCCACAACTGTCCCCAGACAAACACTGTCCAGGGTCCCCTGGCGGGGGTGGGGGGTGGGGGGTAGGCGCAGGATCTCCCGGGGTGGAGACGCTCCGTTCTAAACCCCGACAAGTCCATCTCCACCCCGACCTTGCCCTGGGCTCGGCTCCTAACCCACCACCTCCTCTGCTTGTCCCCTTGGGGTCCCACGGGAGACCCACTCTCCCACGCCCATGACTACTTCAGATCTGCACCCCGGGTTTTCCCACCCCAGTTGTGGGCAGCTGTCCTCATTGCCTCTCACACCCCATGCCCTGTCTCTCCAAAAACCCGGGGGCTCCACCTTCAGCACACAGGGAGCCAGCAACTCCCAGCTCTCACCCAGGCCCGGTTTGAGCATCCATCCCAGCCCCCTTCCCTATCATCCCCCCCCCGACCAGCCCTGTCCCCTGGGCGCAGTCCTCCCCACAACTGCCAGGGCACCCTGGTGCGGACCCCGAATGGATACGTGGGTCTGGCTGCTGGCGTCCCAACGGCCACGGCCTCCCCACCGGACTGCGGCAGCACCAAATCCCAAACTCGATCCCATCGGGCCTCTGGCTCAGCAGCACCTGATGGAACTTTCCAGGTGATGAAAATGCTCTGTCTGCGCTCAGCTGTGCAGCGCTTAAATTGGAAAAGCCGCCCGGAGCCGTCAGCTCATCAGACAGCACGGCGTCTACATTTTATTACTGTTTAACAGGGAACACCAGGGGCTGGGGAGCAGGCTAGGCATCCCCAGGGGATGCCACCAGGCAGATGCAAAAGTTCACAGACACTATGGGGCAGAAAACCCGATTTTGCCAAGAAATTGCAAAGGCCGGCTGGGTGCAGTAGCTCACGCCTAATCCCAGCGCTGTGGGAGACTGAGGCAGGAGAATCGGTTGAACCCAGGAGGGGTTGCAGTGAGCTGAGATCACGCCACTGCACTCTAGCTCTGGGCAACAGAGTGAGACTCCGTCTCAAAAAATAAAAATAAGCCGGGTGCGTTGGCTCACGCCTGTAATCCCAGCACTGTGGGAGGCCGAGGCAGGTGGATCACAATGTCAAGAGATCGAGACCATCCTGGTCAACATGGTGAAACCCCGTCTCTACTAAAAATACAAAAAATCAGCTGGGCATGGTGGTGCGTGCCTGTAGTCCCAGCTACTCCGGAGGCTGAGGCAGGAGAATTGCCTGAACCCGGGAGGCGGAGGTTGCAGTGAGCCGAGATCGCGCCATTGCACTCCAGCCTGGGTAACAAGAGTGAAACTCCGTCTCAAAANACTTTGGGAGGCCGAGGCGGGTGGATCACGAGGTCAAGAGATCGAGACCAGCCTGGTCAACATGGTGAAACCCCGTCTCTACCAAAAATACAAAAAATTAGCTGGGCATGGTGATTCGTGCCTGTAATCCCAGCTACTCAGGAGGCTGAGGCAGGAGAATTGCCTGAACCCAGGAGGCGGAGGTTGCGGTGAGCCGAGATCGCGCCATTGCACTCCAGCCTGGGTAACGAGAGCGAAACTCCGTCTCAAAAATAAATAAATAAATAAATAAATAAATAAAAATAAAAATAAATAAAAATATGGGCCAGGTGCAGTAGCTCACGCCTATAATCCCAGCGTTTTGGGAGGCCAAAGCAGGAGGATCGCTTTAGGTCAGGAGTTCAAGACCAGCCTGGCCAATATGGTGAAACCCCGTCTCTACTAAAAATACAGGTCAGGCTCGGTGGCTCACTCCTGTTAATTCCAACGCTTTGGGAGGCCGAGGTGGGCAGCTCATGAGGTCAGGCATTTGAGACCAGCCTGGCCAATATGGTGAAAGCCCCTCTCTACTAAAAAATAGAAAAATCAGCCGGGCATGGTCGTGCACACCTGTAGTTCCAGCTACTCGGGAGGCTGAGGCAGGAGAATCTCTTGAGCCCAGGAGGCGGAAGTTGCAGTGAGCTGAGATTGCGCCCCTGCACTCCAGCCTGGCGAGAGACAGAGAGGCCGGGCTCACACCTGTAATCCCAGCACTTTGAGAGCTGAGGTGGGAGAATCGCATGAACCCAGAGTCTGAGACCAGCCTGGACAACATAGCTAACCTCACATCTCCAGTGTGTGTTTTTTTCCCCCAAGTCAGAGTCGCTCTGTCGCCCAGGCTGGAGTGCCGTGGTGCGATCTTGGCTCAATGCAACCTCCGCCTCCCAGGTTCAAGCAATTCTCCTGCCTCGGCCTCCGGAGTAACTGCGATTACAGGTGCATGCTAAAAACCCAAACTTGAATCCCATTGTGACTCTGGGTCAGCAGCACCTGATGGAACTTTTTGGATGATGAAAACGCTCTGTCTGTGTTCAGCTGTGCAGCGTTTACATTGGAAAAGCCTCGTGGAGTGGTCAGCTCATCCGACAGCATAGCATCTATGTTTTACTACCGTTTAACAGGGAACACCGGGGGCTGGGGGGCAGGCCAGGCACCCCCAGGGGTCACCACCAGGCAGATGCAAAAGTTCAGAGGCACTGTGGGGCAGAAAACTCGATTTTGCCAAGAAATTGCAAAGGGGAGACTGAGCACGGTGGCTCACGTCTCATCCCAGCGCTGGGGGAGACTGAGGCAGGAGAATCCTGAACCTCCCTGAACCCAGGAGGTAGAGGTTGCATTGAGCTGAGATTGCACCACTGCACTCCAGCGCTGGGCAACAGAGTGAGCCTCCATGTCACTCTGTTGGCTAAATAAAAATAAAGCTGGACGTGGTGGCTCACACCTGTAATCCCAGCACTTTGGGAGGCCGAGGCAGGCGGATCACCTGAGGTCAGGAGTTCGAGACCAGCCTGACCAATGTGGTGAAACCCCCATCTCTACTAAAAATACAAAAATCAGCCGGGCATGGTGGTGCATGCCTGTAATCC
>NW_016107839.1:1181108-1182720 GCF_001604975.1 Cebus imitator
TGCCTGTAATCCCAGCTACTCAGGAGGCTGAGGCAGGAGAATTGCCTGAACCTAGGAGGCGGAGGTTGCGGTGAGCAGAGATCGCACCATTGCACTCCAGCCTGGGTAACAAGAGTGAAACTCTGTCTCAAAAATAAAAAAAATAAAAAAAAATTAAAAATAAATAAATAAGACCGGGCGCGGTGGCTCACGCCGGTAATCCCAGCACTTTGGGAGGCCGAGGCGGGTGGATCACCTGAGGTCAGGAGTTCAAGACCAGCCTGGCCATCATGGTGAAACCCCATCTTTAAAAAGAAAAAAAAAAAAAACTTAAAAATAAATAAATAAGTAAATAAATAAATGTATGTCTCTTGGGACCAGAGTTGGCCTAGTGGACATCCTCCACGCCCAGCTCACCACCCCTGCCCCTCGCAGCCCAGCCTGGGGCAGCCCCCAGCCCCCCCGCCCCCCGAGGCTGCCCACCTTTGGGTCGTGGATTCCGGACAGCTCCAGGAAGGTCTTGTCCCCGACCATGACGGCGGCCAGGTTGGCCGTGTAGCTGGACAGCACCAGCAGGCAGAAGATGGCCCAGAGGTTCATGAGCAGACGGCCCGTGGGACACTTGGGCGTCTTGCTGGACACGGTGCGTCCGAAGAGGATGGCGTAGCAGAGGTTGAGCGCCGAGGAGTAGGAGAAGACCGTGCTGCGGTTCCGGCCGCGCGGCGTGAGCCCGTAGGGGCTGCGCCACTCGTACAGGGTGAGGAAGAGCGCGGTCAGGTGCAGGGCGGCGAACACGCCCAGCCACATGGACCAGTGCAGCGGCCACATGAAGGCGCCGATGGGTGAGGCCGTGTCTCTCGCCCGCACCATGATGCCCAGGCTGGTGGAGAAGAAGGGGCTGGTGAAGTCCACCACCTGGGAGCGGGCGGAGTTGATGCTGAAGCTGGTGACCGCCATGTGAGCCCGGCCGGCCAGCAGGTCCCCGACCAGGCCCGTCCAGCGGCCGTCACGCAGGACGCCGTACTTGCCGTCACCCACGATGTACAGCTGGAAGTCGAAGGGCGTGTCCTCCGCCAGCCGCTCCAGCAGGTCGATGCAGTACCCGTAGCAGCACTTGCGCAGGGCACGGGGCACCGAACCGTTGGCCAGCGCGGCGAACAGTGCGTCCAGGGTGGCCGAGTCGTTGGTGCCGGGGTCCAGGCACAGCTGCCCCGCCGGGCACTGCCCGTCTTCATCGGGATCACGGGCAAACACGAATGGGTGCTCCACCAGCGTCACCACGCGCAGCTTGGGCCGGGCCTGGGTGCCTGGCGGGGGTGGGGGCCTTGCCACGGTACCCCCGGGTTCCAAGTCCAGCCGGCCGTCCCGCCAGCTGCCCACCGTGGCCCAGGCCGGGGCACCCTGTGAGTCCCGGCGCAGGCTCCACACCTTGAAGTGCCGAGACACGTGTACCTGGGAGTTGCCTGTCACCCACACGGGGCCCGTGCGGCCCTGGAAGGACGTGTTGGCCAGGAACCTAGGGGCAGGGCGGGGGCATCAGGTGTCCAGCTCAGACCCCTCCACCCCTCACCCCTGCCGAGCACATGCCCGATTCCCACTGGGCACCCTTTCTTCCTTTTTTTTTTTTTTTTTT
>NW_016107839.1:1183115-1198365 GCF_001604975.1 Cebus imitator
CTCCCGGGTTCAGGTGATTCTCCTGCCTCAGCCTCCCAAGGAGCTGGGATTACAGGCGTGCACCACTGCGCCCGGCTGATTTTGTATTTTTAGTAGAGACCGGGTTTTGCCCTGTTGGCCAGGCTGGTCTCCAACTCCCAACCTCAGTGATCCACCCGCCTCTGCCTCCCAAAGTGCTGGGATTACAGGGATGAACCACCACACCTGGTCACACCCTTTTCAGTATCGTGAGGACAAGTGTGAACACAAGTGTGTCTCCAATCCTAATAAATCCCTTGACCCTGGGGCATGCATGCCCAGATGCCGTGGCTGCGCCCCCACCCCACCCGGTGCCTGAAGCCAGTGGCAGTGCTCAAGTGCCCAGCGGGGTTTTCCTGTTTCCAGCAGTTGTTCATTCCCTGGAACTCACCCAGGGCTCAGCCAGAGACCCATTCCCTCCCTCCCAGTTCAGCTCCCTCACTGCTCTCCCTGGGATAGTTCCCTGGGTGGGCGCTGCTTCCAGGAACCTGAGACGTCCATCGGCAAAGCATCTTGACTTTGTGTGTTTGAGACAGGGTCTCACCTTGTCGCCCAGGCTGGAGTGCAGTGGTGCCATCTCCGCCCACTGTGGCCTGGGCCCCCGGGCTCCGGTGATTCTCCCACCTCAGCATCCTGAGTAGCTGGAACTACAGGTGTGTGCCACCGCGCCCGGCTAACTTTTTTGTATTTTTTTGGTAGAGATGGGGTTTCACCGTGTTAGCCAGGCTGGTCTCAAACTCCTGAGCTCAGGTGATCCGCTTGCCACAGCCTCCCAAAGTACTGGGATTACAGGCGTGAGCCACCATGCCGGCCTGACCGTGCCCTTCATGACCCACGGGTGGCGCAGACTCCGTGGCCTGGACACCTTCCCAAGTGAAGCAGGGTCCCCACTCACCGTGCCAAGAAGCGCCCGGGGGACTCAGGGCCGGCCGGCTGCGGGTCCTCACAGTTGACCGTGGCAGGGAGGAGGGCACGCTCCGGCTGCACCTGTGCGGCACTGCCCAGCGCCCGGGCCACCAGCTGCACGGCGTCATGAACGGCGGCCTCCAGTGGGGGTTGTGCCACCTCGCCCAGCGCCAGCAGCCCCGGCGGCAGCCCCGCAGTGGGCAGGGCCTTGGGTGGCAGTGGCGTCCCCAACAGCCAGTGGGGGCCAGGAGGTACAGCCTCCAGCACCCGACGGGCGCGGGCAACATCACAGCCGAGGAGGACTGCCGCAGGTACTGTGGCTTCACCCCCCACGGGTGCCCCCATTGGGGCCAGGCGTGCCCGCAGCCCCGCATCTCCGGCGTCCTGCTGGCTTAGGTCCAGGACCAGCTGTGGGGCGCGGCCGGCCCGGCTCGTCCAGAGGGCCACCAGGCCGCCGGGGTCCCGGGTGCGGCACAGGGCCAGGCCAACGTCCTCCCAGGCGTGCGCCTGCAGCACGGCCACCAGGACGTCCAGCAGCGTCTCCAGGGGGCTGGCCCAGTGCAGCTGCAGGTGGAATGGGTTCTGGGGGAGGGGAGGCCACAGTCAGGGTCGGTGATCTCCACCCCACGACACCCTTCCCACCCCAGCAGCCCGTGATCCGTAAGGAGATGCCAGCCAGATGGCCGCACCTCCCCTCCACCTCCCCCAACCCCAGCCCTGCTCTAAACCCTTCCATGGCTCCCCATCACCATCCCCACCAGGCTCAGCCTCAGCCTGTCTTCTAGGCCCTTCTCTCTTGACTCCAGCTACCCTTGTCATGGGCTCACCCTGTGTGTGTGTGTGTGTGTGTGTGTGTGTGTGTGTGTTTTTTTTTTTTGTTTTTGTGTGTGTGTGTGGTTTTTTTTTTTTTGCATATGCCATTTCCCAGATTGAATACCTTTCTCCCTCTATGCCCACCAACTCCTATACACCCTTCAAAACCCAAGCACATTGCTCCTCCTCTATTCAGACTTCTCCATCCTCCAGGCAGAACCCACGCTCCGGCTTGGAACTTCTCCAGCCTCGGGTCCCTCCCTGATCCCTTTATATCCCAAACTCAGCTGGCCCCCACCTGCCTGGGAGCCCCTCTGGGGCCAAGAGCCATGGCTCCCTAAAGGTGAGGCCACCGATGGCCTTGTGCTTAGAGCCAAACCAGGTAGCATCCCCTCACACATTACTGCCCCGTGCCAGGCACACGGAGGGCCAAGGGGCCCCCTTGTGCCCAGTGCCATCCAGAAAGTTCCGGATTTTTTTTTTTTTTTTTGAGACCGTGTCTGGGTTATTGCCCAGGCTGGAGTGCAGTGGTGAGATCACAGCTCATTACAACCGCTGCCTCCCCGGCTCAAGCGAGCCTCCTACCTCAACCTCCTGAGTAGCTGGGACTCCAGGGGCCCACCACCACGCCTGCCTAATTTTCGTATTTTTTGTAGAGATGGGGTCTCGCTATGTTGCCCAGGCTGAGCTCCCACCTCGGCCTCCCAAAGTGCTGAGATTCCAGGCGTGAGCCACTGCGCCTGGCCCTGGGGTTTCACTTAGTGGATTAAAGGTGGGAGAGCTTTGCCAGGCCCCACGGGTGGGCGAGGCGCTTCCCAGGGTGGAAGCAGGGTGCCCAGCGCTGGGGGACGGGCTCGGGCTGTGGCTCGGTCTCCAGGGGCCCAGGCCAGTGTCGGAGATGCTGGGTGGGTCCCACGCGCGGCCTGCGGCGGTGCAGTTCCTGGAGGCGGCAGCAGAGGGCGCCCCCGGCCTGGGTTTGGGCCTCGAATCTCAGCCCTAGCTAGGGTGGTGGGGGGACAGGGGTCCCCTGACACCTGGAGAGCTGGGCTAAAAGACCCCCCTCTAGCGTCAGGGTCTCCCTCCCTGAGGAGGAGGAGGGGCCGGAGGGGCTTCTCCATGGGTGGGGAAGGAGGGGAGCTGGGTCCTAGAGCTCAGCCAGGCCCCCATGTCCAGAGCTGGGACCTCCTTGCTGGCCATGGGAAGGGGTCTATTCTCTGGGGCACAGCGGGCCCTGGCAGAGGGTCCCCAGCACCCAGTCAACCTCCCTTCTCTCTCTCTTTTTTTTTTTCTTTTGGTAAAGATGGGGTTTCACCATGTTGGTCAGGCTGGTCTTGAACTCCCGACCTCAGGTGATCCGCCCGCCTTGGCCTCCAAAGTGCTTGGATCACAGGCGTGAGCCACCGCGCCCGGCCTCAACCTCCCTTCTCTTCTCATTCCGTTTCCCTGTGGGACCTGGGCCTGGGGGTGGGATTAGAGGAGAGGAACTTGAAGGCTGCGGCGGGGTGGGGGGAATGGGGTGGGGGCCGGAGGGACCCCGGCTGCTCTGGGATCTTGAGGGCCTCTGGGAGGGGACGGGGAGAATGCTGAAAGGAGGGGGACCCAGACCTGCAGACCCCGAAACTGCACCCCGAGAGTGCTGAGCACTCCAGCGGCCTGGAGTCCCGTGGGGACCCGGTGGTCCCGGGGACCAGGGAAGGGTCTGTGGGCACGCAGTAGGCAGACGCGGGGTCTTCATCACCAGGGCGCTGGGAAGGGGCGTTCCAGGGGCGTCTCTCGCGCTCTCAAGCCAGCGTCTAGGTCCCTGTCCCTGGGTCTCTGCCTCTGCGTTCCGGCTCCCTGGCTCGGGGGACACCCGGGTCTTCCCCATCCCTGAGCCCCGGGGCCGTCCAGCGTCCCGGCACCCCCACCCCGCCTCTGGGCGCCCCTGGGACTCCCGCCGCCGCCCCGGGCGCCCCTGGTCCCTGCTCCCGGCGTCCCGCGTACCGGGGCTCCGAGGACCGCGCGCGCCTCCCGCCGCAGCACGCTGAGCACGGGGGTCTCGGTGGCGGCCGCCAGGAAGTGGAGCTGCAGCAGTTCGGGTCGCGCCTCGGGAAAGGCCAGCAGGGCCGCCACGCCCGGAGCAGCCAGCGCCTGGCACAGGCCGCGGGCCAGCGAGGCGGGGTCGCGGGCGCTGGGCGCGGCGACCACCAGCTCCATGCTCAGGTTGTGCGGCAGCTGCGGCGCCAGGGCGGCCCGGGCCAGGGCGGCGCGGGCGCGGGCGCGGGCGAGGGGCGCGCGGGGCAGGAGTGCGCCCAGGCGCACGGAGCCCCCCAGGCGCGCCAGGACGCCGCACGGCTGCGGGTGGCCCCCCGCGGGCCCCGGCCCGGGCCCCAGCGCCAGCGCCAGCGCCAGGCCCAGCCACAGCGCCCGCACAAACTCCATCGCAAAGTTGCCGGCGCCGCGGGCCGCGGGTGGGCGGGAGACCCGGATCCGACGCTCCCTCCGCGCCCTGCCGGGGCCGCCGTCTGCGTCCGCCCGCGCCGCCCCGGGGTTCCCGAGCGCCAGCAGCCGCGCGGGGGGAGCGGGACACGCACTGGCCGCGGGGGAAACGGCCTCCCAGCGGCTGCTCGCGGACGGCGGCGGTGGCACCCGGCGGGGGCTGGGGACTCCTAACCACTGCCCATCCCCGCCCCGATTCAGGCCACAGACCGAGGGCGGGTGCCGGGAAAGGACCCCGCGCATTAAAATTGGCCCCGACGCCCACCGCGTTCCTCCCCAGGATTCCTGACCCCCTCCACGAACGTCGAGCACTGCTCAGGTGGGGAAGTTGAGGCTCAAGTGGAGTCATGCTTGCCGCGCACTTCCAGGGAGAGGTCAGTTTCTTTCTTTCTTTCTTTTTTTAAAGACGGGGTTTCACCATGTTGGTCAGGCTGGTCTTGAACTCCCGACCTTAGGTGATTCGCCCGCCTTGGCCTCCAAAGTGCTTGGATTACAGGCGTGAGCCACCGCGCCGGGCCAGGGAGAGGTCAGTTTCTAACCAGTCCCGCCCAGGGGTGGGCTCTCACATCCAGTGCAGCCTGGGGAAACTGAGGCAGACATGTCAGATGGGAACCTGTAGAGTTGATCTGCCCCCAGCAGTGGGCAGGCAACTTGGGCTGCAGAACTCCGCTTCAACCCTCAAAGCCCCGTGCCAAATGCCCTGCCCTGAGAAACGTTCCCTGCTTGCCACTGAGAAGATGCCGGAAGCACCACTCCCCACGCCCCGGCCCTCACAGGTTTCCGTAACAGGCCACGGTCTTTTTGTTCATTCCCTTCTTATTTAGTGACCGTCTCTTCCACTCAGCTCTGGGGGGCTGGCTTGCTGCTCCGTCTCCAGGCTTGCACACAGTAGGCACCTGCCCAGACAAGGACACTTGCTCACATTCCCCTCCTCCAGTGCTCCAGAACCTTCCATAGCGCCCCGCTGTCTACCTGTCCCCAAGCTTGCCTGTGTCCTCTAAGCCTTGGTTTGGGGGGGCCTTCTGGGGCCCTGGCATCCCGCAGGCGCCTGATAGACGGGGACCGGCCGCATCCATCCAGCAGTGGACCTCCTCCCTGCCGGGGCAGTCCTCATCCCGTCCTCCCGCGGGTGTCCGGCGTCTCCCCAGATCCCCAAGGGCAGCAGAGCAGCCGCTGTGCTGGGAACATTCAGCTCTGATGAATGGATCCACACTCCAGTGATTTTTCTTCACACACACACAGCAAACCCCATCTCCTTTTGGAGGCAACGCTGAGGAAGGAGGAAAAGATCCTCCATGCTGTGAAGAAAATGCCAAGTGCCAGCTGGGACAACGGATTGGATTTTGAGACGACTGGGGAGGGAGGGCTGGGGGCTCAGTTCCAGGAACCCGCAGGCCACCCCCTCCAGCCACCTGATCAGGTGTCCTGGAAGCAGGACAAGGGGTCCTCTCCCTAGATCTTCGGGAGGTGCTGGGTCCTGGCGTCCTCAGGGACCACTGGGGCCCCGTCCCTCCCTCGGGTCCGTTCCCTTTAAGGAGCAAGAATTCTTAGGATCAGAGACAGTGTCCACCCTCCTGGAACTCATCTTCGTACCCTGCCTCAGTTTCCCCATCTGTAAAAGGGTGACAGTGGACATTCCTACTTCCCGCTGCCATGTGAACAAGTGGACGCATGGAGGGTGTTTTTTAAACATTTTTTATGACTGGGCAAGGTGCCTCACACCTGTAACCCCAGCACTTTGGGAGGCCGAGGTGGGTGGATCATGAGGTCAGGAGCTCGAGACCAGCCTGGCCAACATGGTGAAACCCCGTCTCTACTAAAAACACAAAAATTAGCCAGGCGTGGTGGCGTGTGTCTGTAATCCCAGCTACTCGGGAGGCTGAGGCAGGAGAATCGCTTCAACCCGGAAGGTGGGGGTTTCAGTGAGCCGAGATCACGCCACTGCACTCCAGCCTGGGCAACAAGAGAAAAAAAAAAAAAAAAAAAGCGGCAAATTTCATGTTATGACTATTTTACCACAATATAAAAAAAATTTTTTTGAGACGAGTTTCAGTCTCGTTGCCCACGCTGGAGTGCGGTGGCGCCATCTCACTCACGAAACCTCCGCCTCCCGGGTTCAAGCGATTCTCCTGCCTCAGCCTCCCGGGTAGCAGGGTTACAGGCATGCGCCCCCATGCCCGGCCGATTTGTATCTTCAGTGGAGACGGGGTTTCTCCATGTTGAAATTTGCCGTCTCAGCCATTTCTAGGTGCACAGCTCAGCGGCATGAAGCTCACTTAATGCTGTGCAGCCCTCACCACGGTCCTCTCTAGAACTTTCTCATCTTCCCAAACTGAAACTCTGTCCCCAAGGAACACTCCCTTCCCGTCCTCTACCCAGCCCTGACGCCTCCCATCCGACCTTCCGTCCCTGTGAATCTGGTGACTCTGGGGACCTCCTACTAGTGGAATCAGACAGGACTTGTCCTTTTATGTCTGGTGTCTCTCACGGAGCGTGACGTCCTCAAGGTGCATCCAGGCTGTGGCCTGTGTCCAAGCCTTTTTTTTTTTTAACTGCATCTCATGCCTCGACTTCCCAAGTAGCCGGGACCACGGGCACACACCACAGCTAACTAAAATTCGTAGCTTTTGTAAAGACTGGGTCTGGCAGAGATGTTGCCCAGGCTGGTCTCAAACTCCTGTGCTCAAGCGATTATCCTGCCTCAGCTTCCCACAGAACTGGGATTACTGGGTCAGGCACTGCACAGGCCTTCCGCTTCCTTTTCAAGGCTGAATAATATTCCACTGTGCAGAGGACCATGTTGTCCTGGCCCATCCATCTATTGATGGACACCTGGCTACCTCCCCCTTTTTTTTTATTACCCCTTTTTTTGGCTGTGGGGATGGAGCTGCTGTGAGCTCCGTGTGTGGATCGCTTCAAGATCCTGCTCTTCACTGTCTTGGGCATGCACCCAGAAGTGTAGACTCGCTGGGTCCAACCTTAATGCAATTTTTTTTTTTTTTTTTTTTGGCTGTCTCAAAATGCCCGGCCTGAGACCAGACTGGCCAGCATGGCGAAACCCCATCTCTACTAAACATACAAAACTTAGCCGAGTGTGGTGGCAGGTGCCTATAATCCCAGCTACCTGGGAGGCTAAGGCAGGAGAATCGCTTGAACCTAGGGGGATGGAGGTTGCAGTGAGCTGAGATCACACCACGGCACACTCCAGCCTGGGAGAGAGAGTGAGACACCGTCTCAAAAAAAAAAAAAAAAAAAAAAAAAAAAGAACCTGCCAGGCTATTTGGCTATTTTCACAGTGGATGCCCCATTTCACGTCCGCACCAGGGCTCGGGAGGGCTGTAGCTTCTCTGCCTCCTCGCCCACGATGTTTTCTGCTCCCCGGGTTTGCTAGCAGATGCCCCCACCACGCACAGGGGCCCCCTGCTGTGGTCTGGAGTCGAGTCCCACCGCCTCCAGGTCACCTGTGCACACCAGCGTCCCCTCTCGTCACCCACGCCTCTGAATCTGTGGGGCCTCCCAGGGGGACAGAGCGACGATCTCCACTGCCTCCCTTGCACCAGCCCGTCAATTCCAACACAGGAAGGAACCGAGGCCCATGTGCTTAAAGGCCCCGGTGTGATGAGGGCGCGGGAGACAGGGTCAAGAGGCACCCAGGGGACTGGTGTCCGAGGACCCGCTGTGCAGGGTACATGGTGGGAGACGCCAGGCCTGAGGTGTGAGCTCCTGCCTCCCCCCACCCCCACCTCCCGGAGGCTCCTGGCAGGCCCACCGGGAACGCCCCCTTTCTACAGACAAGAACTTCGAGTCCGAGCCAGGTGCCGGCTGTCTGAGGCCACCGGGCAATTTTAGGTCCCGAGGTGGGTGGGGCAGCCGGGCCCTGCCCTGTGGTGCTCTCATCTGCCCGCTGTCTGCAGCCCACAGAGGGGGTAGCTGGCCTCAACCCCAATGTCCCTGTGGATGCAGGCAGATGTGCAGTGGCCTGTATGTTAATGCCCAGCTTGATTTGGGTTCTCTGAGCGGCTGTGGCCGCGGCAGCCATACTTCTATGGCTGCGCACACACCCTCACCCCAGCCCTGGCACCAGCCACAAGGTTGTAGAGACACCCTGGTTATTCTCAGGACCCCCAGCGACCACCTCAAGTTGGTGGCTGGGGGTCCTGAGTGGTGCTGGGTGGGGGCAGGGGCCATGGGAAAGGCCCCAGGGGAACAGTACAATCCCAGAGAGATCAGCCAACCCTCAGCTGCCTCACCCCAAACCTGTGCGCTCCCTGCAGGCAGGACCACGCCTTGCAGGGCGGGCGCCCAGGAGGCACAGGACCCTTGAGGGGCTCTCAGGGCTCTGAGCAGCCGGGTGGATGCTGGTGCCGGCTGACCGCCCAGCCTCCCTGACGCAGCGTGTCCAGGCCGCCAGCCGAGAGGGCTCAGAGCCCTGTAGAGGGGACAAGGACACAAATTAGCCTAAAAGCATGAACTCAGCGTTGGCGGCCGGCTCAAAGCTGAAGTCATTACTATGCCCGCTAAATCACACGGATTTTCTGGATCGTTAGGCAGGACTGGCAGTTGGGGGCAGCTTTCTGGAAGATTCAGGCTGTCTGTGCTGAGCTCCGGGTGCTGGCACTCAGTGTCCCCAGGGTGGCGGGGCCCAGCCCCCCTCAAGCCCTTGATACCCGCAAGCACAGCCCATGGTGTGTTTGTGTGGGGGGGGCAACTCCCTCTCCAGACCTGCTCAGAAGGGGACACCACCCCCAGACCTGCCCCCGACCCACTGGAGGGTCCCAACCTGCAGTGGCCACATTTGCTGGATGGACAAGGTACCCCAGACTGAGGAGGCCAGGGCACCTTTTGCTCAGAAAACCGCCCTGGGGTGTGGTTTGGGCAGCTCCGGCCGGGCCCTGGGGAAGCCAGCAGAGGCCTCAAGGCACGGGAGGGACACCCTGGGCGGAGCCAGTGCTCCGAGGCCCTGCCCACACCAGCTCCCTCCTCCTGCCGTCCCGAGCGCCGGGTTCCCACCAGGACCAGGGACCCTGAAAGCCTCCCGGAGAGCTGGGCGCTGTACTCCAGGAAACCCCTCAACCCTGGCAGTCGGATCCACCCCTAACATCCCCAGGCCCGTCCGTCCACACCAGCCACCTCCCTCCAAGCAAAGGCCCTGGGGTGACGGACCAGTCTGAGACCCGCAGCTGCTCTGGACCCATCTTAAAGCCGCGCCTCCGATGCCCAGCTTGGCCGAGGCCTCCGCCCCCCACCGAGGGTGCCGAGTGGACCTGGGGTCTGGGCTGGGCCCAGGGTAGAGCGGAGCTGTGCCCAGCACCCAGGCACACTCGGACACGAGGAGGCTGGAAAGCAGCTTTTCATTATCTTTTGTGAAAAACAGACTAACACCAACGTGACGTGTCCCGCAAGACGCCAAAACGGCCCAGTGATGGGGACGCAGAACCGGGGAGAGTCCGGGCCGCGTGGGGTGGGGTCTCCAGGCTTCACTTGGCCGGCCGCGTGATGAAGCGCGTGGAGAAGTCGAACAGGTCCCGGTTGATCTTGCGCAAGTTGCGCACCTCGTCCTCCAGCTCCGTCACGCGGACGCGCAGCTGGTCCTGGCCACCGAGCACACTCTGTGGGAGAAGTGGGGGTCAGAGGGCAGAGGTGGCCTGGGGTGCGCTCACCCCACCGGGCAAGGCTTACCTCGGCCTCGGAGGTAAGCCTCCGGAGACCCCGCCCTCCGGAGACCCCGCCCTCCGGAGACCCCGCCCTCCGGAGACCCCGCCCTCCGGAGACCCCGCCCTCCGGAGACCCCGCCCACCTTCTCCATGGTGCTGCACAGGACTGCCTGCAGCTGCTCTGTGCGATCCAGGTAGCTGGGTTCCAGGCCCTGCAACACAGGGGGCCGCGTGACCTCGGCGCGTGTCCTGACCCACACACCACACGATCTGCCCATGCCACCCCCCAATAGCATGGGCAGCCACTCTGCCAGGGAGGGACCACAGGGACGCCCACAGACAGAAGGGGAGACTGAGGCCGGGGCATTCACGTCCCTCCAGCCTGAAGACGACAACCCTGACCCTGGCCATGCAGCCAGCACCCAGCACCTCAGATCCACTCACGACTGCACCCAAGGAGTCTCTGGGGTTGTGGATGGGGGTGCAGATGGCCACACCATAGATGGGGGGCCTCAGCCAGGGCTGGAAAGACCAGTGAACCTGGGAAGGCCCCGGGACACGGCCGGGTGGACAGTGAGCACCTCCAGCCGTGGGGAGGTCTTTGTAGGCCCAGCGAGGTCCCTGCCTTGTGCATAGGGACCAGCTGCATGAAGGGACATTGTTGTGGGGGGTCGGAGGTCAGGAACTCCTCCGCCCACTCTGCCGTGGGCACCTCAGCGCCTGTTCGTGGGACAGGACGACACCCCAGTGTCAGCTGGATTGGAACAGAGGCCACAGAGGGCTAGCGACTGTCACGGCAGGGAGGGAGCCAGGTGGGGCAGCCAGAGAAAGGTGGCGGCATTACTGATGGCCTTGCCTGGCTGCCTCCGGAATCCCACTGAGGCCAGCTGGGGAGGGGTTCTGGGGAGGGTACCCAAGCGTGGCGCTGACTCCATGCTTCTGGAGGCCAGTTTTCACTCCGAAGGTTCTGGCACTTCCTGAACACAGAGGCGCGCCCCCCTTGCACACACCCTGTTAGTAGTCAGTCCAGCCTGTATTCCTGGCCTCCTCGTGGTCCGGGGAGCCTGTAGATGCCCAGACAGTGGAGGTCCCATGCGTGCCCACCCAGGTGCCCACCGGTATGCAGGAAGACAGAGTGTCACTCTGTTGAACAGCACAGAGAGGAGGAAGGAGATCACGGCGCCTCCCGGTGCAGGGCCTGCTGGGCTGGCGGGCACCCTTCAGATAAGAAATCAATCTGTACTCAGGTGAGAGGAGAGTGCGTGGGGAGAAGTGCCAAGCGCCAGGGCCCGCGAGGGATACAGACAGGGACGTGAGACAGCAAGGGCGCAGGTGGCTCCTGAAGGTAGGGGCTTGTGGTGGGAAGAGACGCTGGGAAGCCTCCCCAGGCCCAAGGACCCCTCAGCCCGACCCAGCCCACCACAATGGCTTCTGTGAGGGTTCTGGGGCTGGGGGGTGGGAGTATTCTGGAAGCCACTCTATCCCCAGAAGGCACGGGAACCCACTGGGATACCCGCACAGGACATGGGACGGTGCTGAGCTGCAGGGAGGGAGGGCGTGACTTCGGCCAGGCCAAGAGGCTGACCCGAGTCCCCGTGGGAGAAACCCGCAGCCACCCGGGCCCTACCCCCTCGCTGCCCCCACGGATGCTCCTGCACCTTCAGCAACCCAGACGTGAGCCTTCTGGCCCTCACAGCCCAAAATATGGCCATCAGTCCTTTGCAGAAGGACCTGGCTGACCGTCAGATCTCCAGTGGCGGGAAGGCCGGGGGGCCTTCGGAGACCAAAGGGCAGTGGGGGTTCCCTGCTGGGGGCTGTACCTGCTGGTGGAGACCCAGGCGCAGGGTGAGGCCCCCATGGCGCGGCTCGTCCCCGTGCTCGGCGCCCAGCAGGTGCTTGTTGAAGTGAGGCAGCGGCAGGCTGGGCCTGAAGTCTGAGCTCAGCATGCTGACGGGTGCCAGCAGGATGATGGCGTTGGTGACGGGGCCTGGGGGGCGCGGTGGTCAGGCCCCGCCCCCGGCCAGGCCCACAGTATCCCAGCGAGGCCCCGCGCCAACCCGGCTAGTCCCCCAGTCAGTCTCCGCCCCATCCCGGCCAGGCCCCGCCCCATCCCGGCCAGGCCCCGCCCCATAGCAAGCCAGGCCCGACCCCCAGCCAGGCCCCACCCCAGGTCCTGCAGGCCTTTTCCCCGGGATCCCCAGGCCTCGCCTCCACACCCCCTGCAATGGACGCGGGCTGAGCACAGAGGCGCGCCCACCTTTGAGGGCCACAGTCCTGATGCACTGCTTGCTCTGCACGTCCCAGAGCCGCACGGTCTCGTCATGGGAGCCCGAGAGCAGCACGCTGCCGTCCGTGGACACCGACAGGCAGGTCACCTGGTTCCTGGACAGACAGGCGGGGGTCAGCGCCAGACAGGACATGCCAGAGAGCCCCCGCCCCGTGCCCACATCCCACCTGTGCCCCCAGCTCCCCACCTGTGCCCTTTGAAGACCTTCCCGGGGTCCTGCTCTGGCTGGAAGCTTCTCTCCCTTTGTCCCGGCTGCAAAGACGGAGACGGGTGTGAGCAGCAGGCCCGACGCCCTCAGCCCCAGGGCACGGCGCAGCCCAGGGCACGGTGCAGCCCAACGCCCGCCCGAGGCACTCACCCAGGTGAAGAGGTCCACCTGGAAGATGGAGCCGTCGCTGCCCCCGCAGAACAGGTGGTGCTCAGCCAGGTCCATGGTCACCGCCATGATAGCCACGTCAAAGAGGACGGAGAGCAGCAGCTCCCCCGAGGAGACCTCCCACAGCTGCGGGCGGGCAAAGGGCGTGGGGCTCGGCCCAACTCCGGGGAACCCGAGGACCCCGTGGGAACAGGGATCCAGAGAGGGGCACCAGGGAGGTCAGGCGTCCGCTGTCCTCTGGTCCTGGGGCGTGGGACTCTGGGTGAAAGCCGTCACCTTGTGGGTCTGGGGGGCTAGGGGACATGGCTGTGCTGAAACAGAGCTTGGTCTCCGGCTGATGAGCCCTGGGTCTCCCTCCCAGGACCACCAGCCATGACTCAAGGGTTAGCAGTGCCCTCCAATTCCCTGGCTTGGCCAGGGAGCCAGGCCAGAAACGGTGAATGAGTGGGAATTTCCAGGCTGGCAGACCTGCAGGTCCACCCTCCCTGGACGTCCTTGGGCTCAGAGCACCGGGGGATTAGAAGCTGTCTGGAGCTCTGACAGCAGGAGGGGGAGGAGGCGATTCCTGCATTCCTGGCTGAGGACCTGCGGCCGCTGGGCTCTGCTCATGGACCGTGGGGGGATGGAGGGGCGGGGGTGGCTCTACCTTCACCGTCTGGTCCAGCGAGGAGGTGGCCACCCGGGCCAGGGGGCCCCCAAAGCCGCAGTGCAGGTCCGTGATGGGGAGCGTGTGGTGAGACCAGACGTGCCGGGGTGCCGGGATCCTGGAGGGGTCGGCCTGCAGCACGCTGGGTGGCGCGGGGTGGGCGGTCAGCAGGCAGGGAGGGGAGGGGCCCCAGCAGCCCAAGACTCCAGCACCCACCTCACACGCACACCTGCCTCCGCTCAGCAGCCTGGCCTGCCTCACCTGAGTAAACTCAAGCCTGGGTCCCCACAGCCCCCGGGACAAACCACACCCCAACATGGGCAGCCAGGACAGCTGGGATGATCACACCGTCCTCTGCACTCCAGCCCCCAAGAGAAGTCCCTTCCCGCCAGGGGCCTTGGTGCCTCCTTTCCCTGCCCGAGCCTGGGTGCAGGCCGGGTTCGCAAGGCGCGGACCTGCAGAGGCTCCAAGCCAGCACCAGGCAGTCCTTGCCCCCCGAGACGAAGTGGCTGCTGTCCCCGGTGAACTGCAGGCAGGAGACATCCTGGTAGTGTCGACTCAGGATGACCAGAAGGTTCCCGGTGGAGACCTGTGAGGAGGACATCCAGGTCGGGGAGGGAATGGGGCTGCGGCTCTGGGAACCACACGGCGGCCCCCTGCCTTCGACTGTGGGTGGGCCTGCCCAGGCAGGGGCCGGCAGGCACAGCAGGGTGGCACCCCTGCACAGACTGTGTGGGCACCTGCTCCCGCCTCGTCCCCACCTGTGTGACTGGCCAAGAAGGGGGCACGTCTCCTGCCCTGCCCTGCCGCCTCAGGTGCCGGTGCCATGAGCCTGACCCTAGGGAGGGCACGGGCTTCCTGCGTGGGTCCTGAAGGAACGGCCGCACTCAGAACCTGCAGGCAGCTCCCCCAGTTCAGCGGGACTTTACTTCTGGGCAGGCTGCGGTGGCCTGATGGGGATGGGGGCAGCTGAAGCCCCAGCAGGTAGCCAGGCAGCTCCATCTGAGGACGAGGACAGGGAGCCCCTTCCAGGACGCCTGGTGAGGGCTGAGATGCTCTGATTGCTCTGGTGGGGGTTGTGGGTTGAATTGTGTGTTTCCCCCCAGAAGCGTGTTAAAGTCCTGACCGGGACCTGTGAATGGCCTTATTTGGATGCAGTGTCCCTGCACATACAGTAAGTTAAGATGAGGCGATTCTGGAGTGTGGGGGGCTCTATCCAGGGTGTCCCGGTTCTTGAAAGCAGAGGGAAATGCACACACACAGGGGCTCCACGTGTCGGTGGTGAGGCAGGCAGGGGAGATTCACCCACAGGCCAAGGGCGCCAGCCACCGCTGGCAGCTGTGAGGGGCAGGAAGGCTCCTCGCGGGGCCTCCGGGGCAGTACGGCCCTGCAGACACCTTCACCTAGGACCTCTGGCCTCAGGACAGGGACGAGTTTCTGTTGCCGGAAGCCCCTGTGTGTGGTGCTTTGTGGCCCCTCTCTGGGCCTCGGTTTCTCTGCCTACAACAACCAGGGTGGCCGTGGAGGGTTAAATGGCACCGGATGAAACAGGGTCCAGGTCAGTGCGAAACCACAGAGGGCAGCCCTGGTGACCACCACTGCCTGGGCAGGGCGGACCAGCCCCGGCCCCACAGCCCTGGCTCTCGGGTTTCCAGCCCCTCCTGACTCACCACTCACACCCGTCACCCACAGAACAGGAGGTTTCAACTGTGGCAGGGGGTACAGTTGAGGCAGTCCCGGCCTGGGTTCCTGCTCAGCATGTGGGGCACCCCCCTGTGGTCACAGCTCACACAGGTCAGAAACTCTCCCATGTCTGTCATCCCAGCATTTTGGGAGGCCAAGGTGGGCGTATCACCTTAGGCCAGGAGTTCAAAACCCGCCTCGCCAACATGGCAAAACTATCTCTACTAAAAACACAAAAACTGCCGGGCGCCGTGGCTCAAGCCTGTAATCCCAGCACTTTGGGAGGCCGAGGCTGGTGGATCATGAGGTCGAGAGATCGAGACCATCCTGGTCAACATGGTGAAACCCCGTCTCTACTAAAAATACAAAAAATTAGCTGGGCATGGTGG
>NW_016107839.1:1199388-1201329 GCF_001604975.1 Cebus imitator
AAAAAAAAAAAAAAAAAGTTTAAAAGTTAAACACATACACACGTGTCCCGGGGATGAGACTACCATGCCTCCTGTCATTCCTATGCCCCTCGTCCCACTTATTTTTTGGAGACAGGGTCTCGCTCTGTCGCCCAGGCTGGAGTGCAGTGGTATAATCTCCGCTCACTGCAACCTCCGCCTCCCGGATTCAAGTGATTTCTCATGTCTCAGCCTCCCAAAAAGCTGGGATTACAGGTGGGTGCCACCATGCCCAGCTAATTTTTGTAGTTTTTGCAAATAACGGGTTTTCACCATGTTGCCCAGGCTGGTCTTGAACTCCTGGCCTCAAGGAATCCGCCCGCCTCAGCCTCCCAAAGTGCTGGGATTCCAGGCATGAGCCACCATGCCCGTCCCCCGGTGGTCACGCCCTCCCAGGCCTCTCAGTTCTCTGGACAGCCCACTGGGGAAGGCAAGGACAAGGTCAGGAAGGGCAGAAACGGGGTTATCTTTGCGTCTTCTGGCCCCAAATCTTGTACTCTATGCCCTGCTCCATGTGGGACTGAGGGCAGGTCTCCCCACCAATATGATGGACCATTTGTAACAACAGCCAATGATCCAACCCAGCAGCTGCAACTGCGGCCAAACCCCAAGAGGCCTGACTGTGTGAGTAAAATCGTACCGGCACGCCTCCGCGCCCATGCACTCACAGACCATCCAGGCCTGCTTCTCCTAACCAGGGCAGAGTGGAGCAGCTGACCTAAATGCAAAGCCTGAACCGTTCGCCCTGTCTCTCAGTGGCAGCAGGAGCGAGGCTGTGTGTGTGTCTAGGGGTTGCTGTCACCTGGCTTCTCCAGCAGTAAGAAAAAGGGGGCACTGGCCGGGCGCGGTGGCTCACGCCTGTAATCCCAGCACTTTGGGAGGCCGAGGCAGGTAGATCACGAGGTCAGGAGTTTGAGACCAGCCAGACCAACATAGTGAAATCCCATCTCTACTAAATACAAAAAAATTAGCCGGGCATGGTGGTGGGCACCTGTAATCCCAGCTACTTGGGAGGCTGAGGCAGGAGAACTGCTTGAACTGGGGAGGCGGAGGTTCCATTGGGCTGATTGTGCCACGTGCACTCCAGCCTGGGTGCCAGAGTGAGACTCCATCTCAAAAAAAAAAAAAAAAAAGGCAAGAAAAAGGGAGCATTAAATAAACAGGGTCCTGGGCCAGGTGTGGTGGCTCATGCCTGTAATCCCAGCACTTTGGGAGGCTGACGCAGGTGAGGCACCTGAGGTCAGGAGCTGAAGACCATGCTGGCCAGCACAGTGAAACCCCGTGTCTACTAAAAATATAAACACTGTCAGGGCACGGGGGTGTGTGCCTGCAGCCACAGCTACAGCAGGCAGAGGCTCAGTGGGCCAAGATCACACCACTGCATTCTAGCCCGGGTGACAGAGCAAGACTCTGTCATAAAGGCAGAGGCCGCCTCTGCAGGGGGACAAGGCTGTGGTTTTTTTCTTTTTTGAGATGGAGTTTCACTCGTGGCCCAGGTGCCATCTCAGCTCACTGCAACCTCTGCCTCCTGGGTTCAAGCGATTCTCCTGCCTCAGCCTCTCAAGCAGCTGGATTATAGGCGCCAGCCGCCACGCCCAGCTAATTTTTGAATTTTTAGTAGAGACAGGGTTTCACCATGTTGCCCAGGCTGGTCTTGAACTCCTGACCTCAGGTGATCCTCCCACCACACCCTCCCAAAGTGCTGGGATTACAGGCACAAACCACTCTGCCCAGCTCTTCTGAACTTTCCGGTTACAACTGCCAAGTACTGTCCCCTACCTGGAGGAGATGCCTGCCAGCCCTGGAAGGTGCTGCAGTGTGTGTCGGGGACCGGCCGGAAGGTGCAGTGTGTGTGTCGGGGACCAGCCGGAAGGTGCAGTGTGTGTCAGGGACCGGCCGGAAGGTGCAGTGTGTGTGTCAGGG
>NW_016107839.1:1202924-1205672 GCF_001604975.1 Cebus imitator
CCGGCCTGGCTGGAAGGTGCAGTGTGTGTATCTGGGACCGGCTCTAAAGAGCAGTGTGTGTGTATCAGGGACCGGCTGGATGGTACAGTATGTGTATTAGGGAATGGCTGGAAGGTGCAGTGTGTGTGTCAGGGACCGGCTGGAAGGTGCAATGTGTGTTAGGGACTGGTTAGAAAGTACAGTGTTGTGTGTGTGTGTTAGGGAGTGGCTGGAAGGTACAGTGTGTGTGTGTGTGTGTCTGTGTGTGTGTCAGAGACTGGCTGGAAGGTGGTGTGTGTGTGTGTGCATGTTAGGGACTAGCTGGAAGGTACTGCAGTGTGTGTGTCAGGGACTGGCTGGAAGGTGCAGTGTTTTGTGTGTGTGTGTGTGTGTGCGTGCGTGTTAGGGACTAGCTGGAAGGTACTGCAGTGTGTGTGTCAGGGACTGGCTGGAAGTTGCAGTGTGTGTTAGGGTCTGGCTGGAAGGTACAGTGTTGTGCGTGTGTGTTAGGGACTGGCTGGAAGGTGTAGTGTGTGTGTCAGGGATTGGCTGGCATGTGCAATGTTGTGTGTGTGTGTGTGTGTGTGTGTTGGGGACTAGCTGGAAGGCACAGTGTGTGTGTTAGGGACTGGCTGGAAGGTACAGTGTTGTGCGTGTGTGTTAGGGACTGGCCGGAAGGTACAGTGTGTGTGTTTGTGTGTCAGGGACTGGCCGGAAGGTACAGTGTGTGTTTGTGTGTTAGGGACTGGCTGGAAGGTGCAGGGTATGTGTCAGGGACTGGCTGGAAGGTGCAGTGTGTGTGTCAGGGATTGGCTGGAATGTGCAATGTTGTGTGTGTGTGTGTGTGTTGGGGACTAGCTGGAAGGTACAGTGTGTGTGTTAGGGACTGGCTGGAAGGCACGGTGTGTGTGTCTGTGTGTTAGGGACTGGCTGGAAGGCACAGTGTGTGTGTCAGTGTGTTAGGGACTGGCTGGAAGGCACAGTGTGTGTGTCAGTGTGTTAGGGACTGGCTGGAAGGCACAGTGTGTGTGTCAGTGTGTTAAGGACTGGCTGGAAGATCCTGCAAAGTATATTAGGTACTGCATGCACAGGGCTCTGTCCAAGCTCTCAAGGGAGCATCAGGGCCGCTTTGGGACACTCAGGAGTCTCGAGGGGACCCGGAGAAAGGCGGCAGCAGGGTGACGGTTCGGCTGTGGCCCCTCCACAGTGAGTCACCGTCCCAGGGCGCCCGGCCCCTGCAGGTGAGGCTGAGACGGCCAGATGCCCTGGGGAACCTTCAGGCTTCGCTCCTCTTACCTCCCACAGGTGGATGCTTTCTGCAATTCCTGCCAGGACGTAGAGGCCGTTGGGTGACGTGGTCAGACAGGTGACGGGCCCGGGGCACATGATCTTCTGCTGGAGCTGGTCCTAAGGAGGCACCGTCAGCCCTGTAAGCTTCGTGCAGCACATGGGAGTCCCCACAGCAGGGGAGAGCGAGGGGAGGGGACGCCTGGTCAGCGAGTAAGTCAGAGCACCAGGAAGAGGAGTTAGGAGCAGGGCGGTCTTAGCAAATGCATGGTCCAGAGAGGAAGAATTTGCCCCTGCAAGAGGCTGTGAGGCTGGACGTGGAGGATGTGAGGAGGCTGGTACTTCCTCTCAGGGCCAGAGGGGCCCTGGGTGGGAGGAGCACAGGAGCAGAATAAGAGGACCCAGAAGGACACTGGGGTCCAACAGCCCAGTAGGCTTGTGTCCCAGGCCTACCCATAACGGGCAACCTAAGACCGCAAGCCTCAGCTTCCTCCTCCCTAAAATGGGAAAAATCGGCCAGGCGTGGTGGCTCACGCCTGTAATACCAGCACTTTGGGAGGCTGATGGGGGCGTATCACTTGAGGTCAGGAGCTTGAGACCAGCCTGGCCAACACAGCGAAACGCGTCTCTACAAAAAATACAAAAATCAGCCGGGTGTGGTGGCATGGGCCTGCAGTCCCACCTACTCGGGAAGCTGCGGCTCCAGAATCGTTTCAACCCTGGAGGCGAGACCGCACCACTGCACTCCAGCCTGGGCGACAGAGTGAGACCCTGTCTCAAAAATAAAATAAAATAAAATAAAATAAAATAAAATGGGAAAATTTCATGAGTTAGACTCCATCGAGCCATGCCAGAGCACAGAGCCAGGCCCAAGAGCTCTCGGCTGGCGGACAGGGAAAGCGAGTAACTTCGGGGGTTGGGCTGCATTTTGGGCTCTGGGTTAGAGGGGAAACGGTGGGCAATGTTCAGCATCTGTTTCTTTTTTTTTGAGACGGATTTTCACTCTTGTTACCCAGGCTGGAGTGCAATGGCGCGATCTCGGCTCGCCACAACCTCCGCCTCCTGGGTTCAGGCAATTCTCCTGCCAGGCATGCGCCACCATGCCCAGCTAATTTTTTGTATTTTTTTTAGTAGAGACGGGGTTTCACCGTGTTGACCAGGATGGTCTTGATCTCTTGACCTCGTGATCCACCCGCCTCAGCCTCCCACAGTGCTGGGATTACAGGCTTGAGCCACCGCGCCCGGCCATCTGTTTCTTTATAGGAGATAAAAATGCATGAGGCTCCTGCGCCACCCCTTCATGGGAGACTCCACCAGACCTTGGTCCTCCTCCGTCTTCCTTTAGAACCGCAACACAGGCCGGGCGCGGTGGCTCACGCCTGTCATCCCAGCACTTTGGGAGGCCGAGGCGGGTGGATCACGAGGTCAAGAGATCGAGACCATCCTGGTCAACATGGTGAAACCCCGTCT
This sequence comes from Cebus imitator, assembly GCF_001604975.1. Classification (NCBI taxonomy): domain Eukaryota; kingdom Metazoa; phylum Chordata; class Mammalia; order Primates; family Cebidae; genus Cebus; species Cebus imitator. The sequence continues at coordinate 1,205,661 of NW_016107839.1, forward strand.
CTACTACAAATA
>NW_016107839.1:1205846-1209892 GCF_001604975.1 Cebus imitator
AGCTCACAGCCCCCTTTAATCAAATTTCGCGCTCCAAGAACTCGTGCAGGTGCAACTGCCACGAGGGAGCGTCCCCATCCCCCACTGCCCCCATCGCCCCCACTGCAGCCCCAGCCTGGCCCCGCGCGTGCGCAGAACGGCCTACCAAATCGCCCGTTTCGCACCAAAGCCCCCAGACTCGCGCATGCGCAGAGCCCCCGAAGGGAGACCTCCCCGCCCCACCCCAACTCCGACTCAGGGTGCAAGCGGCCCCCACTGACCCATCCCCCGACTTCAGCCTCGGGCGCCGCGTGACCCCCGTCGCCAGGCCCGGTAGCGAGCCCGCACCGCCAGCCGTACCTTCCGCTGGAGCTCCCAGGCGCTGATGTAGTTCTTGCCCAGCTGCGCCGCCAGCAGATACTCGCCATTGAGCAGCGCCAGGCCGCGGGGTCCCGCCTGGCCGCCGCGGTAGGTGAGCAGGTTGGCGCCCGAGTGCAGCTCCCACACGATGCAGCTCCACATTGGGGCCGCCGAGTCCGTACACACGGCCACCTCCATGGGCGCCGCCATCTTGCTTTTCCCGCCGCCCCGACCGTGCGTCATCACCAGCGAGACGCGGACGACTGCGCCACGCGGGCCAGAGCGCCGCCTCCGCGGCCCCCTCGGCTGGCCTCCCGCGCATGCGCCCGTGCCTCGGAGAGGAGGCTTCCCTGTGGAATGGGATTTCCCTCCTAGAGCTGAGATTCCCAGAGTTGCACGACCCGCCTGGAGATCTGGGGAGGCGACTTCTTCCAAGGCCCAGGGTCTCCGGCGATCAGTTAGTAGCTCTAGAGCCGGGGTACCTGACTTGATCTTTTCCTCCTGGGCATTTTTGGCCAAGTGACTCAACCTCTTAAATTCTTTTTTTTTTCCCCCAGACGGAGTTTCGCTCTTGTCGCCCAACCTGGAGTGCAATGGCGCGATCATGCTCACTGCAACCTCCGCCTCCTGGGTTCAGGCGATTCTCCTGCCCCAGCCTCCCGAGTAGCTGGGATTACAGGCACCCACCACCACCCCTGGCTAATTTTTGCATTTTTAGTAGAGACGGCGGTTTCACCATGTTGGTCAGGCTGGTCTCGAACTCCTGACCTTAGGTGATCCACTCGGCCTGGCTTCCCAAAGTGCTGAGATTACAGGCTTGAGCCACTGCACCCAGACAATTCTTTTATTTTTAAAGGTGCAAATAATAAAGTTCCGGTGTCACAGACCTAAATGACACAGTGCACCTAAAAGACAACACACCTAGCAACATGGCTAGTTGGTGATAAATACATTGGAATTCACTGCTTCCTTATTTATTTTCGTAGAGCCGAGGTCTTGCTGTCCTGCCCAGGCTGGGCCTCGAACTCCTGAGCTCAAGTGATCCTCCCCGCTTGGCCTCCCAAAGCGCTGGGATTGGAGGCAGGAGCCATTGTCCCCGGCCCAGTGCTTCCTTATTAGTTGACATCTGCCTCCCCCTTGACCTCTCTTTGGGAGCGTCAGCATCTAAATTTTTAGTTGGATAAGCCACCAGTTCTGTCTGAGCCGAGCAGGGTCTAACCTCTTGTCACCGGTGTGGTGGCTCAGGTCTGTAACCCCAGCACTTTGGGAGGCCGAGGTGGTGGATCACCTGAGGTCTGGAGTTTGAGACCAGCCTGGTCAACATGGTGAAACCCCTTCTTTACAAAAAAAATACAAAAATTAGCTGGGCGCGGTGGTGCGCCCCTATCATCCCAGCTACTCAGGAGGCTGAAGCAGGAGACTCCCTTGAACCCTGGAGGCGGAGATTGCAGTGGACTCAGATTGCACCACTGCATTCCAGCCTGGGCGAATGACACTCTGTCTCAAAGAAAAAAATATATGTATTATTTATTCATATTAAATATATATGGTAGAAATGGGGGGCGTCTCACTATGTTGCTCAGGCTGGTCTCAAACACCTGGGTTCAAGCCTTGACCTCCCAAACCGCTGGAATTACAGGCTTGAGCCCCAACATCTGGCCTAAAAACACTATGTTTTAAAATGTGGAAATAGCTGGCAACCCCTTAAAAAGGGAGCATTCGCCGGGTGCAATGGCTCACACCTGTAATCCCAGCACTTTGGAAAGCCGGGGTGGGTGGATCACCTCAGGCCAGGAATTCAAGACCAGCCTGACCAACATGGTGAAACCCCCGTCTCTACTAAAATTGCAAAAATTAGCCAGGTGTGGTGGTGGGTGCCCGTAATCCCAGCTACTTGGGAGGCTGAAGCACGAGAATCGCTGAATCCAGAAGGCAGAGGTTGCAGTGAGCCGAGATCAGGCCACTGCACTCTAGCCTGGGCAGCAGAGTGCACAACACTCCTCCGAATAAATAAAATAAAATAAAATGTGGACTTAGTTGCCAGCCCCCTAAAAAGGGAGCATTCTCCAGGCACGGTGGCTCAAGCTTGTAATCCCAGCACTTTGGGAGGCTGAGGCGGCTGGGTCACCTGAGGTCAGGAGTTCGAGATCAGCCTAGACAACACAGTGAAACCCTATCTCTACTGAAAATACAAAATTAGCCAGGCGTGGTGGCACATGCCTGTCGTCCCAGCTACTCGGAGGGCTGAGGCAGGAGACTCACTTGAACCCAGGAGGTGGAGGTTGCAGTGAACCAAGTTCGCTCCATTGCACTCCAGGCTGGGCAATAAGAGCTAAACTCCGTCTCAAAAAAAAAAAAAAAAAAAAAAAAAAAAAAAAAAAAAAAAAAAAAAAAAAAAAAAAAAAAAGGAGCATTCGTTTAAAAATCAGGATTTCCGCCCGGGAGATGTTGTGGGCTCTAGAGCAGCAGGAGGCAGGAATGGGTGCTGGATGCGGGGTGCTGGGTCCGGAGGCTGAGGGTGCGGCCCGGGCAGAAGGCAGGTTTCTGAGCCGCTGGCCGCCAGGTGGCAGGCACGAGCCACCGATCCGAGGCCCTCCTGGGGTCCAGGCCAGAGGGATGGTGTCCCCGGGGACCTGCCTGGTCCGCAGGAGGGGTTTTCAAAGGAGGCGCCCTATGGGCAGGGAGCTGACAACCCCAGAGAACCGTGCGCTGGTCAGGCCCGTGCAGATGCGCTGGGGCAGGACCACAGAATGGGGCTGCGTGGTGCAGGGCCTGTGAGTGAGGCCTGGATTTTGTTTTTCCTGGAGGGGACAGAGAGGGGTCCAATCCTAGGACCTGCGATGCCTCCAGTCTCCCCCAGCAGTATGCTTGTTTCATTTAGTGATGTATTTGAGACAAGTCTCTCTCTGTCACCAGGCCGGAGCACAATGGTGCCACCTCGGCTCACTGCCACCTCTGCCTTCTGGATTCAAGCGATTCTCCTGCCTCAGCCGCCAGAGTAGCTGGGATCACAGGTGCACGCCGCCACACCCGGCTAATTTTTTGTATTTTTAGTAGAGATGGGGTTTCTTTCTTTCTTTCTTTCTTTCTTTTTATAAAGACGGTTTCACCAAGTTGGTCAAGCTGGTCTTGAACTCCCGACCTCCGATCCGCCCACCTTGGCCTCCAAAGTGCTTGGATTACAGGCGTGAGCCACCGCGCCCGGCCGAGACGGGGTTTCACCATATTGGTCATGCTACTCGGGAGGCTGAGAAAGGAGAATCTCTTGAACCCGGGAGGCGGAGGTGGCAGTGAGCCGAGACAGAGCCACAGCACCCCAGTCTAGCGGTAGAGCAAGACTCCATCCATCCCCGCCACCCAAAAAAACACCAACTTTTTTTTTTAGACGGGGTCTGACTCTGTCCCCCGGGCCGGAGTGCAGAGGTGTGCTCAAGCCATCTCCTACCTCAGCTTCCCAAGTAGGCACCACACTCAGCTAATTTTTTGCTTTTGTTTTTTTGCAGAGATGGGGTCTTGCTTTGTTGCCCAGGCTGGTCTGAAACTCCTGGGCTCAAGCGATCCGTCCACCTCGGCCTCCCAAAGGATTGGAAGTACAGACATGAGCCGCTGTGCTTGGCCCTGTTTTAATTTTAATTTTATTTATTTTTTTGTAGACAAGCGGGAGAGGTGGGTTTCACTCTATTGCCCAGGCTGTTTTTTTTTTTTTT
>NW_016107839.1:1210658-1211875 GCF_001604975.1 Cebus imitator
TCCTCCCCTCCTCTCCTCCTCCCCTCCTTCCCTCCCCGGGGACAGGACGCTGCCAGGCCAGGCTGCAGTGTGAGGTCAGAGGTCACCCCACCCCCAGCCTGGTTCCTGGAATGAGGACAGACCAATTGTGTTGACGCAGAGGCACCGAAGCCACACTTTGGGGGCATTTCTAGACCACCCGGCGGTCGGATCTCCTTAGCGACAGCTGGGAGGTTGTTGGGGGGGGGAGTAGCCAGGAAGGGGAAACTGAGGCACGAGGCAGGACCGTTCCCCTCGGGTGTAAGGCCCTCCTCCACCCCCTGCATATTTGTGGAGCTCACCGCAGGTCTGCAGGCACTGATGAACCCAGCCTGACCCCGGCCGTCCTGGCCGCCCCGTCCCGGCCCCACAGACCTGTCCGGCAGCTCCCGTGGCAGCCCCGTCATTACCTGTGCCGTGGGGAGACGCCGTGGCTCCAGCAGCCCTCTGCGTTTTCAGCGTTTCAGCCGCCGCCTCTCTAGGCTGGGCCCTTGGCTGGCTCCGAAAATCTGCTATTTCACCTCCAGGAGCCTCCTGCCTTCCTAGCAAGCACCTAGCAGGTGGCCCCGTGGCCCAGGGAGGTGGCTGGGCTCTGAGAGGCTTCAGGGTGGCTGGGACCCCCTGGACTGGGGAGGAGGTGGGGGCCTGAGTCCCCCCTGGCTGGGGAAGGGTGAGGGACTGAGTGCCTCCCTGATTGGGGAGGAGGTGGGGAGCTGGGTCCCTCCCTGGCTGGGGAAGTGAGGGGCGCACCCCCTCTCTGACTCCCCATCTCTGAAGCCCTCAGCTGTGGGTGAACAAGCAGAGCCTGGCGATCCAGTTTGTTGGGGCGCTGGCTTTTCCAGAGCTCTTCCCTCCTCTCCCTGGCTTCCAGTGGGGCCTCCCTCCATCCCCGGGACCCGGGTTCAGCGGACTCATTTCTGGCTGGGGTGGAAACACCGTTTTCCTTTGCGGGGCCAGGGTGGAAAGTGGGTTTCGGGAACCAGCTGGCTGGGACAGGGAGAGGCGGAGTTGGTCCCTCACCTCCAACACGGCCCTGGGGAGGGACGTGTCCCAGGCAGCCTCGGCCAGGACTGCGGGCAGTGGGAGGGTGGACAGGGGGTTGGGCAGCCCAGGAAACCTCTCCCAGAGAAATCCCTGTGATGCCACTTTCTTTGGGTTTGTGGGCTAAGAACAATAGGCCTTTTATTTTATTTTATTTT
>NW_016107839.1:1212260-1216644 GCF_001604975.1 Cebus imitator
CCTCAGCCTCCCATAGTGCTGGGATTACAGGCTTGAGCCACCGCGCCCGGCTATTTTTTGTTTTTATTTATTATTTTTTGAGACAAGAGTCTCGCTGTGTCGCCCAGGCTGGAGTGCAATGGCGCCATCTCAGCTCACTGCAACTTCTGCCTCCCGGGTTCAAGCGATTCTCCTGCCTCAGCCTCCCCAATAGCTGGCATTACAGGCATGTGCCACCACGCCCAGCTAATTTTGTGTATTTTTAGTAGAGACGGGATTTCACCGTGTTGGCCAGAATGGTCTCCATCTCTTGACCTTGTGATCCACCCGCCTCAGCCTCCCAAAGTGCTGGGATTACAGGTGTGAACCACTGTACCCGGCTTGCTAATTTTTTTTTTTTCTTTTTTTTAAAGACGGGGTTTCACCATGTTTGTCAGGCTGGTCTTGAACTCCCGACCTCAGGTGATCCGCCCACCTTGGCCTCCAAGGTGCTTGGATTACAGGCGTGAGCCACGACGCCCGGCCTTTTTTTTTTTTTTTTTTTTAGTGTCTTGGAGTCTCCCTGCGTTGCCCAGGCTGGTCTCGAACTCCTGGGCACTAGCGATCCTCCCGCGCCGGCCTCCGGGTGCTGGGATTAGGCGTGAGAGCCTCCAACCCCGGCCGAGTCCCTTTAACATGTGCCGCGTTCGGGCGGCAAGCTGGCTGTCCAGGGCAGAATCTGGCCCTTGGTCGTTTTCTGGGAACCTCATGGTGTTGAAGAGATGGAAACGTGGCTGGCATTGGAAAAGCTCCCTCCCCCAGACACAGGACGCCCCTGAACCCCTGAGGCCTCAGCTCCAGGCAGCTTCACCAAGTGGGCTGGTTCCTGGGGTCATCTGGGAGGTGAAGGAGGGCAGGCCCCAGTGGGGGTGCTCAGGAACAGTCCTGCCCAGCACAAGGGCCTCCATCTGGGCCTTGCAGGGGAACGGAAGGGCCACACTGTCCCGTCGTGGGCAGGCGGGCACTGCGTCTCACTGCAGAGCATGGAAGGGGGTCGGTCAGAACACAGTGGGGCTCCCGCTTCCACTCACCCCTGGGTGTGCTGGGCAGGGGTGCGGGGTGCAGCTGGAGCTTGGGGAGACGCCAGAAGAAGAACACACTACAGGACACAGCGTTTTCTGTTAAAAGTCAGAAGTGTTTTGTCTTGTTTTAATATCTCATCAGCTTTACAGGGTTACAATCGTCTTAAATATTTCTGAAGTTTAAATACAATCTGCATAATAATGTTATTATAAAATGTAAACTTTCAGTGATCTTTTAAATTTCAACATCACACCCTTTTTTTGGTCTTTTTCTTTCTTTTTTTTTTTTTTTTTTTTACATTTTTTCCTTTTAATACCTGAATGTTCTGCAAAAACTGAAATTGTTACAGCCCCCCCAACCCCGAGGCCAGGGCGAGGCAGGCTGGGCCCAGTCAGAGGTAGAGAGTAGTTTTATATGTTTTAAAAAATTTTTTTTAAAGTTTACTTTTTTTTTTTTTTTTTCCTCCTATTACCTGAGTTTCAGGCGTGGTCCCCACGCCGTCTGACAAACCCCAGAGAAACTGAAATTTCACACGTCATGAATGAAAGGCTGAGTTTACATTTGCCAAGAAAAAAAAATGCAAAAGCAAAATGAGGGGAAAAAAGGTACAACATGGGTAAAAAAAAAATGGTAAAAGGAAGGAGATTGGACTGGACAGATTCCTGACCCTAGCGACGACCCCGGCCGCCCCCAGGGCCCTGTGCCCACCCCCTAGCCTGTCCTGATCGCCACTTACAGGTCCCACTTACAGGTTCCGGAAGCCGCCTGCCCCCCAACATCTCAGAGTAGGGGGAGCCCCCTTCGCCCTGAGTGTGGGTCCCCGCCCGGACCGCAGTGAGGCCTCACAGTCCCCAGTGAACTGAAACCCGCCCAGGGTCCTCCAGGCTGAGGGAGCTGCCCGACTCCATCCCAGTCTGCATAGGGAGGGGGTGCCGAGCTGCACCCCCCGAAAGCCACCCTGACTTTAAACCCCCACCAACAGGCGGTGGCGGGCGATGGGCAACGGCCGGGGTTGAACGGGGCCACCTGAGGCAGGGAGGACCCTCCGGAGACCCCGGCTTCCTGCCCACTATCCCAGGAACAGGCCCCCTAGACCCTTGCGACCCCCTCACACTTCCACGGCCAGCACAGCCACTGCCTTTGGCCACTTCCTTCCTACGGAGCCAGCCAGGCAACTGGGACCCAGCCCGAGACCATGCCCCACCTGTCCCTACAATCCTCGGAGTTAACAGCAGACCCAAGTCCCCTGAGTTAGAATCCAGACCCCCCCCTCTGCCGGGAGGCCAGATCACCCATACAGACACGACACAGGATTCCCGACACACACACACACGCAGACCGAGGCCCAGCCCCTCCCCAGGAATGAGGCGGGCGGGTGCAAGGGGACCCCGGGGCCCTCCAGGGCCACCAGACGCAGCGGCAGCCAGGCCCCAGTGGCTATGGCAGAACCCGGTGCACAGGAGGTGGGGGAGAGGCACCCCAGGGGCTCAGATTTTGGCATCAGTCAGACCTGAGGTAGACAGATAGGCAGCAGGCGTGTCCCCCATTGCGGGGCCCAGAGGTGGTTTGGGGGTCCCAGGGGAGGAGCCCTGGAGGCAGGGTGGGGAGGGGGACGGAGTCCAGACAGTTCCCCTAGCTCGGGGCCCAGAGATGGGGGTCCCGGGAGGGGGAGAGACGCGGACAGAGTCCAGACAGTTCCCCAGGGCGGGGCCCAGGCATGGGACAGGGGTCCAGGGTTGTGGGGGGAACAGATGTGGACAGAGTCCAGGCGGTTCTGTCAGTGGGTTTTGGGGTGAAGACACCCCCTTCCCAGGGTGATTGTGCTGCTACGGTGGCAGCCCCGGGAACGGGGCAGGGAGAACCTAGATGCCCACCACCCCCTATTGGAAAGGGGGGCATGTCAACGGCCCTGAGATCTAAGAAGAAAGTGGGGTCCCTTCCCAAAGACACAAGAAAGTCAAAGTCCCTTCCCACAACCCGACGGGAAAGTGAACCTAGAGTCTGGGGCTCAGAAGCCACCCCAGCCCCCTGCAGGGGTCGTCAAGGCAATGGAGGGGGTGGTCGGGAGTCAGGGGAGCTGGGGCGTCTCCTTTCTCACTGACCCCCCCATGCCGGTGGCCTAACAGGGCTCCCAGGGCCCAATTAGAGACCCAGGCTTACCCTGGGAATAGCTGAGTCAATCCCCACCCCAAGAGAAATGAAAGCCCAGGGATCCCGGGTAGGATGCAACAGCCCGCCCGACGCCACGCAGGTCCAAGAAAGGAACCCAGACCCTGCCTGCCTTTCTGCTCCAGCAGCTCCAGATAAAGTAACCCCCAGCTCAGCCGCTGTGACCCCGCTTTCTCCTCGTCTGGGGGAGGGGCCCTGGCTCACAGGGTTGGGGGGCAGCCTCCCTTCTCAGCCTGGATTCAGTCACCCAATTCAGGGAGCACACAGCCCCAGCACAGAAGGGGTTGGGAGAAGAGGGAGGGACAGAGCGAGGGGAATGTTGGGGTGTGGGGGGTGTTCAGGATGCCGGGGCCCCAAAATCCTCACCCTGAGCGAGGTCCGGCTTCACCCCAACTCCCCAGTATTGATAGTCCCCAAGAGCAGCCCTTTCGGGCCAGAGAAGAATCCCAGTGAGACGCCACATTCATCCCTGAGACAGGGGCCTGGGGACCGTGACAAGAATCACCCCTGCCCCCCTGCCACCCAGGCCATTTTTCCAGCACTTGCTACTTTTCAGGTAATATTTCCAGGCCTGGCCTGGCCCGGGCAGTGGCTCACGCCTGTAATCCCAGCACTGTGGGAGGCCAAGGCGGCGGATCACCTGAGGTCGGGAGTTCGAGACCAGCCTGGCCAACATGGCGAAACCTCATCTCTACTAAAAATACAAAAATTAGCTGGGCGTGGTGGTGGGTGCCTGTCATCCCAGCTACTCGGGAGGCGGAGGCGGCAGAATCGCTTGAACCCACGAGCTGGAGGTTTCGGTGAGCCGAGATCGCGCCATTGCACGCCAGCCTGGGCAACAAGAGCGAAACTCCGTCTCAAAAAATCATCAGACATTTCCAGGCCCCTGACTCAAGAACCCGGCAGACAAGCACAGCACAAGAAAAAGCATCGTGGAACGTCACAGTTAGCAAGTCACTGTCGTGGGGCCACCCCTGGCCCCCTGGGGCCCCGGCATGCGCCCCCCGCCCCCCGCCCCAGCCCAGCCCGCAGCACCTGAGTTCATTGGCTCCGAGGCTCTAGCCCCAGGGATCCGATGTGCTGGGCTCACAGCTGCTCAACGCACCCCCGGAAATGGACAAAGGGACCCAGATTGGTCGTGGGAAAAATAAAAAGGTTATTATTATTTTTTTTT
>NW_016107839.1:1216959-1222184 GCF_001604975.1 Cebus imitator
AAAAAAAAAAAAAAAAAAAAAAAATTCAGTGATCTTGGCTCAGGGGTTTCGCTGGACACAGGACCTGGGAGTGGTGAGCGCAAGGTGAACAGAGAATAATGAGAGCGAAAGCAGACGGAAACGAAAACACAGTGCAGGGATGTATGAGGTAAACACGACCGGCCACGTTGCGGTCGGGCCAAACCAGACACCAGAGCCTTCGGTTCACGGGGCGGCAGGAACGCCCGGGAAAGGTCTGCCTCTTGGCTGTCTCATCCATTTCCTTTGTCGCTCTCACAATTCATCTCTCTGAATGTCCAAAACCTGAGAAATTCAAGTGTTCCTTGGTTTTCCCGTTTTATTAAATTTTCTTTATATATATACGTATTATATCTATTTTTTCTTTTCTTTTTGGCGTCAGCTGTGGCTCTTCTGTGGATATCTTCCCTCCCCACACGTATCTTCGGGCCGTGCTGGCCCCTGTGTGGCTCACCTGGACCCCCTGCCCAGGCCGGTGGGCCCCGGGGTCGGTGGCGGGGCGGGGGAGTCATGCGGTTAAGGCAACGAGTTATTTGAGGTAGATGTGGAGGGCGCAGACAGCCCCGCGGGCCCGGCCTGGCCACCGCTGGTCCCGCTGCTTCCTCCCCGGCCGCCCGTGCTGCTGCCGCCGCCGCCACCTCCACCTTTGTTGGGAGCAGAGGGTGGCGTGGGGGCTGGCGGCTGAGCAAACAGAACTCCTAAGGCAAGAACAGAAGACAGACACCATGCAGAGTTTAAGCAGATGCAAGGCGGGCCACAGGGAGACCCAACGGGGTGCACCCAGGGTACAAACTCCTCATCAACTTCTCTCTCACTCTGTCCCAAGGCTGGAGTGCAGTGGCACGATCATAGCTCACTGCAGCCTCAACCTCTTGGGCTCACGTGATCCTCCCAGCTCAGCCTCCTGAGCAGCTGAGCGTGCCACCACGTCTGGCTACTTTTTAATTTTTTTTTGTTTTTCATTTTGAGACGGAGTTTCGCTCTTGTTGCCTGGGTGGAGCGCCACGGCGAAATCTCGGCTCACCGAAACCTCCGCCTCCCGGGTTCAAGCGATTCTCCTGCCTCAGCCTCCCGAGTAGCTGGAATTACAGGCATGCGCCACCACGCCCGGATAATTTTGCTTTTTAATTTTTATTTCATTATGATTTTTTTTTTTTGAGACAGAGCCTCGCTCTATCGCCCAGGCCGGAGTGCAGTGGCACGATCCTGGCTCACTGCAACCTCCGCCTCCCAGATTCAAGTGATTCTTCTGCCTCAGCCTCCTGCGTAGCTGGGGCTACAGGCATGTGCCATCATGTCTGGCTAATTTTTGTCTTTTTTTAGTAGAGACGGGGTTTCACCATGTTCACTAGGCTGGTCTCAAACTCCTGATCTCACGATCCACCCATGTTGGCCTCCCAAAGTGCTGGATTACAGGAGTGAGCCACAGCACCTGGCCCCAGTTTTGCATTTTTAGTAGAGATGGGGTTTCACCCTGTTGGCCAACCTGGTCTCGAACTCCTGACCTCAGGTGATCTGCCCGCCTCGGCCTCCCAAAGTGCTGGGATTACAGGCGTGAGCCACCGCGCCCGGCTGGATTAAATTTTTTGATATCTCATTTACCCTGACATGATTATTAGGCATTGCATCCAGTATCAAAACATCTCATATAACCCATAAATATATATACCTACTACATACCCACAAAAATTAATGAAAAAATTTTAAAACTAAAAAATAAATTCATTACAATTTTTTTTCTTTTCTTTCTTCTTCTTCTTCTTCTTTTTTTTTTTTTAAAGACAAGGTTTCACCATGTTGGTCAGGCTGGTCTTGAACTCCCGACCTCAGGTGATCCACCCGCCTTGGCCTCCAGAGTGCTTGGATTACAGGCGTGAGCCGCCGCGCCCAGCCTACAATTGTTTTTCAAGACACAAGGTCCTGCTCTTGGCCCAGGCTGGAGCACAATGGCGTCCTCACAGCTCACTGCAGCCTCAAAGCCTTGAACTACCGGGCTCACACAATCTTCGCTCCTCATCGTCAGAAAGCATTGGGATTGGCTGGGTGTGTGGCTGGCGCCTGTAATCCCAGCACTTTGGGGGGCCCAGGCAGAAAGACTGGTGTGAGCCCCAGTTCAAGACGGGTCCAAGCAACAAAGCAAGACCGCATCTCTACAAAAAATGTAACAATTAACCAGGTGCGGTGGTGCGTGCCTGTGCAAGACTCGGTCTCATAAAAAAAAAAAGGAATGTGAAGCATCCCACGTCACACCGAGTATGTATTTGCGGATGACCCCCTCTGGGCTGAGCGCACGCCAGGGGAGCTATGGCCTTTTCAAGACTGTCCTTGACTGTTTGTCCTGCAAAACCTCTGGCCATGTCCTGCTTGCCCGCATGCCTGGGTCCCGGCAGGTGCAACCAGGTGCAACCCAGGGTCCTGAGTTCACGCCGGGAGAGGGGAGGTCGAGGCAGGGTGTGGCCTCAGGGGTCCTACCTGTGTACAAGATGCCGTTGATCTCCACCGACATGCTAATGCTGTTGCTGCCGCTGGTGCCCGTCAAACTCACGGCGGAGTCCTGGCGGCTCTCGGAGGCTTTGGGGGAAGAATACATACCGTGTTTTTTTGTGTGTCTGCTCCTGAGGTGGAGGCTCGCTCTGTCGGCAGGCTGGAGCGCAGTGGTGCCATCTCGGCTCACTGCAAACTCCAGCTCCCGGATGCAAGCACTTCTCCTGCCTCCGCTTCCCGAGTAGCTGGGACTACAGGCGCGCCACCACGTGCATCTAATTTTTGTATTTTTGGTAGAGATGGGCTATCGCCATATTGGGCAGGCTGGTCTTGAGCTCCTAGCCTCAAATGATCCGCCCACCTCAGCCTCCCAAAGTGCTGGATGCCAGGCGTGAGCCCCCACGCTCGGCCAGAACTGCCATTTCTGATCATAAATACACCTGTTGTATGTTCTGTTTTCTGTCTGTCTCACCAACAACTAGATTTCAGCTCCACAAGGTGTAGACAGTGTCTGTCACATTCATGCTGTCACCAGGGCACACAGTAGGTGCCCAGTATTTATCTGCTGAGGAAGTGTATTTGTCCATATCTTGCTTTGTTTTTTCGCCTTTTTTTTTTTTTTTTTTGAGACCAGGTCTTGCTCTGCCACCCATTCCAACCCCGGTTGGAATGCAGTGGTGCAATCATGGCTCACTGCAGCCTCGACCCCCTGGGCTCAAGTGAACCTCCCACCAGCACCCCCACCCAGTAGCTGGGGCTACAGGAGCGTGCCACCACGCCCAGCTAATTTTTGTAGAGATGGCATCTCTCCGTGTTGCTCAGGCTGATCTCAAATTCCTGGGCTCAAGCAATCCTCCCATTTCAGCCTCCCAAAGTGCTGGGACCATACGTGTGAACCACTGTGCCCCGGCCAGTTTGCTTTTTATTGAGAAAGAGTTTCGCTCCTGGTGCCCAGGCTGGAGTGCAATGGCACGATCTCGGCTCATTGCAACATCCACCTCCTGGGTTCAAACGGTTCTCCTGCCTCAGCCTCCCAAGTGGCTGGGATTACAGGCATGCACTACCACGCCCGGCTAATTTTTTGTGTTCTTAATAGAGACGGGGTTTCGCAGTGTTGGTCAGGCTGGTCTCAAACTCCTGATATCAGGTGATCAGCCCACCTCGGTCTCCCAGAGTGCTGGGATTACAGGCGTAAGCCACCATACCCAACCTCTTTTTTTTTTTTTTTTTGAGCTGGAGTTTCATTCTGTCACCCAGGCTGGAGTGCAGTGGCGTGGCCTCAGCTCACTGCAACCTCTGCCTCCTGGGTTCAAGTGATTTTCCTGCCTCAGCCTCCTGAGTAACAGAGATTAGACGTGCATGCTGCTTTGCCCGGCTATTTTTTGTATTTTTAGTAGAGATGGGGTTTCACCATGTTGGCCAGGCTGCTCTCGAACTCCTGACCTGACTCCACCTTCCTCGGCCTCCCAAAGTGCTGGGATTATAGGCGTGAGCCACTGCGCATGGCCTCCTTTTTTTTTGTTATTGATTTGTTGGTACTCTTTACATATGTAGGCTCCAAGACCCTCACTGTGTGACCCATGCAGGAAGCATGGTGGGTCTGGGCACCAGGGCAGTACCTTGGCTGTTGATCCGAATGCTCATGGGCAGCTGGGCTGCCATGGCCAGGAAGTTCTGCTGCAGTGCCCGCTGCATGAGCCGCTGCTGCTCGTCAGCCACCAGCGCTATCTTCTTCTCGGGAGGCTCCGCAGACTCCAGCTTCTCCCGCAGCTGTTCCAGGGCGGCTGCCTGTGCAGCCACGGCTGCTTGGGCGGCCGCTGCTTGCACAGCTGCTGCCTGGGCTGCCACCACAGGGTGGCCTGCCAGTGAGACAGGCAGGCGGCCAGGTACTGTGATGGGGATGGCTGAGTCCTCCTCTAGGTAGGAAAGAAGGGGAATTGGTGGCCAGGAGGGGCTGGGCCCTGCCTTCCACCCAACACAGGAACATGCACCTTCTTTTTTTTTTTTTTAGAGAAAGGGTTTCGCCTTACTGGTCAGGCTGGTCTCGAACTCCTGACCTCAGCTGATCCACCCACCTCAGTCCCCCAAAGCCTCTGGGCCCGGCCTAAAAAAACTTACTTTTTTAGACTGGGTCTCACTACTGTTACCCAGGCTGAGTGGTGTGATCCTGCCTCACTGTGGCCTCGGTCTCTTGGGCCCAGCGGATCTGACCGCCTCACCCTCCTGGGTGGCTGGGACCACAGGTGCGTGCCGCCACACCTGGCTAATTATTTTTTTTGAGATGGAGTCTCACTACGTTGCTTAGGCTGGTCTCAAACTCCTGGACTCAAGCAATCCTCTCGCCTCAGCCTTCCAAAATACTAAGATTACAGGCGTGAGCCACTGCGCCCGGAGGAGTGTCTGGGGTTTAAATCTATGCCTGTCTCAGCTCAAAGGCCCCTCCGCAGGAGCTCCGGGCAGCCTCTTCTCCTCAGCTTGCTCTCCCGACTTTGCGGCCCTGGCACGGCCACGATGTGCTGTTGCCTTCTCGTGAGCCCCACTGTGTGAGAACCTCCTCTGTCTTATTTGCCACTGTCCTCAGCACCAGGCCAACAAACATCAATGGGGGGCCGGGCGCGGTGGCTCAAGCCTGTAATCCCAGCACTTTGGGAGGCCGAGGCGGGTAGATCACAAGGTTAAGAGATCGAGACCATCCTGGTCAACATGGTGAAACCCCGTCTCTA
>NW_016107839.1:1223330-1224792 GCF_001604975.1 Cebus imitator
AAGAGCGAAACTCCGTCTCAAAAAAAAAAAAAAAACAAAAAAAAAACCCATCAATGGGGCCGGGCGCAGTGGCTCACGCCCGTAATCCCAGCACTATGGGAGGCCAAGGCCAGCGGATCCCCTGAGGTCAGAAGTTCGAAACCAGCCTTGCCAACATAGGAAAACCCTCCCTCTACTAAAAAATACCATAATTAGTTGGGCTTGGCGGTGGGCACCTGTAGTCCCAGCTCCTCCAGAGGCTGAGGCAGGAAAATCGCTTGAACCCGGGGGGCAGAGGTTGCAGTGAGCTGAGATCGCGCCACTGCACTCCAGCCTGGGTGACGAGACGGAAACTTCATCTCAAAAAATAAATAAATAAATAAAATAAAAGCCAAAAAACCAAACACCATTAATGGGTCCTGTTGGGACTCCCCAAGGCTGGGAGCGAGGTTAACGGAGGTCCACCAAAGACCAAATGAGCTCATGCTTAGCAAGACCCCATTCACCTTGGAGCTGACCAGCCCCTGGTTTTTAGGGCAACGTGGGGGTCACCCTGGATCTTTGGGCCAACCTTAAAAAGTGGGAAGCCACCAGCCAGTGTGGCCGACGAGAAACGGGAACCCAGACGGGCAAACGGCGGCCACGCTGCGGCATATGCTGTTGGTACCTCTGCGTTATGCAGGATTCAGAGGCTCAGAGGGAGGAAAACTGATCAACTGGTGATGCCTCCCTCGGCGTGGATGAGACAAACAGGGATCAATTAATAATGCCTGCGTTGGCCACAGGACTGGAAACATGGATTGATTAGCAATGTCTGCCTGCCACCTGTGTGGAATCACACGGTGATAGACTGGTCATGTCTGCCACGGGCAGAGGGCTGGTAGGTGGGAAGCGCTCTTCAAATCGGAAGCCGTTTTCCACGCCAACTACAGAGTTTCTCATCCTGGTTACCCGGAGACGGAAGAGGGGTCCCCCAAGGTCGGGCAGCCAGGCCCCATGCAGGTCCTTACCTTTCTTGATCTTGGGGGCGGGGGTGATGGAGCTGCCATTGGTGTTTGTGGCCAGGCCCAGGGAGGACACGGGCAGCTTGGGCGAGGAGAGCATGCTGTGCGCCCCGCCCGGCGAGTAGGCAAAGAGGGAGCCCCCAAAGCTCTGGCGCCGGCCCTCCCGACGGTTGCTGTCTATGGCTGCCTGGAGCTCGTTGGGGTTACTGAGGCCTCGCTTCTCACACTCATAAGGGTACAGGTACTTCATGTATCTGTGGGTGGGACGAGGGGACAGAATGGCACCCGGGTCACCCCTGCGGCTCCCTGTGGCCTTCAGTACAAAGTAAATCCCACTGTGGCACCACCATGCCTGGCTCCGCCCTTGGATTTGCTCAGCAGGCCCTGGAGCCGCTGGGCCTTCGCCCACGCTGTTCCCTCCACCTCAATGCTGCTCCCTGCACCTCAATGCTGCTCCCTGCGCCTCAATGCTGCTCCCT
>NW_016107839.1:1227887-1229378 GCF_001604975.1 Cebus imitator
CCTGCGCCTCAATGCTGCTCCCTGCGCCTCAATGCCGCTCCCTGCACCTCAATGCCGTTCCCTCCGCCTCAATGCTGCTCCCTGCGCCTCAATGCCGCTCCCTGCACCTCAATGCCGTTCCCTCCGCCTCAATGCTGCTCCCTCCGCCTCAATGCTGCTCCCTGCGATGGCCTCTGATTGCATAACTTCAGCGCCTGTGTGATTCTCACACCCCTACTTGATGCTCTCAGGCCCAGGATGCGCAGCGAGGCCTGGTGCCCTCAGCGGCTGCCTACCGCCCCCTCTTTTGCAGGCGCCTGGCACCAGCTGCCCAGAGCACCCTGGCCCGACCTCCGCCCAGCTGCCCGCCGCTCACTGGGTCCGCAGGGTGAAGGCCGCGCTGGTGATGGACGTGGGCAGGTTGAGGCCCTTGGTGATCTCCCGCCACAGCTTCTTGTTGATGACCTCCACGAGGCCGCCCTTCTCCGTCACCAGCACGTACAGCATGAACAGGTCAAGGACCTGTTTGGCCATGATGGGGATGCGGTTCACGGGTGTTCCTGGGGAGAGGGGCGAGAGGGAGGTGGGGGGCTGCCCGGGCACTGCAGGGAGCCCAGTGTCCCCGCCTCCACCCTCTCCACGCCGGAAGCACCCACCATCCAGGCTGTGACAACCACAGAGGTCGCCGGACGCTGCCCAGGGTCTCCTGTGGGCACAGGATCACCCAGGCTGGCAACCGCTGCTCCAGAGGGCACTGGAGGGGCAGCTCCGCCTTGGTTTCCCCACCAGTAACCCGGGCACGGGGATGGTGCAGCCCTCGAAGCTCGGGAGGAGGGACGTGCGGGAGACGCAGGGATCTCTGTTACCCTTCTCCATGCCACCCACCACAGCAGCTGCCAAAACAACCCCGCCACGCTCCCAGGGGCCCGTCCCCGCCACGCTTCCAGGGGCTCTGCCGTCTCAGGCAGGCAGTGGGGAAAGCTCAGCTCATCCCACTTGCAGTTTGGAGAATGGAGAGCTGTGGGCTAACCCAGGCAGGGGAGGGAGGCGTGGGGGGTGGGCTAGCACAGGCACAGGGGGTGGGGGTGGGTGGCTAGCCCAGGAGGAGGGGGTAGTGGTTATGGCAGGGTGGGAAACGGGGAGGGTCGGCGCAGGGGCAGGTGGGCTAGCCCAGGAGGAAGGCTCACACAGGCCCCTGCAACCTCACCTCCTGAAGCCCGCTGCAGACACAACCCCTCCTCGCCCTGCCACCCCACCCACCCTCAGGGCTCTGCCAGGCTGCCCCTGTACCAGGAGCCTCTGCTTCAGATGTCAGCCCTCCCTGGCCTGACAGCCCACAAGCCCCCACTGAAAGCCCTGGTCCTGTCAGTGAAATTCTGGGCTTATGGCCGGGCGCGGTGGCTCAAGCCTGTAATCCCAGCACTTTGGGAGGCCGAGGTGGGTGGATCACGAGGTCAAGAGATCGAGACCATCATGGTCAACATGATGAAACCCCGTCTCTACTAAAAATAC
>NW_016107839.1:1234039-1235126 GCF_001604975.1 Cebus imitator
AAAAAAAAAAAGGCCGGGCGCAGTGGCTCACGCCTGTAATCCCAGCACTGTGGGAGGCCGAGACGGGCGGATCACCTGAGGTCAGGAGTTCAAGACCAGCCTCACCAACTTGGATAAACTCTACTAAAAATGCAAAAATTAGCTGGGCACAGTGGCGCGCGCCTGTAATCCCAGCTACTTGGGAGGCTGAGGCAGGAGAATCGCTTGAATCCAGGAGGCGGAGGCTGCAGTGAGTCGAGACCCCGCCATTGCACTCCAGCCTCAGCAACAAGGGCAAAACTGTCTCAAAATAAATAAAAAAAGGATCAGCGGCAGAGGGTTCCCAGGGCCGCGCCCTGGCTCTGCGGCGGGTGGGCAGGAGGAGGATGTTTACAGAAGGAGCTGGGAGCATCACCAGGGCCGGCGTGGGGCCCAGATAAGGAAGGGTGGGGAGGTTGTTGGGGATCAGCAGGTCAGGTGGTCCAGCGGCTGCTCCTGAGGTGAGGGGGTGCGGTCAGGACCCCTCCCTCCCCTCACTCCCAGCCCCCGGAGAATTCTGAGAAATTTAGTTGAAGGTTTTTACTTTGTGACACAGCAAAAAAAAAAAAAAAAGTCTTTCCCTCTGGAGTGAAGGAGAGGGAATTGTGGAGTCTAGGGTGATGGGTAGGTTCACCTGACAGATTCTTAGCTCCCAGGGCCCCATTACAGTGGGAAGCTCTGGGAAGAAGGCAAGGAAGAGGGAGCTTTGAGCCTGGGTTTTGAAGGATGCATAGGAGCTGACTGGCTCTGCCCTGTAGGAATGCCCAGCTTGGAGAGGTAGGGAGAACTTGACACAGCCCCTCGTGGCCCCATGTGCCAGGGACCCCCATCTCACCCACACTCGTGGGCAGCCTACCATGCCTGCTGTTTGTCTGAGGCTGGGCTCACTCTGTCACCCAGGCTGATGTGCAGTCACAGCTCACTGCGGCCTCCACCTCCTGGGCTCAAGCAAGCCTTCCTCTTTGGCCTCCCAAAGTGCCAGAATTACAGGCACGGGCCATCTCGCCCAGCCTCACTGTGCTACCTTTCTTTCCTTTCCTTTCTTTTTCTTTTTTTTTTTTTTTTTTTT
>NW_016107839.1:1235376-1238222 GCF_001604975.1 Cebus imitator
TAGTAGAGACGGGGTTTCACCATGTTGACCAGGATGGTCTCGATCTCTTGACCTCGTGATCCACCCGCCTCGGCCTCCCAAAGTGCTGGGATTACAGGCGTGAGCCACCGCGCCTGGCCCTCTTTCCTTTCCTTTCTTTTTCTTTTAAGACGGAGTCTCGCTCTGTCACCCAGGCTGGAGAGCAGTGGTGCAATCTCGGCTCACTGCAAGCTCTGCTCCCCGGGTTCAAGCGATTCTCCTGTGTTGACCTCCTGAATAGCTGGGATTACAGGCACGTGCCAACACTCCTGGTTAATTTTTGTATTTTTAGTAGAGACGGGGTTTCACCATGTCGTCCTGGCTGGTCTCAAACTCCTGACCTCAAGTGACCCCCGCCACCTCGGCCTCCCAGAGTGCTGGGATCACAGGCGTGAACCCCTGCACCCGGTCCTCACGGCTTTCTAAGTGCCGCCGGGACACCAGGCGCTGCACCAGGCACGGGTGACAGCAAACCGGGTTGGCTGTGGACCCAGGAGCTCGGAACCCCACAGCAGAGTGGTCAGGGCCGGGCAGGTGTGAACAGGATGATAAAGGGTAGGGGCAGATCTGCCTGGCCGCGTAAGGGGCAGTGGGCCCCGGTGAAACCTGGGCTTGGAGGATAACAGAGCAGGGGCCCCCCGCCCAGGTCCCAGGTCTGGATTCCTCTGTTCCCAGCACGGGAGGGGTTAACTCGGAGGCTGCTGGGCAGTGCGGGCCGGGGGGCCCACAGCCCTCCTCCCCCTCCTCCTCTTTCCCTTCCGGGCGGCTGGCAGTGGCAAGTCTGGGGCTTGTGTTTATAGAAGCCAAGGGAGGGGTGGGTGGAGGCTGGGACACAGCGGCCCCTGCAACGGCCCCCGCCACAGCCCCAAGTGCGGGGACAGAGCCCTCCGCCCCACCCCTTCCTGCCTCTGTGAGCCCGGAGGCCTCCTCCCCCATCTGAACAGTGGGGACGGGAGCTACTCCCTGTAATAGAGGAGTGTGCAGGGGGTCGGAGCAGCCCCCACCCGGCTGCAGATGCTCCCAGGACCCCGTCTGGCCATCCAGGGCATCTGGTCGCTCCAAGCCGGGGTGAGGCCTGGGAATGGCCGCTGGGGACACCCCAGCCACCCTCTGTCATCTTTGAGCCTGTCTTGTGCCCTGGCCTCAGTTTCCCCACCTGGACACCAGCCCAGACCTGCCTTTGGAGGGTCCCTCCTCCACATGCCTGGTCCCCAGGCTGTTCTCAAGGCCTCGGCCATAAGACGCTCCCAGGCCAGGAGACACCGGGGCAGGGCTGGTATACCGTCGGTGCCCAATAAGTGTGCTCAGTAAACAGCCTCCCTGCACTCAGCACGTCTCAGGTACCTGCTGGCCACTGAGTGTTGGGCAGGAACTGTTTGTATCAACCTCCACCTCCCGGGGTTCAAGTGATTCTCCCGCCTCAGCCTCCTGAGGAGCTGGGACTGCAGGTGCCGCCACCACGCCCCGCCAATTTTTTGTACTTTTAGTGGAGACGGGGTTTCACCGTGTTGGCCACGATGGTCTCACACTCCTGACCTCGTGATCCTTCCGTCTCGGCCTCCCAAAGTGCTGGGATTACAGGCGTGAGCCACCGCGCACAGTCATTTGTGGCCCATTTTTACAGGTGGGGAAACTGAGGCCCTGGTGGGAGGAGGGGAGGGGCCAGGACTCAAAGGTCGAATCGGCGGCCACAAGCTCATCAGACTCTAAGCCACCTTGTGGAGGGGGATTGGGGCCCAGGTGGCCACCCAGACCTGACCCCATTCCCCAAGCACAGAGGGGGCACCACTCCCCCAGTACTCAGGAGTGGAGACCCCCACTTCACTGCAGGCTGGGTGCCAAAGAGATGACCTGGACTGTCTGTTCCGTGTTGGGGCCCTGAGACCCCCCCACCAAGGGACCTGCCGCTTAGACTCACAGCCAGGCCTCCTGCATCAGCCCCCCCATGGCAGGCTGTTTCCCCCCAAGACACCCCTGAAGTTCCTCCTGATTCGAGAGCCCGGGATGCCTCCAGCCATGGGGACCTTGCTACCCCGCAACATACCTGGAGCCAGCAGGGGCCCTCCTCCGGCCCGTTTCTGGGCCTTCCCTCCAGGGGGGTGGGGGCAGGGGGCTCACCTCGCTTCTGCATGAAGCTGAACAAGTCATCCAGGAATTCCTTCCTCTTGGGGTCCCCGTCAAGTTCATAGAGCTGTGAGGGCAGAGAGGGGACCGGTCAGTCAGCGCCAGAGCTCCGGCGTGGGAAGCCCGTCCCCGCTGCACTGGAGGCCGGGCCGGGACAGCAGCAGGGGTCGCCGCCTCTGAACGGCTCCATTGAGTCGCTGCCAGAGCCGTAGCGGAGCTGGGCAGGTGAAGAACACGGGCCGAGAGACAGGTGTGTGGGGGAACGAGCTTCCTGGGGCGGCAGCAAGGAGGCACCAGAAGCCGGTGGCCTGGGACGGCAGGCGGGACCCTCTCCTGGCCCTGGGGCCCCGAAACCCCAGATCAAGGTGGTCCCCAGCTGGTGGCCGCAGCGCCCCAGTCTCTGCCTCTGTCTCCATGAGACCCTCTCCCCGTTTCTCCCAAGACACCAGCTTGCTGGTTTTAGGGACACCTCACGCCAAATTGATCCTTAGTTCCCTATAGCTTAAAGAAATCTATTCTCCCACAGTCCTGGGGCCCGGAAATCCAAAATCAGCATCTCTGCAGGGTGGTGGCTCACGCCTGTAATCCCAGCGCTTTGGGAGGCCGAGGCGGGTGGATCACGAGGTCAAGAGATCGAGACCATCCTGGTCAACACGGTGAAACCCCGTCTCTACTAAAAATACAAAAATTAGCTGGGCATGGTG
>NW_016107839.1:1238379-1244674 GCF_001604975.1 Cebus imitator
AAAAAAAAAAAAAAAAAAAAAAAGAAAAGAAAAAGAAATCTATTCTCCCACAGTCCCGGAGCCCGAAAATCCAAAATCAGTGTCTCTGCAGGGTGGTGGCTCGTGCCTGTAATCCCAGCGCTTTGGGAGGCGGGGGAATGGCTTGAACCCGGGAATTCAACACCAGCCTGGGCAACAGAGTGAGACCCCATCTGTACAAAAATACAAAAAGTTACCCAGGCCGGGAGGCTTGTGCCTATAGTCCCGGCTACTCGGGAGGCTGAGGGGGGAGGACTGCTTGAGCCCGGGCAGTGGAGGCTGCAGTGAGCCGAGACCACGCCACTGCACTCCAGCACGGGGGACACAAAAGGTGTCTGCCGGGCTGCGTTCCCTCTCAAGTCTCCAGGGGAGGAGCCCTCCTGCCTCCACGGCTTCCGGGGGGTCCAGGTTCCTGGGCTCGTGGCCGCCTTGCTCCAGCCTCAGCCTGTCTTCGTGGAGGACACGTCCTGTCGTGTCTGTCGGTGATTTTGTCGGTGTGAACATCACAGAGTGACTCACACACCCCCCTCACGGGGGAAGCCTCCCACACACCCAGGCACCAGGCACGGCGCGGCGCTCCTAGGCTATAAATCCGCGGCTGCGCTGGATCCTGTAGGCAACGGGGACCCGGTGGTGAGCGTTTGTGCGTCGAACACATCTGAACACAGGCGAGGTGAAGAAGAAACACAGAATTCTCATGCTGTGGGGCCGCCGTCCTCCGTGCGGTCTGAGGTTGACCCAAGCGTCAACACGTGACTGTCCGTAAGAAGCCTGTTTCCAAATGAGGTCCCCAGCAGAGGTGCCGAGAATCCAGTACTCGAATCTAACTACTTCTTTTCTTTCCTTCCTTCTTTTTTTTTTTTTTTAGACGGAGTCTCGCTCTGTCCCCAGGCTGGAGTGCGGGGGCGCGACCTCGGCTCACTGCAGCCTCCGCCTTCCGGGTTCAAGCGATTCTCCTGCCTCAGCCTCCCGAGTAGCTGGGACTACAGGCGCCCTCCACCACGTTGGTCAGGATGGTCTTGATCTCCTGACCTTGTGATCTGCCCACCTCAGCCTCCCAAAGTGCTGGGATTACAGGTGGAAGCCACCGTGCCCGGCCTTTTTTGTCTGTTTTTAGAGACAGGGCCTCACTCTGTCAACCAGGCTGGAGTGCAGTGGTACAATCATAACTCACCACAGCCTCAACCTCCTGGGCTCAAGGGATCCTCCTGCCTCAGTTGCCCAAGTGGCTGGGACCACAGGCACCCGCCATCACACCCGGCTAAGTTTTACATTTTCTTTTGTAGAGATGGGGTCTTGCTACGTTGTCCAGGCTGGGCTCGAACTCCTGGGCTCCCTCGATCCTCCCATGTCGCCCTCTCAAAGTGCTGGGGTGACAGGCGGGAGCCACCGGCTGTGGCTTCACCTTTTATCCTCCTTGGGGGACACAGTTTAACCTAGACAGTGCCTGCCTGACTCACACAGCCAATCACTGCAAATAATCAGCACGCCTCCGGGGCTGTCCTGAGGGTCTGACAGGAGCCCATTTGCCCCAAGAACTGGCTCTGTTTTGCAGCTGGGGAAACCGAGGCACAGTGGTGCGTGTGGGGCCCAGGGCCTCCTCCTGGTTCCCATCCTGGTCCTCCTGCTGGCTTCCCCTTACCTGGACCCTGGGGTCTCCGCCTCCAGCTACGAAATGAGCCACTGACAGCCTCTGCCTGCCGGGGTGGTGGCCGGGGAAGACCGTCAGGCCCGGAATGTCTTCCAGAGGGGAAAGGGATTCCATCCGGGGTACAGGGGCCCGGAGGTCCCCCGGCCCTCCCCCACCAGGTTCTGGCGGGCAGGCAGGGGCAGGCAGGGTGGGGGAACGCCGGCTGGGATAATTAGAAAGCAGAGTTCAGGCGGGGGCCAATTTGCTGAGGAGGAGCAGGGACAAATACCAGGCTGCAAATTAAGCTCGGGGGAATGTGGCTGGCTGGGCAATGGGGGGCCTTGAAACCACCAATTAGGCCTCGGCTGGGATGATCCATCATTAGGGCCCAGGAACGAGGCCCACGCCCAGCCCCTGCTGCGGGGAAATCCTGGGTGCTGGGGAGGCCGGCTGAGGGCCCGGCCACCCTGCAGCCATCCTGCCCCTCCCTGGGCCTCAGTTTCCCCATCTGTGTATTGGAGGCCAAGTGAGGGCTTCCAGGAAGGGGCTGGGGGGGCAGCCAGGAGTCCTGACCTCTGCCCTGGGTGGTCGGGCTGCCAGAGGTCCAGCTGCCTGGTCTTTGTCTCCGCCCCACCCCGGCCAGCGCCAGACTGGCCAGCCCGCATTCCTGCGCTGATTTATGGTGGCCGGGGAGGCCCAGTTTCCCCTTCAGCTGTGTGAGGGGTGTGGGGCCCGCAGGTAGACCTGGCTGGCCGGGCTGGCGGGTCCCATGAGCACAGGCACGCACACAGGGCCACACGCCAGGCCTCCTCCTCCGACAGCCGCCCCCTCCCCTCCCCTCTCTTCCTCCGAGATCCGGTCCATCACCCGAGTCGTGGATTTAGGGGTTTGTCTGGGGTTTTTGTCTGTTCTGTCCCCAGAATCTAGAATCAGGCTGAGCACACAGCAGTTGCCTAATAAATGCTTGTTACATGAACCTCGATTTCCTCAGCTGTAATTTCGGGCCAGGCAGGGCGGAGAGGGGGACAGAATGAGCTCGCCCCCGGAAGAGGCGCCTGAGACAGCAGGTACTGGGATGGAGAGGATTTCACCACTGGAGCTGTTCTGGGGCAAACACCCCCCACCCAAAACCGCAGAGCGGGACCCGATTTGGAAAAAGGGCGTTGGCAGATGATCACGGTGAATTCCGGTGGGTCCCGCATCCCACCGCAAAGAGACACGGAGACAGAGGCCCGGAGCCCCCAGAAGCCGGGGGAGGCAGAAGGTCCCTCCTGCGGCCCCTGGACGGAGCAAAGCCGTGCAGATGCCGGGATTTTGGACTTTGGGCTCCAGGACAGAGGGAGGACAGGTCTCAGCTGTCTCAAGTCCACTGTCTGAGGTCCTGCGTCACGGCAGCCCCCTAAGATGCGAATGCAGAGGCCAGCATGTCTCTGGGGACCAGGGGAAGGTCGTCCCCTCCGAGATTCTGACGCAGTGAACCCCCTTCCCCAGCACAGTCCCTACAAAAACCTCGCCACGCTTCCCGCCTCAGTTTCCCCACCGCTCAAGAAGAGTGTGTGAGAAGACATAGAAGCTTTACCCCAAGCACCTAGCACATTCCGGGTGGGGAAACCGAGGCTCAGGTCAGCCAACAGCTGCCCCGTGTGGGGCCAGGAAGGGTTGGGGGGGCAGGAGCCATCAACCCCCAAGCCAAACGGTGGGTGAATGAGGCCAGTGGAGAGGCACGGTCAGCCCCCCGTGGGGCCGGGGCACTGATGCGTGGCCGTAAAGGGAGGGCGGGTGGGGGGCCCAGCTGCTGGTGGGGGAGGCGTTTCTAATGGCTGTTGCTGTGGCTGGCCAACACAAAGCTGGCAGTAAAGGCCGCCTAGGCTTTATGGGTCTCTGGCCCCTGGTTCCGCTCCCCTGTGGCGGGGGGGGGGAGGGTGCCCTGCCCTGGCCAGCTGGCCTAGGCCCCAGGGATGGGAAAGCAGGGGGCGGTGTCCAGGCTGCCCATGGCGGTGTCCAGGCCCCCGCTGTGGGCAAGATCCCAGTCAAATTGCTGGGCCACAGCACACCCCATGGCAAACCCAGGCCTTGGTTCCCACCTGGGTCCTGTGGCTGAAACCCTGCCCCTCCCAAACATGGACCAGAAAGCTCTGAAATCAGCCGCCCAGGAGACACCCGCACGAGCCCTAAAATCGGGCAAAACCTCCGGAAACCCCCTCCCTGGGGCTGAGGGCCAAGATAAGGCGCCCTCCCCTCCCCTCCCCTCCCCACTGCCTGATTTCCCTGGGGCCGGCTCTCATCCGAAGGAGGCTCTGGAGACAACCCTCCGCTGAGACCACACCGCCCCTCCCATCAGCCCTGCCCTCTGCCCTGGCCGTTCCCTTCGTCTGGAACAGGCCTCAGCCCCTTCCCTTCGACTGGGTCCAACCGGGTCCAGGGTGGTCATTCCCTCCCGGGAGAGGAGCCCCGCCCGCCGCCCTCCCCGGACGGATAACGCAGCGGCCGCTCCCGCCTCCACGGACACCCTGCTGCCACCCACCTTTACCACCCACTGGCCTCACGAGCCTTCTGGCTCACGGACCTCAAAGCCCCCCAAGTCCTCGCACGGCCCCAGCTGTCTGGATTCACCAATGTGCCTCTCGTCTGTCCCGGGACACGGGGAATTCTCATCTCGTTCCCGGTGTCCAAAACCAGGCACACAGCAGTTGCTTAATAAATGCAAGTTAAGTGAACTTCCTTTCGAAGTTCGATCCCGTGAAATGGGGCGTGGCAGGGCTATGGGGCCGCACGGCAGGCCTGGGGTCTTTCCCCGAGGGGCCCTGTCCCCTCTGTCCACTTCCTGCTGTGGGACTGGAGGGTGTGGACTCCTAATAACCAAGGCTGGGCCGACCCTCCCGTTCTCAGCAGCACCTGCTTCGGAGAAGGGAAACTGAGGCACAGAGCGTGTGCAGCCAAGCCGCCCCCAGGTCCCCTAACCTCGCCCCTCCTGCCAGACCCTTCCCCGCTCAGCAGCTGGGGGGCTTTTCACAGCCGTCTGGGCACGACCCTCCCCTGGCCACAGGCTCCCAGGGCCCCCCATTCCTCTCCTGCTCCCTCCAATCCCGACACGTGAGTCTTCGGGGCTCTACTCGGGTGCAAGTTTAGGGTTGGGGTTTGTGCCATGGGGAGACCCCGGCTCCCTGCAGCCTCCACCTCCCGCCTTGGCCACTGGGGTCACAGGGGGGCCCCACCACGCCCGGCTAATTTTTGTATTTTTACAGAGACGAGGTCTCGCTGTATCGCCCAGGCCGGTCTCAAACGCCCGGCCTCAAGTGAACCTCCGGCCTCGGCCTCCCAAAACGCCAGCATGACCCTGAGCCTTGGCGGCTTTTTGAGTAAAACACACGTGCCCCCACCCAGGCCTCCTCCCAGCGCCCTGTTCCTTCTGCCTGGAATGCAGCCCCCAGGTCCCTGCAGGGCTCCTGCCTTCCCGCCCCAACCCCCAATGTCGCCTTCTGACGGCGCCCCCCGCCCTGCCCCCTGCCCCACAGCCCCTCTCAGCCTCCGACCCTCCTTCCTCTTTAGTTTTCTTCCCAGAACTCTGTACAACCGAGCTGGAGGACACACTCCGTGGCTCTGGGGTGGAGGCACCACGCTGTGGCTCCCGGTCCCAGAGGCTCCCCAGGCTCTGCACGGGGTGTGGGGGAGGCCTGGGGGGTGGGAGGTACCGGCCCACCTGCTGGTGAGGACGGGGTGGGGGACGGCCCTCTGGAGGGGGCACCTGTGAGCAGGGAGGGCAGCGGGGCTCAGGTGGTGGCGCCAGTGGGGGAGGGGAGGACAGGGCGCTAACCACCGCCCCCAAGCCCTCCGAGGGCAAACAGGAAATTCTTGTTTGTGGCGAAACGTTGATTATTTTCTCCACCCCACCTCCCACAGAAACAACTGCTCAGGGGGTCAGTGGACTTTGCTGGGGACCAGGATAACTCTCGGGGCCCCCTGGGAGGGGGGAGGGGGCCCCCCCGGCCGCCCGGACCCCTCTGGAACCAGGGCACTCGGCTCTGGCTTGGGACTCCCCTTCCCTAGCCCACTGGCTTGGCTCTGGGAGGTGGGAGGAAAGTCAGGAAAAGACCCCTGAGGTTTGCAGGAAATCCAGAGGGGAGAGCTGGCCAGGAGAGGAGGGGGCGGCGGGGGACAGTGCAGGTGGCCCCTCCCCAGCAGGGCTGGACAAGGCAGCTCCCAAGGTCACAGCAGGGCGGCGCCCAAGGTCACATCGCCTGGGCTGTGGTTTCCCGCTCAGTCCCCAGGAAGGCCCCACCTGGGCACTCCTGCCAGGTCCCAGCAGCTGCGGGGGACCCAGGGCGGTGTCCTTGGGCCCAGAGGCCCAGGCTGTAAAGAAACCGCCTGTCTGCAGGGCCCCCTGGGAGAACCTTTGCCCCCCAGGCCCCCTCCTGTCTCCCAGGAGGCTCCAAAGTCCAAGGGGCCCCACCTGGGGGATGAGGCCATGGAGGGGTGCAGGAGCTGGGAGGCACCTGACCCGACTGCAGCCCTGCGGACGCTCCCTTTGCCCACAAAATCCAGGGAAATCCGAGAAGTAAACCAAGTGTCTCCAGATCGGGGCCCGCTGAGCCCCGAGCCTCCAGGAAGGTGGGCCTGAGACTTGGCAGAGAGATGTCAGAAGAGACA
>NW_016107839.1:1245470-1249439 GCF_001604975.1 Cebus imitator
GCCTCCCAAAGTGCTGGGATGACAGGCGCACACCACTACACCCTGCCTAATTTTTTTTGTATTTTCCATAGATACGGGGCTTCACCTTGTTGGTCAGGCTGGTCTCAAACTCCTGACCTCAGGCAATCCTCCTGCCTCTGCCTCCTGAGGTGCTGGGATTCTGGGCAGGAGCTACGCTGCCCAGCCTAGAAAGGCACGTTTGCATCGCCCAATATGGCTTCTGGGAAACTGAAAAAGTATGTTTTCCTTTAAGGCCAGATATAGGTCTGCAGACGCTCAGAAGCGGCAGCAACAGATCTGAGTCAGCAGCCGCCCTCCGGCCGTGGCCTGAGCCACCCACGTGCCCAGTGGGGCGTTCCCAGGCTGCTGAAGGGTCCGAGGGGAAAACAGAATTCATCCAACGGCTGGGACCACCCAGACGAGGCAGGAACTCTGAGGTTTGGTTCCTTCTTCTACTTCGGTTTTTTTTCCCTTTTTCTGAGACAGGGTCTTACGCTAAGGGGCCGGGACAACAGGCGTGAGCCCCTTCGCCCAGACAATGCAGTCTGCTTTTAGAAGATCGTATAGGCCGGGTGCGGTAGCTCACGCCCATAATCCCAGCACTTTCGGAGGCTGAGTCGGACGGATCACGAGGTCAGCAGTGAGAGACCAGCCTGGGCAACATGGTGAAACCCTGTCTCTACCAAAAATACAAAAAATTAACCGGGCGTGGGGGTGGGTGCCTGTAATTACATCTACTGGGGAGGCTGAGGCAGGAGAATTGTTTGAACCCAGGAGGCGGAGGTTGCAGAAAGATTTCAAAACGGCACCACTGCACTCCAGCCTCCATCCTGTGTGAGGGGGCAAGACTCCCGCTCTCAGAAACAAAATAAGTAAATAAACAAAAAGAATAATAAAATTAACCCATGTAAGGCTTTACAACTAAGTGACATTTAGTGCACGACCATGTTATGCGAACCACAATCTCTGTCCCCATTATCCCTCGTTCCCCGTCCCCTCCCCAGCCCCGGCACCCACGCACCCCCTCCTGTCTCTGTGGACAGGCCTGTTCGGGACATTTCATAGGAATGGGGTCACGCTGCGTGACCTTCCGTGTCTGGCGCCTCTCGGCGAGCCTGAGGTCCTCCAGGTGCACCTGCGCTCGGCCTGGGTCAGAGCCTCGCTCCTGCGCACGGCTGAGCCGTGTTCCATGGTGGACGGGCCTCCCTGTGTCTGTCCGTTTCTCCCTCTATGGACACCTGAGCTGTTCCCACCTTTTGGCTCTTGTGAATCGTGCTGGTTTGAACACACGTGTGTAATCACCTCACCTGTTTTGGTTTCCTCTGGTTTTGGGAAAAGAAAGAACTCACTGTGACTCCTGTAACCGGAGTTTAAGAGAGCTGGTTTTTATCTCCCAAGTCCCCATAAAGCACTCAAGCATCCGGGATGGCAAACGAGGTGCCCCCTCCTTCCAGCAGCCTCCCAGGGTGGAGGGACCGAGGGGCTTGGAAGTCAAAATCAAGATCACACCAGGTCCCTCCCCTGCTCCACAGTCAACCATGGCTCCCTACTGCCCCAAGAAGCCCCAACTCCCTGCCTGCCTACAAGGCCCCCCCACGAGAACCTGCCCTCCACACGGCTACAGCCATCTGTACACACACCGGCTGCTCCCCCTGGGCCCTCCTTTCCCTGTGTAAGACCCTCAGGTGGCCTGTGCTGACCCCCAGCACCTGTCCCGGCGTCAGGCTGGGTGCTCCTGCATTGATTTTGGGGATGGTCTCTTTCCATCCTTCCCACCTGCCTCCCACCCATGAAGCAGAATCTGGGCCGGGCACGGGGGCTCAGACCTGTCATCCCAGCACTTTGGGAGGCTGAGGTGGGCGGATGACCTCAGGTCAGGAGTTCAAGACCAGCCTGGCCAATATGGTGAAACCCTGGCTCTACTAAAAATATAAAAATTAGCCGGGTGAGGTGGTGAACGCCCGTAGTCCCAGCTACTCAGGAGACTGAGGCAGGAGAATCGCTTGGACCTGAGAGGCGGAGGTTGCAGTGAGCCGAGATTGTGCCACTGCACTCCAGCCTGGGCAACAGACCGAGACTCTGTGTCAAAAACAAAACAAAAGCAAGACGGAATCAGGGTCTATGGGGGCACGGCGCCTGGAATCCAGCAGGCGTCCACTGAGGAAGGAGAAAGCCCGGGCGCGGGGGCTCATGCCTGTAATCCCAGCACTTTGGGAGGCCGAGGTCAGAGGATCGCTTGAGGCCGGGAGTTGGAGGAAGGAAGGAAGGAAAGAGGCCCAAGGACCTCTCATTCCTCTAACGCCGGCGTCTCCCTCCCGGCCCCTCTCTGAAGCCCCATTCCTGGCAGCTCCCACTCACTGACAGCGCCCCCCAGTTCCCCACCCCCTCCCAGAGGCCTGATAATCCCACTGTCGGGCGCGGCGGAGGGCCAGGGAGGAGGCTGAGATGACTCAGCATTCTCGGCCGCTGCTCCCCAGGTGGGCAGGGTCCCTGGGGGCCGCTGGGCCTCCCCCTCCACACTAGCACCCACGCTGCTACTGGGAGGGGTGGGCAGGGCGGGACCCAGCACCACCTCCCCCACACCCCTGGGGCCCTGCTCCGCATGTGGGGAGACTGAGGCACGGAGGGGTCCCCACCTGCCTGGGAACCAGGTTTACAGAGGCCTCACAACCTGTAAAGCCCCTCCCTCGTCCATGGCCTGGGGAGGCAGAGCGAGCTGGCACAGTGGGCCCCGGCAGCCACATAACATGGGTAAGGACTCCAGGCCGACCAGGCACGGTGGCTCATGCCTGTAATCCCGGCACTTTGGGAGGCCGAGGCGGGAGGATCACCTGAGGAGAGGAGCCTGAGAGCAGCCTGGGCAACATGGTGAAACCCCTATTCCCTACTAAAAAGAGAACTCTCTACTAAAATACGAAAATTAGCTGGGTGTGGTGGCTGGCACCTGCAGTCCCAGATATTCCAAAGGCTGAGGCAGAAGAATCGCTTGAACCTGTGAGGCGGAGGTTGCAGTGAGCTGAGATTGAACCACTGCACTCCAGCCTGGGCGACAGAGTGAGACTTTCTTTTTTTTTAAATAAAGACGGGGTTTCACCACGTTGGTCATTCTGGTCTTGAACTCCCGACCTCAGGTGATCCGCCCGCCTTGGCCTCCAAAGTGCTTGGATTACAGGCGTGAGCCACCGCGCCCGGCCCAGGGTGAGACTTTGACTCAAACCAACAAAAAAGACTCCAGGCCTCATCCCCTCCCCACAGACACAGACTGGCGACCGGGGATGAACAGCTGAACAGATGAGGCAGGAACGAAGGAAGGAACGACGCTGGAGCAGAGCTGGGGGCTGTGGGAGGGAGGGGTGCAGAGGCACGAGCACCTGGCGTCTTGAGCCCCAGCCTGCCTGTCCTCCAGGCCTCAGTTTACCCACGGTGGGCATAGGCGGATGCCACCTAGAAGTGGAAGCCGGCGCTGTGGTGCTACAGAGCAACAGGCCAGGGACTGCGTGCGGCCCTGGGAGGCCGGGGAATTTCAAGTCTCAGGGTGTTTTTCCCTTTCCGGAAACTCCCGGGGCACACACAGAGGCGGCAGAGCCGAGGGGGGCCCACAGGGCTTCTGCCAGGACAGTGCACTCTGCAGCCGTTACCAAGCACCTCTTGTATGTCCTGGCCGATGGTGTATGCCGGGGAGATGCCGTGTCCTAAAAGGGCCTGGACTACCCGGTTCAGGGAGCAGGAGGCAGAGGCAAGCTGCGGTGGGTGGACTGCAGAGAAATGAGACGCCAGGGGACCAGCAGCCCCGACCGACTGGCAGGTACTGCAGGGTCAGAGGAGGGCAGGTCACCCACACACAGCAGGCGCTCACTCTCAGGGTGACCCGCTGCCCCGCACACAGCAGGCGCCCACTCTCAGGGTGACCCCCTTCCCCGCACACAGCAGGCGCCCACTCTCAGGGTGACCCCCTTCCCCGCACACAGC
>NW_016107839.1:1249979-1251368 GCF_001604975.1 Cebus imitator
GCACACAGCAGGCGCTCACTCTCAGGGTGACCCCCTTCCCCGCACACAGCAGGTGCCCACTCTCAGGGTGACCCCCCACTGAGCTTCCTTAGCCAGCGTCTGCTGTGCCTTCCCAGCCCCTTCCCCACCCTCTCTGGGCTCTGCTGGCCGTGGGCTGCTCGCCCACCGAAGCCACAAGGCCCTTTCAATTCCCGTCAGCCCGCGGCCTCCGTGGCGGATGCACATGCTGAGAGCCCCCTCGGGCGCGGGGAAATTGGGGAAGTGATTCTAGGCAGGGCCGACATCTGCCAGCTCCGCTCCCCCCGCCCCCCCGTCCCCCGTCCCCTCTCTGGGAACACGCGGCGCCCCACGCCCCACGCACGGAGCAGATGTTAACACCAGGCTCCAGAAATGACCGGGAGGCGCGGCCCGGGACGCTGGTGCGGTCAAGGTGCTTCTCTCTGGATTTCCGGATCACGAGATCCTGGGGGAGTTTGCTGACGTCAAGCCCCTCGCTCTCTGTGGCGGCCCTTCGTGTCATCGTGGGGGGGGGGGCCACCCTGGAACCTCGGTCTTCTCACCTGAGAGGACGCCCTGGGGCAGCTGTGTGGGGGCTGCAACACGGATGGGGGAGTCCCTTGTTCAGGGAGGAGACCCTGATCGGCTGCTAGCCCATTTCACAGTTGGGGAAACTGAGGCCCACGAGTCCCGGAGGACAGGGGCAAGCCTGGTGCTGAGATGCGGCTGGGGTGGGGTCAGCTGACAGGCACTCCCAGAAAGTCCCATGGCATCGTGAAATGACAGGCAAACACGGGGCCGGGGGTCCCCCGCGGAGCCCCCAGCCAGGGCACCGGCCCTAAGCAGCCCCTCTGTCTGCCAGGAAGCCCATTTCATAGATGTGGAAACAGACACGGATCTGGGTTGACGGCAGGGGGTGCCACAGGCGATCCTGGGCCACACCTCACCCCAGGGTGCCCAGCACCGGGCGGCGGGGGGGCACCCAGCAAACATTTCAAAGGATCAGAAAGCCACAAAAGCAGAATCTCAGTGTGGCTGGGCGCTGGGACGCCAGCATTGTGGGAGGCCGAGGCGGGCAGACTGCTGGAGCCCAGGAGTTCGAGATCAGCCTGGGCAAGATGGTGAAACCCTCCTTTTACAAAAAAAAAAAAAATTAGCCAGGGATGGTGCCGCGTCTGTCATGCCAACTACTCAGGAGGCCGAGGCAGGAGGATCACTTGAGCTGCGGAGACGGAGGCTGCAGTGAGCTGGGACAACATCACTGCACCTCAGCCTGGGCAACAGAGGAGACCCTGTGACAAACAAACAAATGAGGAAACAGAGGCCGGGCGCGGTGGCTCACGCCTGTAATCCAAGTGCCGTGGAGGCCAAGGCGGGCGGATCACCCGAGGC
>NW_016107839.1:1251918-1259391 GCF_001604975.1 Cebus imitator
ACAAAAATTAGCCGGGCGTGGTGGTGCGTGTCTGTAATCCCAGCTACTCGGGACGCTGAGGCAGGAGAATCGCTTGAACCCGGGAGGCTGCAGTGAGCCGAGATTGTGCCACTGCACTCCAGCCTGGGTGACAGGGCGAGACGCTGTCTCAAAAATAAACAAACAAATAAAGTAAAGGTAAAAAACCAAAAAATAAAAAAGAAATACCAAGTGTTCTCTTCCCCCAGCTCCAGGCAATGACGAGCCTGCCACTCTGTGCTGCCGGGGCATTCTGTACAGGGGTGGGGGGACCCCCAGAAATCCTCACGCTCCCACCTGGACGCCAGGGACTTGCCTCCCCGAGCCTCATTTCTCCCTGCTGAGAAATGGGCTTGGAGTCACCTCAGGGTCCAAGGGCTTTGCCCAGGGCCGGGGTTCCCTGCAGCTGGGACCTGGACAGTCCCAGGAAGCCCCAGAAGTGACATCCCCAACAGGCGTGTCCATTTGGAAAGGGGCGGCTGGCAGGAGAGCGGTCCCATTGCTCCCAGCCCAGGCTCTCCGAACGGACACGCACCCTGGGATGGGCAGCAGGAGCTGGGCGGTCCAAGGGGCCAGAACACGCCTGTCTGGCCACATCAACGCCGTCCCCTCAGTGGGACGCGGGCCCACCTGGAGTCTGAGCCCAGGACAGCGGCAGGGAGGAAGCGGCCGCTTCCCGCCTCCCACCCGGGAGTCAATAGGAAGGGTCCTCCCTGGTGGGCTCAGGGTCTGGGGTCCCTTGGGGCACACCTGGCAGGAGCTTCTCCCAGACCCGAGGCCGAGGGCAGGTCAGGAACTGGCCCTACAGTGGGGACGCAGCCTCGGAGGAGTCACTCTGGCCGCTCCAGGGACACCTCACCCCCGGGGAGCAGACGGAGGTGGCCTAGGGCTGCCCAGGGCACACAGCAGGCACCCACGACGCACACCATGCCCGCTCTACAGGAGTCAGAGGACAGGCCTGTTGAACCTCAATGACCAGGGATGAAAACCTGGTCACAGGAGCTACACTCCTTCCAACACGACCCTCGGCTTACGGGTGGGGAAACTGAGGCACAGAGGAGGAGGTTACGGGCGGCTGGCCCCGGTCGGGGCAGAGCTGGGATCTCTGCACTTTAGCTGGGCTCTCTCCCCACAGGCAGCATTAAAGCAAATGAGTAACTGCAGAGGTGATTTGTCTAGTCCCTCCCGAAGAACCAGGTCCAAATGCTCCCAAGAGCTGGGCACCCGGCCAACGTGGGAGGGGCCGGCGGCCGGGCAGGGTGCCAGCTGGGGCAGAGACGCCCAGCCGCTCCTGGAGAAATGGCCATCAGTGAGGAACTACAGGGCGGATGGGGGTGGCAGAGAAACCGAGGGGAGAGAAGACAGACGGAGACAGAGAGAGACAGCAGGACCTGGACACAGGCCTGCTCCCCTGTGAGCCCAGGAGTTCAGCCTGGGCAACACAGCAAGATCCTCTCTCTAAAAAAGACAAAATAAAACTAGCCCGGTGTGATGGCGCGCACCTGTGGTCCCAGCTAATCAGGAGGCTGGCGCAGGAGGACCACCTGAGCCGGGAGGTCGGGGCTGCGGTGAGCTATGACTGCACCCCTGCACTCCAGCCGGGGTGACAGAAAGAGACCCTGCCTCAAAAAAAACCACTAAAAACCAGACAGTGGAGGGGACAGCGAGTTGGGGAGAGATGGCACGGGGAGAAATGCCAGATATAGGTGACGGGGAGGAAGGCGGCAGATCACGCTGCATGTGTGTCCCTATACAACAATCCTGCATGTTCTTCACATGTACCCCAAAACCTAAAACGCAATAAGAAACAACTTCTCACAACTATTTTGTAACAGACAGTACAATATTGTTAACTATAAGTCATGGTGCTATTCAATAAAAAAAAAAAACAGTCATTTTGATCAAAAGAAAAAACAGAAAAGACAATGAACCGGGTCTAGGCAGGCTCACAGTGGGGATCCCCCCAAGGCCGAGTTCGGGGGTCCTGGGTGGGGGACGCTCACTTGCCCAGATGACCCACGTTTGTGGTAGTGAGTGTGATGCCCCTGAGCTGGGTAAAGGTTTGGAGGCACCGGGGCAACAGGGCTGAGGCCGGGGCTGCCATGCGGCACACACACACACAACACGGCCGTGTGGGACCCACGCCCTGGGCACCAGACACTCCCACGTACACACACACACACCCCGGACGCGCCCCTGCAGCCAGACACATGGGGAGCAGACACGCCCGGGAGATAAGGACACACCTGCCCTTCACTGTGCCACCCCGACGGGACTCCAGCGCCGGGGGCATCAGCGTCTGCTCTTCTGCCCTGGGCACGGCTGTGTTCCCAGTATGCAGATGAGCTGGCATACAGCAGGTGCTCCCTAAGTGCCCACGGGAGGGTCCTGCTCAGATACACGTGCACTCCGGGACCCAGAGCCTGGTGTTTCTGCCCTAACCTCACCCAGGGCACAGTGCCACGTTGGCAGAGATCTCTTCTCTCCATGAGTCTGAAATCCAATGTCAGTGGGGCTGTCATCCCCAGCGGCTCCGGGGGGTGGGGGTTGTCCCTCCTTCTTCTCCCAGCTTCTGGGCGCTCCAGGTATCCTTGGCTTGTGGCCACACCGCTCCACCCTCTGCCTCTGTCTCCACACAGCTGTCTTCCTATGTGTCCGTCTCCACGCTTCCCTTATATTTATTTTTTATTTTATTTTTGAGAGAGCGTCTCGCTCTGACCCCCAGGCTGGCGTGCAGTGGTGTGATCTCAGCTCACTGCAACCTCTGCCTCCTGGGTTCAAGCGATTCTCCTGCCTCAGCCTCCAGAATAGCTGGGACTACAGGCGCACGCCTCCACGCTCAGCTACTTTTTGTATTTTTAGTGGAGACGGGGCTTTGCCACGTTGGCCGGGCTGGTCTCGAACTCCTGACCTCAGGTGACCTGCCTGCCTCGGCCTCCCAAAGTGCTGGGATTACAGGTGTGAGCCACTGTCCTGGTTCTTTTTCTCTATTTTTTGACACAGGGTCCTGCTCTGTTGCCCAGGCTGGAGGGCAGTGGCACCACCATAGCCCACGGTAGCCTCGACCTCCTGGGTTCAAACAATCCTCCCACCTCAGCCTCCTGAGTCGCTGCGACCACGCCAGCAAACCACCACGTGTAGCTAATTTTGCTTACTTATTTATTTATTTTTTCAGTCGGGGTCCCACTGTGTTGCCCAGGCTGGTCTCAAACTCCTGGGCTCAGGCGATCCTCCTGCCTTGGCCTCCCAAAGCGCTGGGATCACAGGCGTGACCTCCCTCTTAGAGGACAACCGACTGACGTGGGATTTAGGGCCACCCTACTGCACAGGACCTCACTGACACTAACGACAGCCACAGGGACCCCACCTCCAAATGCAGTCCCATTGTGAGGTCTGGGGTGGACATGAGTTTTGGGGGGGACGCCATCCAACCCAGGACGGGCGCCTCCTGGAACTCGGGTCCTTATCTGCTCTCATGTCCTCCGTCTCTGAGGGTGGCAGAGGAGGCTTCTGGGCATGGAACCAGGGCACTGTATCCGGTGTGGCTTCCATGCACGGGGCCTGGGTTCCCAGGGAGCTTGCTGGCTGAGCCTGACCAGAACCAGGGCCTGCAGGGGCGGCGGGAGGAGCGGCCCCCACGCAATCCCTGCCCAACTGCCTCGGCCCAGGGACCCCCCAGCCCAGCCCTGACCAAGGGGCACGGCCACATCCCGGCGCCGGGGCCTTCAATGGCCAGATTAGCCACCGTTTAACCCTGTGACCCCCAATTGTCCTCTGGCCGTGTGCAGCCGGCAGAGCGGAGAAGAGGCGGTCCGCACCCGCCCCCTGCGCGCCACCCACCAGGTCGGCACCGCAGCGGCTCCCAGCCTGGCTCCCGGCTGCCCACGGGGGACGACCTTGAGTCACGCATCCAGGTGGGCGGGGCCGTCCCGCCCCCGCCCCGGTCAGGACACAGAGTCAGAGTATTTGGGCATCCAAGGGACCTGAACTTCAGCCCTTGGTGTCTGGTAGGGAAACTGAGGCAACAGTGGCCAGGGCTCTGCCAGCAGCTCCTCTGGGTCTGAGAGGGTGGGGGGCACCCCAGTGGCCCTGTCCATAGTGCAGTGGTCACTGGGGCAGCATCGGCTAGGCTGGCTCCAGAGCCCACAGTGGGCAGGGCGGGCGCTGATCTGTGCCCCGTGGCTGACACAAGCCGCTGACCAAGACAGACGGCACCGCTCTCAGCAGCCCCGGGGGCTAATGGTTAACAGGCCCCACTGTGACCTCATGCTTCAGGGGCCAGCGCGAGGCTCCCAGATGCTCAGGAACACAAGAAGGTCGTCCGTCATGGGCACATGTGTGCACACGCGGGGAGCCAAGGCAGGCACGCTTTTGGATGCACACACACGCATGCACATCATGCATGCACACGCACACACACACATGCACACACACACACACGCACACACATGCATGCACGCACACACATACACACACACAAACATGTGTGCACGTGCACGCATACATTCATGCATGCATGCATGGGCACACATACACACAGACATGTGTGCACACACATGCACACATACAAACACACATACACACACACACACACACATGCTTGCAGCCAGCCCTGACACACACACACACACACACACACACACACACACATCCAAACAACACACATGAGCCCGGCCGGCACAGCAGCTCATGCCTGTAATCCCAGCACTTTCAGAGACCGAGGTGGGAGGATCACTTGAGCCCAGGAGTTTGCGACCGGGCTGGGCAACGTGGCAAGACCTCATGTTTGTATTTTTAAAAATGCACACACAGCAGACCCATACCCCAACATAGACATTCACACAGGATGTGGTCAGGCAGACGCACGCCTGGACACACACACCAACAGGACCACGCAAAACAGGGACGTGGGACGTTTGCCACGTCAGTCGGCACACAGGGACCTAAATGAACACCCTCGTACCGGCGGGGGACACGCAGGTGGACGTGTGTGAGGTGCCGCTGGCTGGGTGTGCACAGCCCCACACACGAGACCCACAGAATCCAGCAGGTGCCTGACGGGCAGACGCCCCGGAGGGTCCAAAGACGCCGACTCTGGAGCAAGACCCCCTCCCAGGCAGGGTCCCACGAGATGGGACCCACAGGCTTCCCGGCCACAGGCCCAGAGTGCACACTTGCTCGCACGCAGGCCAATGGCGGCTCACCACACCCATACCCCGGCCGGGCACCACGCGGGGACACGCTCTGCCTGCGGGCACCGCTCCCTTGGGCCGCCGCGTGTGTTATTAGAAAGCGTGGGGCGGGGCCGGCACTTGGCAGCAGCCACCAGGGTGGGGAGCCGGCGGTGGGCGTGGGGCCAGGCCGCGACGGCGGTGACCCCGTGGCGGTGACCCGGCGGCCAGGCGGCGGTGCAGGGGCCAGATAAGGCTCTTCCGGCTGAGTCAGCGAGGCTCCTGGCACTGGCACGGGCCGGGGCACAGTGCCAGGGGCTGGCGGGCAGGCACCCTCCCCCCGCCCGCCAGGGCCCAGCTGGCCCGGCGCCAGCAGCCACAGCGGCTTTGATGAGGCAGGCGCTGCCCTGGCGGGGAGGACCAGGCACCGAGGGGCTTCCCGACAGCCCTCCCCCCAGCTCACGTGCGGCCTGGGCTCCCGGAGGCCGAGGAAGACACCCGCACCAGGGCTGGCGGCCGAGGGCCTGGCTCGGGGCCCTCTGAACAAACACACTCTGTCTCAAACACGGCCGCCGCCTCTGCGCTCGGAACCCACTGCCTGACCTCCGGGCAAAGGCCCAGGCCCAGCCATC
This sequence comes from Cebus imitator, assembly GCF_001604975.1. Taxonomy (NCBI): domain Eukaryota; kingdom Metazoa; phylum Chordata; class Mammalia; order Primates; family Cebidae; genus Cebus; species Cebus imitator. The sequence goes on from NW_016107839.1 coordinate 1,257,740, forward strand.
TGCCTACAGCACCCGCTGCAGATTCTGCCCTCTCCCTCTTCTCAGGCCTCAGAGGCCCTGCTGCAGCGCTGGCCTCTTCTACCCCCGCCTGGACCACGGAAGCCTCCATCTGTCCCCAAAACAGGCTCTGTAAGGGTCCTCCCGGCCGCCTCCTCCCAGCTCCAAACGCTGCCAAGCCTCTCCTCCACCCCCAGCTCTGGGTGCCCTGATGTTCTGCCCATCCCGCCTGCTACACCAAGCTTTTGACCAACCCACGGCCCTCGGGCCACACGTGGCTCAGGATGACTTTCACCGTGGCCCAATGCAAATGTGTAAACTTTCTTAAAACACTATGAGATTATTTTGCAATTATATTTGAGTTCATCAGGCATCATCAGTGTCACCGTATTTTACGTGTGGCCCAAGACAATTCTTCTTCTTCCAATGTAGCCCGGGGAAGCCAAAAGATTGGCCACCCCTGCCCTACACATTATGTTCCAGCCACAGTGCTCCAAGAGACAGGCTCTGCCCTGCTCCGTCTCACTAACAAACTCTTACACATCCTGCAAAGCTGCAGCCCCAATGCTGCTTCCTCTGGGCAGCCTCCCCTCCGTCCCCTCTAGCCCACCCCGACCCCTCGAGGGATTTGGGGAAACCCAGCGGCGCCTCCAAGCCTCGGTCTGAAATGGAGGTGGTCAGGCCACGCCAGATCTCAACGCCACCTTCACATTCAGCTCTGGCTCCCACCAGCCTGGGGGTCTTTGGGGCAGGATGGAGAAAGTGCCTGCCCGCTTCTCCCAGAGCCCTGGCAATTCCAGCTCCCCACCTCCTCCCCACACTGCTCCAAGCAACTCTCAATCCCCCGAAGATGTTCCTTACGGTGCTGTTTACAACAGGGAAATGACCCCGGGAAGGGCGCAGATGCGCTGGTGTCCACCCTCACGAGGGAAACGAAACGTCCACACGGCTGAAAAGAACCAGGCGGCTCGGAATATCCCAATTACGAGCAAACACACCCAAGGAAAACAGCTCCTGGAAGGCAGCGGTGGGAGGAACCTCCCAGCCCCCGCTAAAGATCACACCTCAGATGGCTCGAAGGTCACATTCCTGGGTGCACGTGGGTAGAGAAAGGCCTGGAGAACCCACAGCTCATGCCCTAGAGGTTGAGGCAGAGGCTCAGGGCTCACTGTCAACAGGCCATTTTTTGCCTCCCTGCAAGAAGAATGAAACTAGGTTTTATAGGACAGAAACCAGAAGGGACATCTGCGATCCCTTTGTAGAAAGTGAGGGAGGGGGCCGGGCGCGGTGGCTCACGCCTGTAATCCCAGCACTTTGGGAGGCCGAGGCGGGCGGATCACCTAAGGTCGGGAGTTCGAGACCAGCCTGAACGACATGGAGAAGGTCCGTCTCTACTAAAAATATTTTAAAAATGAGCCGGGCGCTTTGTGGAGGTCACCTGTAATCCCAGCAGCTCGGGAGGCTGAGGCAAGGGAATTGCTTAAACCCGGAATCAGGGGTTGCAGGGAGCCGACACTGTGGGACACCGACTCAAAAAAAGAAAGAAAAGAGCCAGGTGCGGTGGTTCACGCCTGTAATCCCAGCACTTTGGGAGGCCGAGGCGGGTGGATCACGAGGTCAAGAGATCGAGACCATCCTGGTCAACATGGTGAAAC
>NW_016107839.1:1259601-1280072 GCF_001604975.1 Cebus imitator
GCTGGAGTACAGTGATGCAATCATGGCTTATCACAACCTCGACCTCCCAGGCTCAGGTGATCCTCCCACCTCAGCCTCCCAAGTAGCTGGGACCGCGGGTGTACGCCACCACGCCCTCCTAATTTTTTTTTTTTTTTTTTTTGGAAAAACAGGATTTAGGGCTGGGTGCGGTGGCTCACGCCTGAAATCGCAGCACTTTGTGAGGCCGAGCTAGGTGGACACCTGAGGTCAGGAGTTTGAAACCAGCCTGACCTACATGGAGAAACCTCATCCCTACGAAAAATACAAAATTAGCTGGGCGTGGTGCAACATGCCTGTAATCCCAGCACTTTGGGAGGCCAAGGTGGGTGGATCACGGGGTTAGGAGTTCAAGACCAGCCTGGCCAAGATGGTGAAACCCTATCTCTACTGAAAATACAAAAAATTAGCCGGGCATGGTGACACACGTCTGTCATTCCAGCTACTTGAAGGGGGGGCTGAGGCAGAGAATCGCTTGAACCCAGGAGGCGCTGCAGTGAGCTGAGATCGCGCCACTGCACTCCAGCCTGGACGACAGAGCAAGACTCCGTCTCAAAAACAAAAAAAACCAAACAGCATTTTATCATCTTGCCCAGGAGGCTGGTCTCGAACTCCTGGGCTTAAGCAATCTGCCCACCTCGGTCTCCCAAAGTGCTGGGATTACAGGCGTGAGCCACTGTGCCCGGCCCAAACTGTACACTTTAAAACAGTGAATTGATTCAGGTCTCTCAGCCAAAAAAATGAAATAAAACAGTGAATTGAATGGCATATGACCTATAGCCCAACAAAGCTTCTTTTTAAGATTCATTTCAAATTTATTCAACACTTATTAGAGTTGTTGACACTGAAGGTTCAAATCCTTAAGTGGCTGAAGACCTGCTGCCGCCCACCCTGTGCGTTTAAAACTCACCACAGCGGGGCATGGTGGCGGGCGCCTGGAATCCCAGCACTTTGAGAGGGCAGATGGCCTGAGGTGGCCGGGTCACCTGAGCCCAGGAGTTCCAGACCAGCCTGGGCAACACAGAGAGACCCCACCTCTACAAGAATTAGCTGAGCATGGTGGCAATTGTCTGGACTCCCGGCTACTCAGGAGGCTGAGGCAGGAGGATCGATGGAACCCAGAAGATGGAGGCTGCAGTGAGTGAGGACTGCACCACTGCACTCCAGCCTGGGTGACAGAGTAAGGCCGTGTCTCAAAAATAATAAAATCCTATCGGCCGGGCGCGGTGGCTCACGCCTATAATCCCAGCACTTTGGGAGGCCGAGGCGGGTGGATCACCAGGTCAAGAGATCCAGACCATGCTGGTCAATATGGTGAAACCCCGTCTCTACTAAAAATACAAAACATTAGCTGGGCATGGTGGCACGTGCCTGTAATCCCAGCACTTTGGGAGGCCAAGGCGGGTGGATCACGAGGTCAAGAGATCGAGACCATCCTGGTCAACATGGTGAAACCCCGTCTCTACTAAAAATACAAAACATTAGCTGGGCATGGTGGCGCGTGCCTGTAATCCCAGCTACTCAGGAGGCTGAGGCAGGAGAATTGTCTGAACCCAGGAGGCGGAGGTTGCGGTGAGCCGAGATCGCGCCATTGCACTGCAGCCTGGGTAACAAGAGCGAAACTCTGTCTCAAAAAAAAAAAAAAAAATACAAAAAGTAGCCGGGTGGGATGGTGGGCGCCTGTAATCCCAGCCACTCGGGAGGCTGAGGCAGGAGAATCGCTTGAACCCGGGAGGCGGAGCTTGCGGTGGGCCGAGATCGTGCCACTGCACTCCAGCCTGGGCGAAGAACAAGACTCCGCCTCAAAAAAATAAATAAATAAATCAAAATAAAATAAAACAAAATCCTACCAGAGCCGCTCTCCAGAGCCCAGGCCTGCTGGGTGAGTGACAGGAAGCCACCAGGAGGCTGCGTCAGACATCAGGAGGCTGAGATCCTAATCACTGCCTGACGCGTGCCGGCCTCCAAGAGCGCACGTCCCAGGCCCCACGGCGGCCAGGTTCCAGGTGTCCAGGGAGAGAACCCGCGGCCCCGAGCGGGCTGCACCAGCCCCTCCGCAGCCTGGCCGCCCACCAGATCTGCAGCTGACAGCACAATGTCACAGCTGTCGAGGATCTGCAGGCGGAAGTTAGCCTCAAGCCCTGCCAGGACCCGGGAGGAAGAGGCAGAGACGGTGCCAAGAGGCTGGCCAGCAGGCCAGGGCTGCCACGTGCCAGGAAGGGGGTGGGGCAGGCGCCGGAGCCAACAGGGGCCCCAGCAGGGGTAAGGGGGGGAACATCGGCTGGGCCGGCTAAGCCCAGGCCACTGTTGACACTGGAGTGCAGGTGCCTGGCCAGCTGGGCGGGCGGTGGCGTCGGCGGCTGGACCTGCCACAAACGGCCCGGGATAAGATCCCGGGACTGGCTGGGCATGCTGACTCAGGCCTGTAATCCCAGCACTTTGGGAGGCCGGGTTAGGCAGATCACTTGAGCTCAGGAGTCTGAGACCAACCTGGGCAAATAGTGAGACCCTGTCTCTAGGGGAAAAAAAAAATCCCAGGACTGCAGGGAGGGGCCTCCCCCACCCCCACTGCCCACACCCCTCCTTGGCCCCCAACTTCTCGGAATTCCAATCCCATCTCCTGTAAGACCTAGTCCGGGGTGGCACCCGGCTTCCAACCCCTACACACAAGCCCAGCTTCAGTCCAACCTCAGGGCCTTTGCACAAGCTGTTCCCTGCCCGGGACACCCAGGAAGTAGGCGCCGGGGGACCAGGCATCCAGCAGGAGCTCCGTGAATACCTGAGGCTGCGGGTGACACATGGTGACCCCTCCCTGCTCTGGCCTCAGTTTCCCCACCTCAGCTTCACGCTGCAGAAAACCCCTGACAGCCCTGGCTGCAGCGCCTGCGACCCTGACCCAGAGTGTCACCCGGACGAACTCCACGGTGGCTTCTGCCGCCTTTGTTCCAGACACGCTGCGGGCTGAGGGGTCAGGGCGCCTGGCTAGTCGCCCCGTCGGTTTTGGGCCTTGGAGGTTGGGGCTGTCTGAACGGGGCATGTGTCCAGGGTCAGGGGGGTCCCATTCACCTCTGACCCCCCCCCACCAGGACTGACTGACTGAGGGGGGGCCTTGACCCCCGCTGTGGGCTTGGCTATGACCCTGAGGGGGTGGCGGTCTCCGTCCAACTCCTGCCCGCCCCCCGCCCCAGTCCAGGGAGCCCGGACAGACGGCAAATATTGGGTGAATAAACAAATGAAATCAAACAGAATCCGCCCTCAACGTGCTCATCAGTATCCGCTTAGACCCAGAAAAGATCACGCGCCCGGCGCCCCAGGCCCGTCTCCCAGCGCCGAGCCTCGGCTTTCTCACAGGCAAAACGGGACGCATGGTGGCGTGGCCCGTAGAGTCTCCCCTTCTCTGGGAAAGGGAAACTGAGTCACAGAGCAGGGTGGGGTCGGCGAGACACCCCCGAGTCCCCGCCGCAGCCCTGCCCGTTCCCCCACACTGCGCTGCGTCCGGCTTTCAGCCCTTTACTGGGTGTGAACTTCCAGGCAGCCCAAGCTGAACGCTCTCAAGGGCTGCTGGGGTCAGAGCCGCGCCTCCTACCAAGCACCCCTGGAGTCAGGAGCCCCAGGGAGGCCCCACTGGGTGTCTGTGCCTCAGCCCCTCCTGGAAGGCTCCTCAGAGCAGGTCCTGGAAGCCCAGGGTCGGAGGGGCTCCCCTTGGGCAGGCGTGTCCCAGCGCGTCCGTCACCCACCTCCCCGCGGGAGCCCAGACCAGCCTCTGGCCCTGAGCGAGAAGGTGGCTCCCCCCAGCCGCGCCCAGAGGTCAGGGCACAGCCCAGCTGGCCGAGGGCTGGAATGTGAGCCCGGCCACCATCTGGTTTCCATCTGCCCGGCCCAGCACCGCCCAACTTCAAAGCACCCCCCGCCTGGCCACTTCCTCTGGCCTGGCCGCCTGTGGGGAAAGGCCGGGGCGGCCCCTGCTTCCTCCTGCAGCCTGGGGTCCCTGAGACCCCCCTGCCAGCCCGGCCTTAACTGCCCACTCAGAGCCTCACAGGCCCTGGCTCCTGCAGCTACCCCTGAGCCACCCCCGGGTCCCCTCGGCGGCCAGCTGCAGCCCGCAACCCCCAGGCTGTCCACAGACTCCGGGGCATGGAGAAGGCTCCTCACCGCGTCACCACGGCCCCCGCCCTCTGCCCGCATCGCCCACATGCCTGGTTCCTGCAGCCCACGCCCGGCTCAGGCTGGCCCCGGCCCCTCCCTCCCAGACCTGCCTTTCCGTCTCTGCCCCGTCACCAGCTCTGACGTGGGGCCCGGAGCCCCCCAGGTTTCTGCTTCCCGGCTGGTACCCCTCACACATCCCACAGCAGAGCCCACGCGCTGGGGGCATCGGCGCTGCGGCCTCCACAGGAACCCCGGTTCTCAACATGACGCCCGGCTCAGCACGCACCCCGAAAAACGTGGGCCTTCCAAGGGCCCCAGTGGGTGGGCCCAGGAACCTGCGGCCCCCCGCCCCGCGGGACGCGCCCACTCACCTGCTTAAACTGTTCCTCGTACGTCCAGTCCCCGTGGTCCGGTGGCTGCAGCTGTGGGGCGACACAGGCGGCCCCTCCAGAGTGGGCAGCGCCAGGCCCGGGCCGCTCCTGGGTCCCCAGTGCCCTGGGAACGCCGTCACTGCCGCGGAAGGCCTGGGGCGGCTGGGCCTTGTGGGGGAACAGGGCTGAAGTGCTCAGGCTGGCGGGGCCTGGGGGCCCCAGCCCCTCCTCGTCCTCCTCCTCCTCCTCCTCCTCCTCATAATCCTCCTCCTCCTCATCCTCCCCGAGGTCTTCCTCCATCTCCTCCTCCTCCCATTTGGGCTTCCTGGGGTGAGCAGAGGGCAGGAGTCAGGCAAGAAGGTACCGGCTCGTCCCTGCCCAGGGACAGACCCGCTCCCCGACCCAACCTCAGTTTCTTTCTCTGGAAATGGGTTTGCAGAGAGCTCCCGTGAGCACAGCCTGTGCGGGGCCCATTTTGTTCTCAATTAGCCCAGAACAGCACAAACGGCCCCTACAGCATGAATTTTGGGGCCCTGAAAAGCATCACGCGGGCAGGCACGGTGGCACACGCCTACAATGCCTGCAGCACTCTGGGAGGCCAAGGCAGGAGGATCCCTGGAGCCCAGGAGGTGGAGGCTGCAGTGAGCTGTGATGTCATCGCTGCACCTCAGCCTGGGCCACAGAGGAAGACCCTGTCTCTTAAAAAAAAAAAGCGGGGGCGGATTATCATCGCAGGCTGGTTCCCGCAGCAGGCATCCTGTGCCCGGCTCCACCCCCTCGTCCCTCCACAGGGAGAATTCTCCCACCGCTACCTGAAATCCCCCCCGCTCCAAGCCGCTGCCCCTCCACGACGCCCCTCCTAGGTTTTCCTGGCAGCCCTTTGTACAGCCTGACATCCCGTGGCTTCTTTGCTAGGTTGTGTTTGTTTCAGGAGACAGGGTCTCCCGTCGCCCAGGCTGGAGTGCAGTGGCGCGATCACCGCTCCCTGCAGCCTCAGCTTCCTGGGCTCACGCCAGCCTCCTGCCTCGGCCTCTCCAGTAGCTGGGGCCACAGATGCATACCACCACCCCCAACTCCTTTTTGTGCTTTCTGTAGAAACAGAGTCTCACTATATTGCCCAGGCTGGTCTGGACCTTTTCAGCCCAACTGATTGTCCCACCTCAGCCTCCCAAAGTGCTGGGATTACAGGCGTGGGCTGCTGGTCCTCCCAGCAAGATGCGGGTTCCTAGAGGCCAGGGTCCCACAGCAAGTGAGCCCTCGGCCAGCCCTGGGGGGACCCACACGCCGCACAGGCCCTGCCGGCTGCAGATTTTATCTGCCCCCGGGGCTGAATCTGCCGTAGCCAGCAGTGACTAGGCTGCTTTAAGTTAACTAGGATGAGACGAAGTTAAAGACCCGGCCCTCAGTCCTCCTGGCCACATTTCCCCGTGTTTGGCAACCACTTCCGGCTGCAGGGTGGAGACGGGGGACGTTTTCACCGCCATCCTGACAGGCCCATTCTCCGGCACCCAGTACAGGCTCGAGAAACACTTGCTGGGGGGGGACAGGGTCCATGGGATGCTCACTTACTCCCTTTAATAAAAAACAGGAGCTTGAGACCAGCCTGGCCAACTTGGCGAAACCCCATCTCTACTAAGAACATGAAAATCAGCCGGGCGTGGTGGCGCGCGCCTGTGATCCCAGCTACTCGGGAGGCTGAGGCAGGAGAATCACCTGAACCAGGGAGGCGGAGGCTGCAGTGAGCCCAGATCGTGCCACTGCCCTCCAGCCTGGGCGACAGAGCAAGAAAGACTCTGTTTGAAAAAAGAAGCACATTCTCGGCTCACTACAACCTCCACCTCCCGAATCCAAGCCATTCTCTGCCTCAGCCTCCCGAGTAGCTGGGATCACAGGCGCGCACCACCACGCCCGGCTAATGTTTGTATTTTTAGTAGAGACGGGGTTCCGCCATGTTGGCCAGGATGGTCTCGATCTCCCGACCTCAGGGGATCCGCCCGCCTGAGCCTCCCAAAGTGCTGGGATTACACTCGTGACCCACAGCACCCGGCTAAGAAACATTTTTTTTTGAGACAGGACCTGGCTCCTTCGCCCAGGCTGGAGTGCAGTGGTGCAATCACAACCTACCTCCACCTCCTGGGCTCAAGGGACCCCCCTGCCTCAGCCTCCCTAGTAGCTGGAACCACAGGCAGGCATCGCCGTGCCTGGCTAATTTTTTAATTTTTTCCAACAACGGGGTCTTGTGATCCCTGGGCCCAAGTGATCCTCCCATATCAGCCTCCCAAAGTGCTGGGATTACAGGCAGAAGGCCCCACGGCCAGACCCTCACTTCCATTCTGCAGATGAGCAGAGTGACGCCCAGAGCCAGTAACAGCCCCCAAAGCCCCTGCCCGGGACCCCAACTCACATGTCCTCATCGGAGGCCATATCCTCAAAGTGCTCCTCTCCTGGCCCTTCTCTGCCTCCGCCAGGCACGACTGGTGAGCCCAGTGTCCCCTCCCGGGCTGCGTCCTCCTCCTCCAAGCCTGGGGGCCCGTCCTCGGAGTCACCGGGGCTGGCTGGGTGTCCCAGGCCCGCAGCCGCAGCCCGCATGGCGGCCAGGGCGGCCATCTGAGCCCGCTGCATGCGGGCACTCTCGGGCTCTCTGTCCTCATCGGCGGTGGCGCGGGCCCGGCCGGGGGGCACAGCGGGAGGCTCGGGGGGCAGCTGCTGCCGGGCCTCCAGCTCCTGGCGCGCCCGCTGCTGCCGCTGTAAGAGTGTCTCCATCACGGCCTGTAGCTTCATGGCCCTGCGGGCCGGGCCACCGCCACCACCACGGGCGCTAGGGGTGGGCGGCGGGGGCAGCCCCTGTGGGGACGGGGCCCGGCCACACTGCAGCGTGGGGGCCGCGGGGGAGCCGGGGCAGTGCAGGGTGGCAGGGGGCGGGGGCGGGGGCCGCCGGGCTCAGGCTGAAGGCTGACAGGGCATGCCTCTTCCTCACGCTGGGCTCCAGGGGACAGCGGCCGGCATCTGGCTCATTCACACATTCGCAGAAACCTGAGGGTGGAAAAAGAGATGGTCAGGGCAGGCCTGCTCAGGCCCCCTCCTTCCCAGCGAAGGCCCCCCGGGGATCATCTCTCATGCAGGATGCAGACCTGGAGGACTTCCTGGAGGCAGTGGCACAGGCTCTTCGAATACACCCTACCATGGGCCTGGGTAGCAAGGTCACCCCGCACTGGGCCACAGAGAAACACGCTGTGGCCAGCCTGCCTGCCCCGGGAGATCTCGGATTATTGCTTCACAAGCAGGGTGGGGGAAATGGGCGTTCCTGGCCTGTGATTGGCCAGTAGGCTCCAGGCCCCAGTCAGGCGGGTTCTAAGTTCCAGAGGCTGCCCCAGCCCCTGCTGGAGCGGCCCAGGTATCCTCCCATCTCAGGCCGACAGAGATGGTGACTGCCGGACATTGAGCGCCTGTTGCATACCGGCCCTGGGCTAATCCTCCTCCCATCACACAACTCAACGGCAACGCCCAAGCCCCAACCTCTGGGCCTCAGTTTCTCCACATGCAAAATGGTGTGGAACACAGTACCCCCCTCACGGCCCTCAAGGTGGGATGCAGCGAGTTCATGAGGTTAAGGTGGGAACCAACAGGTGTCAGGGAAGGAGGCGCCAGGGCCGTCCCATTTCACGGCTGAGGACAACTGAGGCTCAGAGACCCTTTGCCTGGACACACAGGGCTCAGGCTTGAACTCAGGGCTGAGTAACCACAGAGCCCCCCACACAGACCCCACACTCTCTCTGCAGGGCAGCAGGAGTCTGGAGTTCCCCAGTCCTCTGCGACCCTCAGCAGGCCAGATGCCTCGTACTGCAACGTGCTCACCCCAGCCTCCAGTCCCATCCACCCAGGGCCAGTCCTAATGGCCTGGGCGCAGAAAGGAGACATCCTGGGGCCTGGGTCCCAGCCCAGGCCACACCTCCACCCACCCAGGCCGCCAATAAAACAGGCCAGGTGGAACCCAACAGGCCTGGGTGCCACCAAGCGACACCCCAGAGTGAAGGCACATGGTGGAGACAGGGGAGGCGGCAAAGCTCCACCCTCCCGAGAGGCAGCTGGGCCCAGGAGGCCGCCCTCAACCCTTACCCTGGCAAAGGAGCCCCCAAGACTCATAAACAGCTCCTGGGCAGACAAGGACTAGAGAGGGAAAGAGGCACAGGCTCCTGGGACTCAGATCCCTCCCATGACCCGACCCCACCCAGGTCGGTGCTGCACAGCAGACCCCCCCAGACCTCCCGTCTCACCGGAGGGGTCCTGCAAAAGCCACCGAGAGCCTTGTGGCCCCCTCTGCCCCAGACTCCCTTTACCCAGACCCCTGAGCCTTTCGGCCCCACGGGTGAATGGCAGTCGGGGGGGCAGGTGGGTGACCCAGGGGAGAAATCAGGGAGGGTACATTCCAAAATAGCCTCTGGGTCCCATCTGTTGTGGGGACAGAGGTCCCAGGTCACAAAGACCTCAGGGCCACAGTGCGGGGGAGGGACCAGGAGAGCCTGGTGGTCCAGAGCCCCCCGCCCCAGGCCCTTCACCCACCACCCACCCCAAGAAAGTGCTGAGGGGGCATTTCTGGCTCAGGGTCCGGTCAGGTCTGCTGCCCCTCCCCCACCTTTGACAACTTCAAGAAGCCCCCCCCCCCACGGAAGAGCTCCAAGCAAAGCCCCCCCCTCTTTGGGGGCACAGAAGGAAGAGGCCAAAGGAAGCCACTCCCCCCACCACCCCGCTCCGAGCTCTGCTGGGTTTAATGACCCTTCCGGGTCGCCGGGTGGGGGAGGGGAGCAGGACAGGCCTCCACGTTGGGGCCGGTGGAGGGGGCAGGTGGGGATCCCAGATTCCCCCCCCAGGCCAAGCCTGGGTGCCCCCCCAAGGCCGCCATTAACCCTAAACTGGCAACGCCCGCCCCCTTCAGACCCCTCCCCCAAGAGCCCTTTGTCCTCGACCCCCACCCCCATTTTATGACAGCCCCAAGGGAGAGGCCGGGACGGGGCGCTGGGTGGTCGTTGGACCTGGCAGGGGTGGGGGGCGGAGGGATCCTGGGCCACACCCTCCTCCCCCCAGGCCTCCGGAGAGAGGTCACCCGCTCGGCCCGGGCCTTGCAAAACATGGTTATTTAAAGAGTTGTGCAAGGCCCTGGGCCCGCGGGTGGCGAAAGGGGCCCCTCACTCCACGAGGGGAAGGGGGGGGAGGGGCGGGCAGAAAGCTGGGGAGGGGGCTGAGAAAGTCCGGGGGGGGGGCGGCTGGAGGAAGTGAGAAAAAAACTCAAGAGGGAGAAACAAGAAGACAGAAACCCTGGCCCGGATTTCAAAGGCTTCTTGGAAAGCGGCCGATTTGCATGGGGGGCGGGGGGAACCCCTCCAGCCCGAGCGCCTAAAAACGGAAGATAATCGAACCCGCCGCCTGGGGTCGGCGCCGAACGTTGGAGTTGACAAACGCGCGCTCCCAGCGCTTCCTGCGCCCGCTTTTGTGTCTGGGGGGCCCCGACACGGGTCGGGGGGCTCTTCCTGGGAATCCCCGCCGGGGCCCCCGGCAGCCGGGCCCGGCCCACCCGGGCGCGCGGGGGCCGCCGTGTCTCCCTCGGGGGCCCCCCTCTCCGCGCTGGCGCGGACACTTTATAAATAAACCAGCCCGGCCGCGGAGGCTCTCCGGGAACTGCCCTCCCTCCTCTCTGCGCTCCCGAATGAACCCCTGATTTCGGGGGGAAGGAACAAAAACGAAATAAAGTCCCGGGGTGCAGCCCCCGGCGCGCGCGCGCAGAGACCGTTTCCTTCCGCTGGGGAGGGGGGAGGCGCGCGCCCGCGACCCCCGATCGCCCCCGCTCGCCCGATCCAGCGGGGAGTGGGGTCTCCAAGCCGGGCGCGGAGAAGACCCCCCGAACCCCGACCCGCCGGGGCCGCGCGCCCAGCCCGGGCCCTCCCCCCGACATCTCCGCCCAACTTTGGGGACCCCGTTCTCTGGCTTCCAGGGCGCACTGCGCCCACCCCGGCACCGGAACCCGCGCCCCGAACGGCCAGCGCGCCCCCCGGCCTCACCGCGCAGGGCGGCTCGGGGCGGGGGGTCGCAGCGCCCCGCGCCTGGGGTCGGCCTGCCCGGGCCCGCCTGGCCTCCCGCCGCCGGCTCCCGGCCCCGCCCGACTCACCGAGCCGCCCGCCGCGGCCGCGTCTACACCCGCCCGCCCGATCCGAGAGAGGCGCCCCGCGCGCGGCCGGCCCCCGCCCCGCCCCGCCCCCACCCCAGACAAATCACCAGGGGACGAGTCGCTCTCGGATGCAAATACCTGGCCGGTGATTCAGCGCCGCGGCCCGGGCGCGGGAGGGGCTCGCCAGGGCTCCCCACGTTTCCCCGGACGCCCCCTCGCCCCCCGCGCGCGGTCGGACGACGCGCAACCAGCCCGGGGGCGCTGGGGAGCCGGGCGGAGCGGACGGAAATTTTCAGGTCGCGGCCCCTTTAAAGGATAATAAATAATAAACGGGAAGGGGGACCAGCGCCGCGGGAGGCCCCGCCCCCGGCCTAGGGACGGTGCGCAAAGTGCGCGCCGCGGCCCCAAGCGCAGAAGGCGCTGGGGACACGGGCCGGAGCGGGAGCACCCCGAGTGGGGAAGAGGGCACTGGGCCTCCGCCCGGGCGGACTGGGGGGCATCGGAGCCGGCTCCGGGACCAGGACCTTCCCCTTCCTACGGAGCGCCGAGGCCGGGCCTCCGGGGCTCGGAGTTTCACCTTCGCCCCTTAGATGCAGCGCCCCTGCGAGAGTGACTTCACGGCCGCAGCCGCAGTTTCCACGTCTGTGAAATGGGCTGAAAGACCCGGTGTGGAGCGGGGCGGGCGGGGCGGGGGGAAGGACCCCGGGCTCCGCGGGCCTCCGTCTGGGAGGGCCGGGCGGCGCGCGGGGGGCTCTGCGCGGGCGTGGGGAGGTGCGCGCGGGGACCCCGAGACCCCTGGTGGAGGCCAGGACGACCCCGCCCGGCCCGGCTGCCACCAGCGCTGGGGGCTCGGCCGCCCACGGCGAAGCGAGGGCGGTGATGACTTCCACGGTCCCGGCGCGCGCCTGCCCGGCCACGTGCCCCGCGCCGCCCTCCAGGGAGGTCCCCGCCTGTCCCCAGCCCGCACGCCTCTCGGTAGTGGGCACCCTTGTGGTCCTCACTGCGCAGAGCAGTAAACTGAGGCACGCAGCGGGGTGCAAGGAAGGCGGTGTTGGGGGGGCGCGTGCTCTGCAGGGAGCTGTGAGCATGGAGGCACCCCCCGGGGGCTAAGCGCAGAGGCACAGGCTCCAGGCCGGATGTGAGCCCAGGGGAGCCTGGAGGGCGGGCAGGGGCCACCCAGGGGGGCCCTCACCTGTGGAGGGTCTCTAAGGCGGGCTCGGGTCCCTGGTGCTGAGTGCTGGGGGGCGGGGTCGCAGGCGTCTCTCACCCCTTCCCCTAAAGTAACGTTGCCACTTTCTCTCTGTCCTTCCCGCAGCTGCACCTCCTCCCGTGACAGAACGACGGTGGCTCAAGCCTGTAATCCCAGCACTTTGGGAGGCCAAGGAGGGCGGATCATCTGAGGTCGAGAGTTCGAGACCAGCCTGGCCAACATGGTGAAAACCCCCCGTTTCTACTAAAAATACAAAAATCAGCTGGGTGTGGTGGTGCTCTCCTGTAATCCCAGCTACGCGGGAGGCTGAGGCAGGAGAATCCCTGGTGGAGGTTGCGGTGAGCCCAGATCACAGCGCGGCGCTCCCAGGCAGGAAAGCTGCCCCCCCCCCCACTCCAAGGCCTGAATCCAGCCTTCTGGCCCCAGGGCCACATGTAGCCTAATGCCAGCAGGTGTCTGAGAGGCGTCCGCCATTGCTCTATTAAACACCCAAACCCAGCTGTCAGCCCCATCCCTGAGGGAGAGGCCCGAGACACCTGCCCCAGGTGGGGGTTGCTTTGGAGAGACGTTCCCTGTGCTCCCCTCTAGGGCAAGACCCCAGTTCAAGTCTGAAGGTGCAGAAAAGCCCCTGCCACCAAAGATGGAGCACGAGGAGGCCAGCGGACCCAAAAGGCACCTGGAGAGCAGATGCATCGGCCTCTGTGCCTCAGTTTATCCCTTTGTAATATGGGCCAATATTAATTCAACCCCTTCACCATCCTGTTTAGGATTAGGTTGCCCTTTGTTCAAAGGGAACGGCATGGAGTGGGGGCATAATTACCCCTAGGGCAGGAAGGGTAGAGCCCCTACCCGTTTCCCAGGAGGAAGCTGTGACCCGCGTAGCTGGCTGCAGCTTCCCCCAAAGGGGCCAGGCGCAGGGAGGTTCGGACGGAGGATGGCAGCTGCCTGTAGTGAGGGGCTCCTATTTATAGCCTGGAGGCCGGAGAGGGAGCTGAGAATGTCTACACAGACTAGCTGGCTCCACCATATTCCAGATTCCCCTTGCCTGGCGGGGGTAGGCAGCAGTGTGGAGTGAGGTCAGGGCAGACCCCTCTGAGTCCGTGCCCCAGGTCTAAAGATTCCCGAGCCAGACCATCTCCTGGGGCTTCTGTGGCTCTGGGAACCTCCAGCACAGGAAAACAGCCTGATCCTCACCCAACCCTGCAGGTCACTGGACCTGTTCTCCACTCTGCACTCCGGGGTTGGGGACATCCTCATAAAAGCTTCCAGATCGCATTCTCACAGCTCTTCAGGTTCAAAAAGCCCAAACTAGGTCCGGGCCCAGTGGCCCACGCCTGTAATCCCAGCACTTTGGAAGGGCGAGACAGGCGAATAACCTGAGGTCAGGAGTTCGAGACCAGCCTGGCCAACATGATGAAACACCGTCTCTACTAAAAATACAACAAATTAGCTGGGCGTGGTGGCACCTGTAATCCCAGCTACTTGAGAGGCTGAGGCAGGAGAATCGCTTGAACCAGGGAGTTGGAGGTTGTGGTGAGCCGAGATGGCGTCACTGCACTCCAGCCTGGCGACAGAGACTCCTAAAAAAAGGAAAAAAAAAAAAAAACAAGAAGTGAGCTCAGCACAGTGTGTCACGCCTGGGAGGCTTAGGCGGGAGGATGGCCTAAGACTAGGTGTTCAAGATGAGCCTGGCCAACACAGTGAGACCCTGTCTCCACAAAAAAATTGTAAAATAAAAAAATTAAGGCTGAGCACTGTGGCTAAAGACTATAATCCTGGCAATTTGGGAAGCTGAGAAGGGAGGGTCGCCTGAGCCCGGGAGTTTGAGACCAGCCTGGGCTACATAACGAGACCCCATCTCTACAAAAAAATACAAAAATTAGCCCGGTAGGGTGGCACACGCCTGTAGTCCCAGCTGTGTGGGAGGCTGAGGCAGGAGAATTGCCTGAACCCAGGAGACAGAGGTTGCAGTGAGCCGAGATCGCGCCATTGCACTCCAGCCTGGGCAACAAGAACGAAACTCTATCTCAAAAAAAAAGAAAAAGCTCATATATATGTATGTGTGTGTGTGTGTGTATTCACATACATGTATGTGTACATACACATATAAAACGAATCCAACCGGTCATATCCATCTTTGTATCAACCCAGACATAAAATATCATTTTCCCCCTTTTCCAGGACATGAAGCAGAATAAAATATTCTTTTCGTCTTTCTTTTACGGTGACTATTGTAGAATAAATTTACCATTTTAAATATTTTTTCATAGGAGGGGCCCTCAAAAGCAAAGTTCCTAAGACCAGGATCATTCATCATGTGTCTCTGATTGTCCCACTTCCCAGCGGGAGAGTCCAGGTTGGGGTCCCAATGAGCGACACCCACCCCTGGGCGTCGGGCACCCCTGGACACCCAAGAAACGTTGGAGGCGAGACAAGAAGGCGGGAAACCTCAGCGGGCCGCGCGTGCCACCTGCCGGGCACCTGCGGAACTGCGGGCGGAGGCGGGGCTCCCGCTGGGGCGGGGCCTTGGGGGCGACGCTGCCGTCGGGGCGGGGCCGGCGGCCGCTAGGTGGCGCCGTCTCACCTGAAAATGAATTTCGTGGCCGGGATCACCGGATCACCGGAGACCAGAGTTCGAGACCAGCCTGGCCAATATCATGAAACCCCGTCTCTACTAAAAATAAAAAAATTAGCCGGGCGCGGTGGTGCACGCCTGTAATCCCAGCTCCTTGCGAGGCTGAGGCAGGAGAATTGCTTGCACCCCAGAGGCGGGGGTTGCAGTGAGCTGAGATCGCACCACTGCACTTCAGCCTGGGCGACAGAGCAAAAACTCCGCCTTAAAAAAACAAACAGGCCGGGCCGGGCGCGGTGGCTCACGCCTGTAATCCCAGCACTTTGGGAGGCCGAGGCGGGTGGATCACGAGGTCAAGAGATCCAGACCATCCTGGTCAACATGGGGAAACCCCGTCTCTACTAAAACTACAAAAAATTAGCTGGGCATGGTGGCGCGTGCCTGTAATCCCAGCTACTCAGGAGGCTGAGGCAGGAGAATTGCCTGAACCCAGGAGGCGGAGGTTGCGGTGAGCCGAGATCGCGCCATTGCACTCCAGCCTGGGTAACAAGAGCGAAACTCCGTCTCCAAAAAAAAAAAAAAAATACCAAACAAACAAAAAAGAGAGATGGAGCCTAGTTCTGTTGCCCAGGCTGGAGTGCAGTGGTGCCAACTGAGCTCACTGCAACCTCCATCTTCTGGGCTCAAGTAATTCTCCTGCCTCAGCCTCCCAAGTAGCTGGGACTACAGACGCCTACCACCACGCCATGCTAATTTTTGTATTTTTAGTAGAAACTGGTTTTCACCATGTTGGCCAAGCTGGTCTCGAACCCCTGAGCTTAGGTGATCCACCCACCTCGGCCTCCCAAAGTGCTGGGATTATAGGTGTGAGCCACCACGCCCAGCATAAATTTCCTTGTAGAGATGGGGTCTTGCTATGTTGCCCAGGCTTGTCTTCAGCTCCTGGCCCCAAGCAATCTTCCCTCCTCAGCCCTCCAAAGCATTAGCATTTTAAGTGTGAACCAGCAAGACCAGTAACCTTGTGGGACTTCTAAGCTCGGGCCTGAAGAGTTCTTGAGCGTTCTTGGCTGGGTGCAGTGGCTCTCACCTGTAATCTCAGCACTTCGGGAGGCTGAGCCAGGGGGATCACTTAAGGTCAGGAGTTTGAGACCAGCCTGATTAACAAGGCGAAACCCCATCTCTACTAAAAATACAAAAATTAGCCAGGCGTGGCGGCCTATTTCTGTAATCCCAGCTACTTGGGAGGCTGAGGCAGGAGAATCGCTTGAGCCAGGGAGGCGCAGGTAGTAGTGAGCTGAGGCAGAGGCTGCAGTGAGCTGAGATCGCGCCACTGCACCCCAATGAGACCATGTCTCAAAAAAAAAGGAAGACAGAGAGAGAGGGGGAGGAGGAGAGAGAGAGAGAGAGAGGGAGGGAGGGAGGAGGGGGGAAGAAAGAAGGAGAGAAAGAAAAAGAAAAGTGGAATGAATCATACAGAGCGACAACTACAAGACCGTGAGAAAACATCTGACATGTTCTGGAATGATCCAGAAAGTCCCGTGTTGACACATCTTTAATTTCAGGAAACACAGAAATAATTTCAATGTCAACAGCAAACATCACAGCAAACCTGCACCCGACTGTCAGAAGAAGAGGCCAAAACATTTGCATGGATGATCTCGGAATGCAAGAAAAACATGACAAACAGAAGAACAGCCGCTGTTCCAGCAGCCCCCGCTCCGGAGGGGGCCGCTTGTTTCCCCACGGGTCCGCTCAGAGAGGAGCGCCGTCCACCCCCGGGACGCAGAGTTCCCGCGCCGCCGGCCCGCCGCGCCCTGGCTTATGCGCCCTGGCGGGGGCCGGGTACAACCCCAGGCGGTGCAGCTCCGCGCGCGGGGCGGCGGGGTCCGAGGCTCCGGGCCGGCGGGGGCGGGGGCGGCGGGGCGCGCAGGGGCACACGCGGCGGAGGGCCTGTCGGAAGTGCGAGCCCAGGAAGGCGTAGAGCAGCGGGTTCAGCGCGGAGTTGCTGTAGGACATGCCGTGAGCCCAGGTCTTGACCGCGTACGCGGCGTAGCTGCGCGGGTGCCAGGCGCCCGCGGGGCCCAGCGCCTGCAGCGTCAGGAACAGCTGGATGGGGCCCCAGCAGGCGGCGAACAGCAGGACCACGGCCGCCACCAGCCGCGACACCCTGGCCCGCACCGCGTCCGCGCGCTGAGCCAGCAGCTGCCCCTGGGGGTGGGAGGAGGCGGTCAGAGCAGAGGCCGCGGCCGGCTGGGCTCATCCCCTCGCGCCGCCCCTCCTGGACCCCCTGGGCTGTCCCTACCGCGCAGATGCCCCCACCGGCGCCTCCCACCCTGGTGCCTCCCCGCCCGCCCCGTCTCGCCGTCCCCGCGCGCCGCGCACCTGCAGGGCGCTATCGAGGGACGCGGGGCGCACGGCGGCCCGGCCCAGGTGGCGGAGCATGGCCCCATAGCAGGCGCAGGTGGCGAGCAGCGGCAGCAGGTACAGCGCCAGCAGGTTGTACAGCGCGAAGGCGCGCTCCAGGGCGCGGCTGGGGAAGGCCTCTCTGCAGTAGGTGCTCGGCCCCGGGGACAGGCGGTGCAGGGCGAGCACCGGCGCAGACACCGCCGCGGAGCCTGCGCCACACGCCGGTGAAGACCCCACTCGGGGGACCAGCGGCCCCCCAAGTGCCTCCCCGGGAGGCGCTCACCGAGCCACCCTGCTGAGCGAGCGCCCAGTCTGCAGCCTCGCTGGTCCTGGGCAGGCAGAGCTATTGCGCCCATTCTCCAGATGCCCGAGCGAGGCAGCAGGGGGCTCCGGGCGCCCAGGGCGCTAGGACTTGTTCCCCTTCCCGGGCGAGGTGTACTTACCCACCCAGATGCTGAGACTGACAGCCAGCGCCAGGCGGGGCGTGCGGCGGTGCAGGGCTCGCAGTGGGAACACTGTCACATACCAGCGGTCCACGCTCATGGCGGTCAGAGTGGCGCACGTGGCCTGCACCGAGACCTGCGGGGGCCACCAGCAGGGTGTGTGGCCACCTGCGCAGTTGAGAGCCTGCCCTGTCGCCAGCCCTGCCGGTCCCCCTGCGTGTGCGAACACTCAGGCACGGGATGTTTCCGGGGAGGGGTGTCCAAGGCGGGTTGAGGGGACCGGAGGGTTGGGCAAGTGAGGAAGCCCCTGGGGGCGGCTGGGACCCTGAGTCTAAGACAGGGGGGCAGCGTGGAGTGGAGGGACACGCGGGCAAGAAGCCTCAGAGCCTGGATCGTCCTTCCTCACCAGTGACCCGGGTCTCCGTCTGTGTCTCCACCCCACCCTTCGGGCTCCGCACTCCAGGTCTAGGCTGCACCCCCCGCCCAGCCGCGTCCGGCAAGCTGGGCCCCCCAGCCCCTGGTTTTCCTATGTGTTGCCCCGCGCTCCGCCCAAGGTCGCCCCCACCACGTGCGCCCTCCCTCCCTACATTCACTCCCCTTCCCTCCTGCTCCGGAGCGCACCTGCTGGATGTAATTGAGGAACTTGCACATGAAGTCGCCCAGCACCCAGGCGGGCAGCGGATACAACAGGGCGGTGAAGGGGACGCAGCACAGGAGGAAGGTCAAGTCCGTGGCTGCCAGGTTAGCTGCGGTGGGAACACGCGGGCGCTGGGCGTGAGCGCTTCTGGCCCACACCCTGGTCTGAGCGACCAGCAGGGTGGCTCAGGGAGGCCTCCCCGCAGAGCCCCCGGCCTCCTCGGGCGGAGAAGTTGGGACACCGTCCGGTAATTCCTGGTTACATCTGAAACATTACGCACTCCAGCTCGGGTTTCCTGGCCACTACCGCAGAAATCAGTTCTTGGTTTTTTTTTTGTTTGTTTGTTTGTTTGTTTGTTTTTGAGATGGAGAATATATACATATTTTGAGACCGAGTCTCCCTCTGTCGTCCAGGCTGGAATACAGTGGCCGCATATTGGCTTAATGCAATCTCCGCTTCCCGGGTTCAAGCGATTCTCCTGCCTCAGCCTCCCGCGTAGCTGGGATTACAGGCGCGCGCCACCATGCCCAGCTAAATTTTATAATTTTAGTAGAGACGGGGTTTCACCTTGTTGGCCAGGCTGGTTTCGAACTCCTGACCTAGTGATCCGCCCGCCTCTGCCTCCCAAACTGGTGGGATTACAGACCTGAGCCACCGCGGCCGGCCAGAAATCATTTCTGCTCCGCCGTGTGGGGGCTGGAGAAGCCCGAGCAGACCCCCGCCTCTCTGAGCCTCAGTTTCCTCATCTGCAAACTGGAGACCAGGGTCCCGGGCCAGCAGCCACCGACTGGACTCACAGCTGTGTGGGGTAGGGGACCCCAGGACACAAACGCATAAATAGGCTCAGAGAGCCACCAGAACAGAGGTCGCAAACTGAGACCTGTCGGCCAAACCCGCCCCCAGCCTTTGGCTCCACGTGCCGCACCCCAGACTTCGGGGTGGGGGGGACCCCTGCGGGGGACAGAGCCGGGTCTGGGAGGGCCCCGGTGCGCCGCGAGGAGGAGCCCCAAGCCGCTCGGCCCTCGGAGTCCCCCGACCCGACCGGCGGCAGGTGCGGCGCGGCGCGCGCACTCACCGATGTAGAAGTTGGTCACTGTCTGCATCTGCTTGTGGCGGCAGATGACGTAGATGACCAGCGAGTTCCCCACCAGGCCCAGCAGCATCAGCGCAGCAAAGAAGAGCGGCACCACCCAGGAGTCCACGAACCCCAGAGCGGGGACCCGACCGTCGGAGGCGTTGGCGCCGCAGCCCGGGCAGCCCGAGGTGTTGGCGGGCGCCCACCAGGACGCGTTGGGCCCGGATATAGCCGCCCTGTGCATGGCTGCGCCTCCCTCCTCCTCCCGGCCGCCCTCCAGGATTGCGCCCCGGCACCGCCCCGGACACCCCTCCGCCCTGCCGCCGGGAGATGCGCCCGCGGAGCCCTGGAAGGGTCTCGGCTGGAGGCGGCGGGGTCCGCAGGGCAGCTGGGGTGGGCTCGGCGGCTCCTCTGCGGTCGCTGCTGCAGCCGAGCGTTTATAGCCCGGGCCCCCCCTTGTCCTTGCCTTCCCGCCTCTCCCGCAGCCGCTGGCCACTCCCTCCCCTGCCCACGCGCCCTCTATTACCCCAGCGGCAACCTCCCCATTCCCTCCTCCCGGCGCACGGAGCAGGAGGGGGACTGAGGGGGGCGGAGCAGGAGGGGGACTGAGGGGGGCGGAGCAGGCGGGGGGTGCACGCGTGGAGGCCAAGAACCGACTTTAACCAGGGAGCAGACGCTCAGTTCCGATTTGGAACCGAGCCGAGGCGCGAACCCTGAGACCAGGGAATGTGTGAAGGGCTTTGACCCTCTTAGGGGCTGGGGCTCCAGGTGGGTGGGCCCAGGCTGGCGGCGAGGCCAGCCCTCAGCGGAGACCCTGAGTGAGGATAACCTGGGTTTGTCCCCAGGACCCTGGAGAGTCATGGAAGGGTTAGGGTAGGTGAGGGTCGTCCCAGATCTGGCGGTTTCGGGCTGAACATGGCCACATGGGTGGCAAGGAGTGGCTGACACCCGCAGGGACACCAGCAGCAGGAACCAGGTGTGGGGCACCTTACAAAGGCCAAAACCTTGTTGTTACTGAGACGGTCTTGCTGTTGCCAGGCTGGGGTGCAGTGGCGGGATCTCGCCTCACCGCAACCTCCACCTCCCGGGTTCAAGCAAGTCTCCTGCCTCAGCCTCCCAAGTATTTGGGACTACAGGGGCCTGTCACCATTACAGGCTAATTTTTTGTATTTTTTTTTCTAATTCAATAATAACTTTTTTTTTTTTTTTTAACTCTCAGAACTTTAACATGGGAACATAGTATAATTCAGCCAGTCTTTACCTCCGGGTAACTTCTTCATTGGGTGGCAATTCCCTTTTAAATAACATACTCCTGGCCGGGCGCGGTGGCTCACGCCTGTAATCCCAGCACTTTGGGAGGCCGAGGCGGGTGGATCACGAGGTCAAGAGATCGAGACCATCCTGGTTAACATGGTGAAACCCCGTCTCTACTA